>NC_138294.1:21231606-21754106 GCF_965601325.2 Salmo salar | reverse complement strand
GTCTCTCGCTCTCTCGCTGTGTCTCTCGCTCTCTCGCTGTGTCTCTCGCTCTCTCGCTGTGTCTCTCGCTCTCTCGCTGTGTCTCTCGCTCTCTCGCTGTGTCTCTCGCTCTCTCGCTGTGTCTCTCGCTCTCTCGCTGTGTCTCTCGCTCTCTCGCTGTCTCTCGCTCTCTCGCTGTGTCTCGCTCTCTCGCTGTGTCTCTCTCTCTCGCTGTGTCTCTCGCTCTCGCTGTGTCTCTCTCTCGCTCTCGCTGTGTCTCTCTCTCGCTCTCGCTGTGTCTCTCGTCTCGTATAATTCCATATGCTCCTGAGAGTCATAAACCAACTGCTTTCTTGATGTAAAAAGATCTGATTGGTCAATAGACCAATTAGTGGAAAAAATGTCAGAATTGGGTTGCCTGTCTAAACGCAGCCACGGTGATCTGCTGTCTCAAACATGCATCCACACTCACTCCTGTCTCAGGGTGATCTGCTGTCTCAAACATGCATCCACACTCACTCCTGTCTCAGGGTGATCCACTGTTAAGCAGCTGAATAGTCTGCCTCTGCTGTTCTCAATGTCTTTCCCAGGACTCACGTCCGGCTCTGTCTGGTGTTAACACCCAGTTAGCCAACAGCAAGCCCTGGCCTGTTCCCTTGGCAATGTCCATGTTCCTAGTGCTGTTGTGATGGGATAGCCTGTCATATCTAGGGGTTGTTTTCTAGGCACTGGCAGCCGCTCAGAGGTTAGAAACCGACGGGAGTTGGAAGCCGATAACTGTGCCTCGTACAACTGGTCTGCCTTGCCAATAGATCCCCAGTGGCTACTCAAGTTACATGTTGACTTTTGCCCAACTTGAGCTCTGACCGCTTCCCATATCACTTTTTTTTTTCTGTCTCAACCCCCCCCCCCCCCCCCAGGCCAAAGAATAGCTCTCCAAATTGGTCCATGAAGAAACTAGCTTCACCAGAGAACCAAATTAGAGTAGCCCGACCCAGCTCGTGTTCCTGTCTTCTCTTTCAGCTGGGAGGAAAGTTAAACACTTTACCATAAGGACTGAGTTAGGGGCACCAGTGGGGTTAGAGAGGCTCACAGAACCTGAGGGGATGCATCAAAGTGGCTCTCCAACAGCAGCCGTCGGTCTGCTTCCGACGGTTAACAGCAAGGCCCACATCCCAGACTTACCAAACCCGGTTGCTGGGTAACCATATACTGCAGATAAGACAAGGGAAGACCTGCACACTGTTTAGCCTAATGCTGCTCTCCTTTGCTTTCCTGCTGCACAATGTTACCTAGCCTGTAGGGCCGTGGCCCTAAGTGTGCAGCTGCTCCTTGTGAATGAATGGCTGATTTACTAAATGTTAATGAGCCACCACCAGCGGGTAAATCAATCTGCCTCACAGGTGCAGGGGTGACGCCCTGTTGCATGTTGACACCGGTATAGTCAGTATTCAGCCGGTCTGTTCCTGCCTGGGTTTTTGACTTATAGTCTACCTGTTGTTTTTTTTTATTCTGTAGCTTTCTCCTGGAAGAAATTCCCCACACCTTCGGTGTCAGAAAGATCAAGAAACACCCTGGGTCTCTTCCTCGATGGGGAATAGGGTGCCATTTCCTACGCAGCCCTGTTACTTTGTATAGCTACTGTAGAAGTACAGTAGTGATATTATTAGGGTGTAGTCGGGTCATGTTATGTAGTCGAGCTGTAAGGCCTCACCTTCACATGGGAATGTTCACCTATACGTCCTAGATCCTAGCCCGTTTCCTGCTACACACAACTCTGTTTCTTTGCATAGCTCTCTGTCTGTATCTCTATGTAAGTCCCCAGTGTGTGACTTCATCTCTGTCTTAAGACAGGGCAATAACACTATGTTGTGACTAACTGGGCCCGTCTGTGGGTGAGTGGAGGTGTGCTCTATCTGTTCTGGGGGTCTGGGTTTCAGGGGGTTAAACTGTGAGATACCAGAATGAGACCAAAGCACATGGACCTGAGATACCCCTAGAGCCCCCCCTCCCCAGACGGCCCTGTGCCATGTTGACTCTGTGATGACCTCTGAGATTGCTTAACACATGATGCACTGACATCCCCTTCTCTCTCCTCAGCCTCCACTGACAGCCCTAACAGTGAGGGGCCAGGCCGGGAGAGGAGAGGAGAGCAACCCCCAGTGTGGCCTGACCGAGAGAATCGTGAGTAACCGCTTCACTTCCACTCCCTGGGGATTGGGGGAGGGGGAGGGTGGGTGTGGTGGATTTTTCCATGATCACCAGCTGCATACCTTGATGCACAGCACAGATGTTAAGTGTGTATGTGCACTGTGTGGGGCTGACAAGCAGAATCCTAACTGCTTCACTTACGCTGGGTATGGGGGGGGGGGGGGGGTGGTGTGTGTTTCTTTTGGGTTGAGGCTACAGGAAACCAGACAGATATTTAATAGCTAGCTAATTAGACTCCTTTCTTTCTCCTTCATTGACTTCTCGGTGGAGGCTTAATGCTCAATTAAGCTTTCCCCCTTTTTTAGGCTGTGATTTATCCCTCTCTCTCCTTCTGTCTTTTCAGTATCTTAGTATTCATGACCGTCTTTCCACTGTGTGGCCGATTTACCACGACTTCATTCGGCTTTCCACTGTGAGCCCAGTCGACAGCGCCTCGTGATTTACCTCCTGCCCCTTTCTCCTCCAGTACAGAGAGATCCTGATGCGTTATTACAACCTCTTTATGTTACTGAGGACCGCTTCTGTTATGCTTAGTCTCTAGTTGAGAGAATCAAATCAACACTAACCTATACCTTTGTTCTCATAACTTCCATATTGGGATATCGAACGATATTTAACCTAATATGACGAGTCACTCCAAGATTTGACTGCTTTTCACATTGCGACATATCCCCAGGAACAGTTAACCTATACGCTATACTGAAAGCTAACACCAAAAGGCTAGCCTAGCCTGTAACATCAAAATGAGCCTACCAAGTTTGAACGTTAGTTGTGAGAGTTGGGTCCTGCTCTTAGACCTGCTCTGACATTGACTTTACAGTGATACTTCAAGATTTTGGCAATACTTCCCCAGGGAGGTTCTGATGAACTCCTGGATACCATTTTTATGTCTTTGCGAGCAGCTTGAAGGAAGTTGCTAACTAGCGTCAGTGCAATGACTGGAAGTCTATGGGTATCTGCTAGCTAGCAGTCTTAGATTTAAGTATTAAATAGACTTCCAGTCATTGCGCTAACGCTAGTTAGCAATTGCGCTACTTAGCAACTTCCTTCAAACCACTCGCAGAGACATAAATGTTAACTACGAGTTCATCCGACTCTGAGAAAGTAGATAAAGGGCCTCATAGCCAAAATCCCGAAGGATCCCTTTGACTACCAGAGTAAGCAGTTCATTGTATAACAGCATCCTCTGGCAGGCTCCCCCTGAACCATTTGGAGAGGTGTTTATTGTACCAGATCTCTCCTCAGGAAGCGCTAGCCGTGTGTCGTTCCTCCGGAATGAAAGGGAAGGGAACAATGTCGAAAGAGGGAGAGAAATGATACGCAGGGAGCGGGAGGGAGGGAGGGAGCGGGCGGGAGGGAGGGTGAGATGGAGATGGGATGAACAGGGGAGTGGAGTGAGTGAGAGATCCACCCTCCCAGCCCTTCTCATTGTTCTCAGTGATAGAGGCAGGAAGCCTCACATTCACACTTCTGCGTCAGGGGAGTTGTTTTTACAACTACCTATGAAGAAACAGGAGGTTTATTAACTTTGAAGCGTCGGTGTTGCTCAGGCTCATCTGTGGGCAAATAGGGAGGGAACCTCGAGGGGATGAGATGATCACTAATGAGGAGTAGTGTGTGTGTGTGTCCGTCCCACTGTTGGGGCAAAGGCGCATATAAGCAATGCCTTTCCTATGCACATGCATGCACAATTGTTTTGGTAGTAACTTGAATTAATTTGAAGTAGGCGTTCACCATCTTTGTTTCCCGACGTGTATTCCCCAGTTTGAAGGTGGATTCTCATATCGGCCTCTCCCCAGCCACTTAAGATTAATGAAAGAGCAAATATGTGAATTCATGCAGAATGGGTTCACCTTTTAGTATGCGTGTATCCCCTCCACTGTATGTGTGTGTGTGCTGTGGGGAACTCTTCCTCCTTACAGACAAAAGTACAGCCAGCCTAGACCCTGAATAATTCATTGCTGGCACGCTTTTGTAAATGAAAGGTAAAGCGATTGGATAGCATACAGAGAGCCTCATACCGGGGTGCTCTCTCTGCTAACTGTTGAATATTTAAAGGGATGGTCCTGACTGCTAACCACAGACAGTCAGTCACCTCTAGGTTATATTAACTTCTAAAACTACAATTCTGAGGCTCTCTGACGGTTTTCTAATGTGACATCATCCCTGGGGGTGTTTATAATGGGTAGGTTTGGATTGGAATCCTGAGGGAGCACCGCCTTCATCCTTCCAATGCAGTTTCCTCAGGATGCTAGATGGATGTCACCTCAACCCAAGCTGAGGTTGATATGTCTGGGCTCACTGCTGAGAAACTGAGTCGAAGCAGGTGAGGTGAGTTAGAGGTGCACACTTTTTTAAAGAACAGTTGCAGTAGTAGTATGCTATGTTAGGGTGCAAGTTGGGTTGTTTGAGTAACATGCTGACTACACTGGATACGTGTCGTTGATTTTGTCCGTCCACACCAGAGGCCATCATGATCCGCAGGTTAAAATATCAAAACCAACTATATTCATTTGGGGGCAAGTTGAAACACATGAAACGTTCATGGACATTTAGTTAAGCTAGCTGTTGCTGGCTAGTTTGTCCTGGGAGATGAATGTTGGGTTGTTATTTTATCCGACATGCATATGGTCATCTTTTTTAGCGTATTCTTGGTAGAATTTTGAGCCCGAGTCATACAAAATGGTGTGTTTTTCTACTCCAACGAAACGTGTAAGGCTTTTCACCTTGCCATCAATATTAGGACAGTGTAGGCTACAATGAATGGATGTCACGTCAGCTATCAGTCATCACTTGCTTATTTCAATGATCAAAATACTGTGTGTGTGTGTGTGTGTGTGTGGGGCCCAGTTAAGAACTACTGTAGTGTTTGTCACTCTCACACTCTGTGTGTTTGTTGGCACCGCCTACTCCCTCTGGTTCTCACACTGCCTGTCTGTGTTTTTATTAAGAGAAACCTTTTGCTGCAGAGTCCCGGCAGCAGGGCTGTTGGTGCCTCTCTCTCACTCTCCTGAAGGAAGTAACTTAATTACAGTCTGTAGACGGTAAGAGAGGGGGAAGAGCACCGGCTTGGTTACCTCCCCATGTTTGATATAGTAATTAGGTAATATCTACGGGAACTGCTGTGCCCGTCACAACAGGCGCTGTCGCTTTCATCTTCTCAAGGTACGGGGAGGTACTGGACTTCATTCCTCTGGGGGGAAAAATTGTTATCAAATATTCTTGTTTTCTTTTTATAGGATGAGCTAGGTGTGTCTTCATTCACCTGAAGTGACAGGTATTAGTTGGAATTTCAGGCTGTGACGTTTACTTAGAAGAGGTGTGAAGCAGTGGTGTAGGGGAAATGTGGGCTCATTTCCTGGAAGAGGAGAGCATTTCTTCACAACTACAGACGGAGCACAGGGAGAAGACAAGTCGACCTTGGCTTTGTCATATCCTGAGGTGAAAGCAAGGGGCTTTCCACAACAGCAGAGCAGCAGAAGAGAAGAGGTCTGGGATTCAGCCAGTCATCCTTTGTGTCACTCCTTAATCAGTCCCCCAGCGCCCACAACCCACACACATCCTATGTAAATCATTTATAGGCCCTTTCCTTTCGCCAGCCCAGCAGCCAGGGGAAGAAAATGGCCGGCGCACAATTGATGACACAGGACAGCAGAGGACAGTAGAAAGGGCTGCTGATATGCTAAGTCTGCATCTGAAATTGCACCCTTTTCTCTATGTAGTGCAACACGTTTGACCAGGGCCCGTAGTGCTATTTCGGTTGCGCTCTACGGCTTTAAGCAATTGCTAACCGGGTCGGATAGTAAAACTAGCTGCAGATGCACTCTCTGTTAGAGTGGCGAGGCTTTAAACAACTTGGAATGGTCGCGTCACGCTGTCAGCTTAGATTTGGGCGTAATGAAAGGGCTGCTCGGTGGGTATTGAATCAGCTGCGCTTTTTTTGTTTAAAGTTGGAAAAGTTTATCGGGAGTGGATTCATGCAGTGGGAAGACATGTGGACTGGACTGTAAGAAATACTATACAATGTTGAGAGAACCGTCTCTTCTCTTGATGATCTATTGGCCCACCAGACTATAAAATGCCATACAGTTTCCCGTAGGCCCACATCTTAGGTTATACCGGGATCCTGACCACAATACCACGTGAGGGTAATGTGTTTAAATGGCACCGGAGTAAAACCTGCTGGCCATTTTGTTTCTGCTTTTAGATGTTGCTTCTCTATTGTGGGGAACAGGGGTGAAATGACTCAAACATGCATTCAGTTTGCTGCGGCGTGTTCTTTGCTTGTTTCTGTGAGAGCTGGGTAGTAGGGTGGAGCTGTTTGTTGTTTGTAGGTGGCGCTGTGTGTACGTTCCCTCGTCAGAGAAAAAATGTGGCCACGGTCACACACTTCAACCCAGTCATTCATGCTTCGGAAGCTCCGGACGAAAACAGGAAACCAGGAAACCACCCTGCACTGTTCTGTTCCTGGGGCGGCAGGAAGCTGTGGCTTCACAGGCATCGTTCACTCTTGGAGGGCCCACCCTGTCCACCCAGAACATTGTTGTTGTTGTTCAGCACGTCATGCAGGCAGTCAGTGGACTTGGCCCAAATGTGACATTCCTCTCTGTTGAAAATAGAAGAGGATAGCCACTTGTAGGCCTGTGGGTTACTCGGCCTAGGCATTTTGGTTTATTGTTGCTGAGGACGCCATGCAGTCAGTGGGCCTAAATCGGACACTTTTCTGTTGAGAATAGAGGAAGTAGTAGTACCTGTGTTTCTCATTCTCTAGTGGAGGGGAAGGCATTGTACTGTCTTTCCCCACTAGAGGACAGTCTAGTCAGAGGAAATGGACACGGCAAACCTGGTCAGATGGAGGGGAGAGAATCATCCTCACTGGCTCCTATTGGGTCTCTCTGTACAAATGTCATTGAAGGGTTACTCTTCGCCAGAGAGATTCCCTGAAAACACGCCATTTCGATACGGCTACAACTTTTCAGTTGCAGGTTAGGTGAACGTACGCAGCAGGTTAGGAGAATAAGGTTAATGTTAGGAAAAGAGTTAGGTGTTAACAAAAAGTCACTTTTTTAAAAACATTTTTAATTTAAAAAAATAAACTTTTAGGGAGTCCCGTTAGCTAGATTGTAGTAAGATTTGCCTACCGGCATTCGCGTTTTTTGAAGCTGGTACTTGTTGACATTTAGGCTCGTCTTAAAAGGGGACTCCAGTCTCAAGTCACATATAGCATAGTTTGTTACATAATCATACCTAATTATTCCCCAGAGCTCCTCTGCCTGGCCAGTCGCCATTGTCCTTTCTCCCAGTGTGTCAGCGATTTGTGAGGTAGGCCAACAGCAGGATCAATGAGGGCTAAATGATCCTGAAACATACATACTTTGATCCCCATGAATTAGTTGGGAAGAGATTAATGATCAAGGAAAAAGGCAGAGATTTTAATGAAGGACCCAGCCCTTGCTTGATATAGACCGACGGTGGTAATTAGATAATTGAATAATCTGCTAACGAGTCACTACTTTGTAAATGGAAAGGTTGGAATCAATGCTTATTCCCCAGATCCACTGTCCGCAAACCACTCCTAGAAAGTGGGAAAACGCTATATAAACGCTGCATCACATCAGGCCCAGTGACACAAGTGGATAATGATTTTGCGGCCAGGGGTTTGTGGAGTTTAACACACTCTCACTTTTCTCCATTTTTAAAGTCCCTAGGCTAATCTGGGAATTCCCATGGCTCAATGCAGCGCACCCCTAGCCTGGTGTCCTAACTGAATTTGCTATGTATTTTGTTTCACTTCCCCCTCAGTTCCGATGCCAGGCTAAGCTCACCCAACCCTAGCCCTATGTTTGGCTGTCTGGTCGGTGGCTAGGCCTACGGCCTACATCAAGACAGACTGTAGATTTACTGGCCGTCATTACAACCGAATCACAATTAATACTTGGGAGTGGATCATGTCTTTACAGATGGCTTCCTCCGTCAGAAACAAACAAAAGACTGTTAAGATGTCCTTGACAAATGCCTGCTTTCTGCCTGGGCTCCTTAATTGACTTAGCAGAGTAAGACTCAGTGGCAAAGAAAGTCGCTGTAGGCTGAATGTTGGCAGTGAATACATTTTCCCATAGCATGATATTGGCAGTGGAACATCATTGCCATCATGTAGTCGGGGGACTTCAGCTGTAAATTAGCGCTTAGCTAAATCTGGTGCAACTTCTCAGTGCTCTGAGACTATATGTTGCATATTGTCCCTGTCTAAATAAACGTAATAAATCAAACTCAAAACGGAAAATAGGTCTGAGGTTCTAACCATCCTCCTTGTGTTTTACCATTGAAAGCTTATGCCTAGTTTTCCGACATTAATGACAGTTTAACTTGATGAGTTGATGAAATTGGTCATGATTCAAGTATCGTGTGTTTATCTTTCACCTCAGTGCTATAGAAAGAAACACAGGCTTCTCAATATCCTGGTTTCAGATTTAGCCCTAGGTCTCCTCCTGTTAGTTGTTACAGAAGGTGTCCTTCCTAATGAACTCTGTTTCTGTACAATGTGTGAAGGTGTAGTCCTGACATACTACAGCGCTGCCGTCATGAGCGATGCCAGGCCTCCCCCCGCAGACACACCTGTTCCCACAGCCGTGTACTAGTCATGCACAATCCCTCTCTCTCCAGGGACTGAACAAGTCTGATCACACAGGAGGATGATAGCCAGCATCACACAGCCTCCGGCTACTGCAGCTGCACCGTGATCTACAGACTCCCTAGGTACTACTGCAGCTGCACCGTGATCTACAGACTCCCTAGGTACTACTGCAGCTGCACCGTGATCTACGGACTCCCTAGGTACTACTGCAGCTGCACCGTGATCTACGGACTCCCTAGGTACTACTGCAGCTGCACCGTGATCTACAGACTCCCTAGGTACTACTGCAGCTGCACCGTGATCTACAGACTCCCTAGGGACTACTGCAGCTGCACCGTGATCTACAGACTCCCTAGGTACTACTGCAGCTGCCCCGTGATCTACAGACTCCCTAGGTACTACTGCAGCTGCACCGTGATCTAAGGACTCCCTAGGTACTACTGCATAGGGGAATTGCACTCACACAAGTGTCCAAAAGCATTTAGACATATTCAGTGAACAATTTCTGTTATGATGAAAGGAGATGCTGCTTTGTAAGGACTCTATGTACTCCCTAGGGCAGGCCTCTCCAACCCTGTTCCTGGAGAGCTACCCTCCTGTAGGTTTTCACTCCAACCCTGTTCCTGGAGAGCTACCCTCCTGTAGGTTTTTGCTCCAACCCAAGTTGTAACTGACCTTTTATTCAGCTTATCAACCAGCTGGTTATTAGAATCAGGTGCTCTAGATTAGGGTCGGAGTGAACCTACAGGAGGGTAGCTCTCCAGGAACAGGGTTGGAGTGAAAACCTACAGGACGGTAGCTCTCCAGGAACAGGGTTGGAGTATGAACTTACAGGACTGTAGCTCTCCAGGAACAGGGTTGGAGTGAAAACCTACAGGACAATAGCTCTCCAGGAACAGGGTTGGAGTGAAAACCTACAGGACGGTAGCTCTCCAGGAACAGGGTTGGAGTATGAACTTACAGGACTGTAGCTCTCCAGGAACAGGGTTGGAGTGAAAACCTACAGGAGGGTAGCTCTCCAGGAACAGGGTTGGAGTGAAAACCTACAGGAGGGTAGCTCTCCAGGAACAGGGTTGGAGTGAAAACCTACAGGAGGGTAGCTCTCCAGGAACAGGGTTGGAGTGAAAACCTACAGGACGGTAGCTCTCCAGGAACAGGGTTGGAGTATGAACTTACAGGACTGTAGCTCTCCAGGAACAGGGTTGGAGTGAAAACCTACAGGACAATAGCTCTCCAGGAACAGGGTTGGAGTGAAAACCTACAGGACGGTAGCTCTCCAGGAACAGGGTTGGAGTATGAACTTACAGGACTGTAGCTCTCCAGGAACAGGGTTGGAGTGAAAACCTACAGGACTGTAGCTCTCCAGGAACAGGGTTGGAGTGAAAACCTACAGGACGGTAGCTCTCCAGGAACAGGGTTGGAGTATGAACTTACAGGACTGTAGCTCTCCAGGAACAGGGTTGGAGTGAAAACCTACAGGACTGTAGCTCTCCAGGAACAGGGTTGGAGTATGAACCTACAGGAGGGTAGCTCTCCAGGAACAGGGTTGGAGTATGAACCTACAGGACTGTAGCTCTCCAGGAACAGGGTTGGAGTGAAAACCTACAGGACGGTAGCTCTCCAGGAACAGGGTTGGAGTATGAACTTACAGGACTGTAGCTCTCCAGGAACAGGGTTGGAGTATGAACTTACAGGACTGTAGCTCTCCAGGAACAGGGTTGGAGTGAAAACCTACAGGACTGTAGCTCTCCAGGAACAGGGTTGGAGTATGAACCTACAGGAGGGTAGCTCTCCAGGAACAGGGTTGGAGTATGAACCTACAGGACTGTAGCTCTCCAGGAACAGGGTTGGAGTGAAAACCTACAGGACGGTAGCTCTCCAGGAACAGGGTTGGAGTATGAACTTACAGGACTGTAGCTCTCCAGGAACAGGGTTGGAGTGAAAACCTACAGGACAATAGCTCTCCAGGAACAGGGTTGGAGTGAAAACCTACAGGACGGTAGCTCTCCAGGAACAGGGTTGGAGTATGAACTTACAGGACTGTAGCTCTCCAGGAACAGGGTTGGAGTGAAAACCTACAGGACGGTAGCTCTCCAGGAACAGGGTTGGAGTATGAACTTACAGGACTGTAGCTCTCCAGGAACAGGGTTGGAGTGAAAACCTACAGGACTGTAGCTCTCCAGGAACAGGGTTGGAGTATGAACCTACAGGAGGGTAGCTCTCCAGGAACAGGGTTGGAGTATGAACCTACAGGACTGTAGCTCTCCAGGAACAGGGTTGGAGTGAAAACCTACAGGACGGTAGCTCTCCAGGAACAGGGTTGGAGTATGAACTTACAGGACTGTAGCTCTCCAGGAACAGGGTTGGAGTGAAAACCTACAGGACGGTAGCTCTCCAGGAACAGGGTTGGAGTATGAACCTACAGGAGGGTAGCTCTCCAGGAACAGGGTTGGAGTATGAACCTACAGGACTGTAGCTCTCCAGGAACAGGGTTGGAGTGAAAACCTACAGGACGGTAGCTCTCCAGGAACAGGGTTGGAGTATGAACTTACAGGACTGTAGCTCTCCAGGAACAGGGTTGGAGTGAGAACCTACAGGACGGTAGCTCTCCAGGAACAGGGTTGGAGTATGAACTTACAGGACTGTAGCTCTCCAGGAACAGGGTTGGAGTGAAAACCTACAGGACTGTAGCTCTCCAGGAACAGGGTTGGAGTATGAACCTACAGGACTGTAGCTCTCCAGGAACAGGGTTGGAGTGAAAACCTACAGGAGGGTAGCTCTCCAGGAACAGGGTTGGAGAGCCCTGCCCTAGATCTTACCCTATAGGTGAATTATACCCACTCAAGTGTCCGAAATTCATTTATTCAATGAAAAGTTCTGATAACAAAGTTCTGGTAGATAGCTAGGCTTCGGAAAAGGTGTTTCCATTTGATAGCGTTAACATGGCAGGTAAAATGAATTTCATATGAAGCCGGAAGGTCAGACACCTGACTGTTGTGATTCTTTAAATGGGTTCATTCCTGTCTGAATCATGTTATGTGGCGTCTACTCCGCATCTTAGTAAAACAAATTATACACACACATCAGTAGACTCACAGGTGCTGGGAGGAGATTTAGCCTCGTCTGTAACAAGACTAGAGCCTCCATACGGGTAGGGCTGGACTATAGAGAACTATAGCTAAGTCCCAAAACGACATGTTTCCAATCTAAAGTTGGAGCCTTTGCGCGTGTGTGAGTGAGAGAGTCTGCTCTGTGGTTGTTGCGGGGGAGTGAGTTGGTTGGTGTGTTGCCGGCTTGCCCTGAGTAGTAAACTACAGCTAATGAACCCATGCTGCTCCAGGCTCCATATGGAGGAGTGACTGCCTCTCATTCTGTACTTGGCAGCACCAACCTCGCTCCACCCTCCACTCTGGCAGGATTAGACTGTATGCCAGGTTGCCAGGCCTTTCAGACCAGACTTAAATCTTGACCAGGCAGTATTATGTCATGGGTAACCTCTGACACAGGTCCATCTCCCTAAGACTCCTAACTGTTTTGGAAGGTTGAGAGCGTTTCAGAGGACTGGAAAAGACACACAGCTTGTGGTAGAAAGGTAGAAGTAGCCTAACAGTGTCACCTTGTGGTGTATTGGTTGTTTGTTGTCTCTAGAGTGGGAGGAGCGGTGATGCTTCGTCTGGAGTGTCGGCTAACAGGGTTTGTGTGAGGTAATTGAATCTGAGGTGCATTAAAGTAGCACTGCCTTACTGTAAATGGTGTGCTGAGATGCCTGCGTCTCGTTGTGCTTGGCTCAGCAGTACTGTACTCCCAAGACTCGCGTCTTCCGTGACAAAACTTACTAGTAAGCTCAGAGACCGACTGAGGTGACAATAGGTACTCAAGCTAAGGCAAGTGATGGAGATGACAAGTGCCATCTTGTCAGTGACATTCTTGCTTTGCTTGGTTTTATGTGGTGTCCATGTGATTCCGTGGAAAGGAAGTCAGCCCGTCAACAGCTGATCTTGCCGTGTGCTAAAGTCTGGAATTTCAGGAGACTTTAATGTGGTGTGTAGAGGATTACTGGCTTTCATCATGAGCCCGGTTTTCTGCTTCTCTTTTATTTTACACCCCTTTTTCAGTTCTGTTCATTTTTGTTTCCAACCTACCTGTTGCTTATTGCGTTTTAGTCCTGACACACTTGTCATCTCCCCTCAAAGATTCATTGTCAGGGTTGAAGAAACAAGATTTTATGGACGTGTTCGGTACGTCTTGTCTATACACTTTTGTAATATTTGTGAAATGCATATTGTTATGTTTGGTAGCACTTATTTATTTTTCCTTTGCCTCCAATCACCTTTCCATACGTGGAACGGATGTGGGTGGGGCTAGGTCTACATAGAGGTGCTGTTTTCTGAAAATTCACAAAAGCTCTGACGAAGGCCGTTAGGCCGATACGTAAGCTTATTAAATATCAGTGATACTATCAAGAGCAGTGTGCGGTTTCCTTTTTTCATTCATCCTGTTTCAACTGTTGCCATGCACCTGTAACAAGATTGCTCAGATGTGCGAGTGCCTTTTGAATCTAGGGTTGAAGAAACACCCAATGCAATGAATGGGGAAACCTCATCACCTGAACATAGGCCTTGCATCTCCAGGCCCAGCCCAGTCTGTACACCATCTGCAGAAGGGGAAGGCTTTTGTAGCCTGGTCTGGCTCCACACAATGGAGTTGTAATTGTATGGTGTTGGCTGTTGGAGGCTCGCCGCGCTTTCCTGATTGCCGGAGACTGATAACTCCGTCAGCCCTTGCGCCTCGCCACACACAATGGATGTTGTGGAAACTAGCCTCCGGTCAAAACAATGGTTGGGTTTTCTGAAGCTGCCGCCTGCCACCTTTTATGCCATGTGTGTTTCTGTATTTCTTGAAATGGACGCTCTCAAAAGACGTGGTGACCTTTTTTAGGCTAATTCGGGAGAACAGTTGGAGTCGGAGATGTGGCCTTTTATTTAATGACTGCGTGGCTGCCTCTTCCGCCTCAGCAAGTGTTTATCTTTAGGCTAAATGATCCTAGACTGCACTAAAAGGCTTGCCTCCACATCCTGGCTGCAGAAATATAAACTTGATCCTTTTAAAGCACAGTCTAATGTGCTTTCCTTCACTCTAACTGTAAGCAAAGCAAATGCAGTTATTTTCCTTTTCTTCCCCCTTTTTCCTTTCATCCCGTTCAGTCCGTCTCTTCCTCTGTTCCCTCTGAAAACCTCCACCGGTACTGTGGTGCAGCGAGTCGCTCCGCTCCAGGGATCAATATCGAAGCCGGGCGCTGACACAGTGAAAAGCAATATTTATAAATAATGAACTGGCCGTTCGTTCACCCCCTCTCTCTCGTTCTCTCTAGAGAGGACAATAACAAAATGCTCAAAAAGGGGATTATTGAACCCAGAATAATAACGGTGTGCTGAGGTGTGCACAGTCCTGTCTTTTCCGTACGGTAGCCTGCATCAGCCATGCAGAACTAACCAAGGGAGAGAGAGGGCCTGTATCGTTGTTGCCAAGTTTTGAAGTTTCCTAAGTGGCTTTTCGTTCCCTTTGTCTTTGTGATTTTCAGTCACTCTGCTGAGAGACTTTTTAATGTTTGCTTTGCACAGAGAAATTGGGACTGGAGAGTTGAGGAAAATAACTTTGTCCTCTCCACTCAAACTAAAGCTGTTTCTCAATGTTTTTGTGATGTTTACATTTGTCATTTTTGTTTGAACAGCTGGTTGTAATCTTACTGTTTCTCTCATGCTACATCTTGATCTTTTTGATTTGAACAGCCTCTTTTCATTTCAAGATGTCTCTGGGCAGACTGTTCCAGGCAGCAGGCTTGTTGATTTGTACTGTTTGTTCCAGTAAGGTGGCAATAGGGGATCAATCTCACCCTCTCGCTCTCAATTTTAATTTCAATTTAAGGGCTTTATTGGCATGGGAAACATGTTAACATTGCCAAAGCAAGTGAAGTAGATAATAAACAAAAGTGAAATAAACAAACAATAAAAATGAACAGTAAACATTACACTCACAGAAGTTCCAAAATAATAAACACATTTCAAATGTCATACGTCTATATATATACTCTCTCACCCCCCTCTCTCTAAATTCTATTCAATGGGCTTTAATTGACATGGGAAACATGTTTACATTGCCAAAGCAAGTGAAATATCTCTCTCACCCTATACAACGATCAGTCATGACTTCAAGCAGCCGCTGTCCTTTTTCACAGTCCTCACCTGGAGAGAGGCTAACTGCTGTTGATTTCTAGCTAAAGTCCCCTGTTATCGCCCCACTGAACACAGCCGACCAGCTGAATACTGAACAGGCAGGCCCAGCCTGCGGTGGAGAGGGACTGTTGTGGTCTGTGGACCCACATATCTTACTTGGCTTCTGCTATGTGCGGAGCGATAACAGTCGAGGCGTACTGCTCAGCACAGTAACCTAGCCTACCTATCTTTTGGGATATTATACTGGGAAATTCACCAACCCATCCTATTTCATATGACACCATTTAAATGTTATCGCTCTCTGTGTTTTGTATGGTACTGAAATACTCTGTTTTCTCCTTTACCGCTTTGGCCTAGTCTTCTGTCTGCATATTCTCCTTCCCTCATTCTGCTTCAACTCATCTCCACCCTCACCGTGGCCTCCCTCTCTCTCCCTCCCTCCCCAACCTATCATTCTCCTCTCAAGGCCTCATGGCTTCATCAAGTCTGATTACTAGTCAGTGATGAGGTGAATGATTTGCCTGTCGTCTCCTACTATGTGGGGGCGCTCGGTGCAGTCTCCATCTCCAGGGCTAATCGGGTTAAACGCCTGATAAGGTGACTGAGCAGTGTTGTTGAGGGAGGGAGGAGTGTAGAAGTGGGGAGATGCTGCTGGAAATTGTACCAGTCGAAGATGTTTTTTTTTTGTTGCATACATCCTACACTCCCCTCCCTCCTTCTACAGCACTGCTCGCTCACCTTATCTCAGGCGTTTTAACCTGACTATCCCCGGAGATAGAGGCTGTACCGAACGCCCCCACAGAGTAGGAGATGACGTCAGGCAAGCAAGTCCCTTCTATCTCGGCTTCTTTCTCTCTCTCCATTTATTTTATCTGTGCATTTTCTCACAGTGCTCGAGCTTTAAGCACTGGTGATATGGTTCCTCCCCGTATACACTTCCAAATGGCTTGCCTAACCTTCACCACAGCAGAGAGAGCATCTTACACTGAACAAAAATATAAATGCAGCAATGTCAAAGATTTTACAGTTCATATAAGGAAATCAGGCAATTTAAATCAATTCATTAGGCCCTAATCTATGGATTTCATCTGACTGCGACTACAGATGTTGGTCACAGATGCCTTAAAAAAAAAAAAGTAGGGGCGTGGATCAGAAAAGTTGATCAGGCTGTTGATTGTGGCCTGTGGAATGTTGTCCCACTACTCTTCAATGGCTGTGCGAAGTTGCTGTCGTACACGTCGATCCAGAGCATCCCAAACATGCTCAATGGGTGACATGTCTAGTGAGTATGCAGGCCATGGAAGAACTGGGACATTTTCAGCTTCCAGGAATTGTGTGCAGATCCTTGTGACATGGGGCTGTGCATTATCATGCTGAAACATGAGATGATGAATGACACGACAATGGGCCTCAGGATCTTGTCACATTCCAATTGCCATTGATAAAATGCAATTGTTTTCGTTGTCCGTAGCTTATACCTCTCATAACATAACAACCTCACCGCCACCATGGGGCACTCGGTTCACATCAGCAAACCTGATGTCTGATAGTTTGTGCAGAAATTCTTTGGTTGTGCAAACCCACAGTTTTATCAGCTCTCCTGTTGGCTGGTTTTAGGCGATCCCGCTGGAGGTCCTGGGCTGGTGTGGTTAGATGTGGTCTGCGGTTGTAAGGCTGGTTGGACGTTCTGCCAAATTCTCTAAAATGACATTTGAGGCGGCTTATGGTAGAGTAATTAACATTCAACTCTCTGGCAACAGCTCTGGTGGACATTCCTGCAGTCAGCATGCCAAATCCACGCACCCTCAAAACTTGAGACATCTGTGGCATTGTGATGTGTGACACAACTGCACATTTTAGTGGCCTTTTACTGTCCCCAGCACAAGGTGCACCTGTGTAATGGTCATGCTGTTTAATCAGCTTCTTGATATGTCACACCTGTCAATTGGATGATTGTCTTGGCAGAGGAGAAATGCTCATTAATCGATGTAAAGAAATTTGTTCACAACATTGGAGAAATACGCTTCTTTTAGGGTCTTTTATTTCAGCTCATGAAACATGGGACCAACACTTTACATGTTGCGTTTTATATTTTTGCTCAGTATGTATTGTGCGGAATATGTAGGTGAATTTGACCTTGATCGGCTGTCTCTCTCTTGCTTTCGTCTGATTTTACTTTTCTGTGACCCGGGAGTGGCATATAATTAGGGTAATAACGCTGTCTGGTGCTCTGCCGCTCCACTACTCAGCTACTTAGATGCTCCCTTTTAACCCCCTCCTTTGTATCCAGCTGTCAAACCTTGTGGAGGGAAGGAGCAGAGCCACGGTTTGGATTTCTCTTAACTCCGCTCTATCCACGCAGCACTGGGTTGATTAACGGGCTCCCGGGAGCACCCATGTCATAAAAGGGCAACATACTTTGATTGGCGACTCGGCGGATCGGCTCTGAGCGGCTTTTTGCCAGAGCTGCTGGAGGGGGGAGTAAGCAGGTACAGTGGTGGCAGTCAGTGGTGTTGACAGGGACAACATCCACATCACTTAAGCAGCCTCATCCGGGGGGGGGGGGGGGGGGGGGTGGGGGGGGGGGAGGAAGGAACAAAGAGAGAGTAGGAGACGGCAGTAGCAGCAGAAGCACTATCCCCAGCAGCATCCTGCTCCAGAGTGAGCTGGGCAGAGGGAGGAGCCTCGGAGAAGAGGCGTGTGTCTGGATGCTGCGAAGAGAGGAGAGAAGAAGAGGAGAGTGGAAGGAGGAGGGAGTCACAAGGGGAATGGACTGGAGCATCCGTATTGTAGCGGCAGACTTCAGCCTCCCCGGTGTGTAGCAAGGTGAGCAGTCTCCGGCCTTCCCACCAGGCATGACTGCGGAGCCTGCATCCCTTCAGAGATTTAACTGACTGGAGAAGTGACATTGCAACTGCAGCCTGTGGCTTGACACACACGAGAACCCGGAAGCGTCGGGTGTGTCTGGAGGACTCTGAGCGACTCGGGACAAGGCAGTTATTTGATCTGGGAACTAAACGAATGCTGTGAGGAGCAACGGAAAGGAACTAAAGAAGGACCCACCCGACAGGACAGCATTAGTCTTTAGCTCTCCCTCCCTCATCCCTCGTTCTTCCCTTGTTGTCGTCTATTTTCCTCTGGACCAGAGAGGCCACTAATGAGCAAGTCAATGTGTGGCTGTGGCTGCAGCTTCATCTCCTCTCTGATGAAGAGGCTGGGCCGCACAGCCTGTTGCTCAGACCTCTCCTGCAGCCACACCTCCGAGCAGCTGCAGCGCCTGGCCACCGGCTGCCCACCGCCCCCCAAGGTAACGATGCCTAACGCGATGCCTGCCCACATTGCCACCCACATCCATGGCATAGACAGGGCGCTTCAATGGATTTGACTGGATCTCTCCATCTTACTGTTTACGACTTATCTGTGTAAAGATGCAGTGTGCATACTACAATGGAGTGAGGAAGCACTTGTCATTCACAATATTCTGTGCTTGGACTTTGTATAGGCTAGTAAGCTACTAGCATTCCGTCCGAGTACAGTAGACAATACTAAGCTATTACTTCGAGTAATACAGGATGGACTGAGAATCATATTGATTATGTATGTTTGGGTCAGACTGACCTTGCTTTTGGTTATCCAAGATTATTTCTCCCATTATCGGGCTGCATGCGGAGCTATTGGAAGTGCACTGCAGTAATTGATTTTGTAATGGAACCAGGTGATTTAATGGCTGTCTAGCTTTGTTGCCTTGCCAACCGTAGGGCTTGCTTTGAAACTGTCCGGTTTTCTAAATGGATGCCTTTAGACATCATGGTGGTTTAATACTGAGTGATTCCTGCTCTGCCTCAATTGGAGAAAAAGCTTTTTGAGTAATGGAGCAAACTCCAAGACGGTACAAGAAGAAAGGTGAGTAGAAGGGAGAGGAGGCGAAGGGTACACCTGAACAAGTTGTTAGGGCTCCGACCCTTATCACTAGCCTCCACCCTGTTCTCATCTCTCCCTTACCCCATGTCTTTCAGCTCCTCTTTTCATAGTTCCCCACTTGTTACCGGTATTGTTTTTGATCGTTTACCGGTATTGACTGAGTGGGTTCTTCCCGTTTTGACGGGGAGCGGCCTGGGCTGGGTTTGGCAGTTGGCCATTTTCACTTTGTACAAGATTGATCCTGTTTTCCTTTTGGAAAGATTTATGGCCTGATGGAAGGTGAGAAAGTACCGCAAAGGAAAATAAAGGATGTCTGGTTGGTTTTCATCTGTTGCCTGCATGCCAACTATTCAATGAGGGCGAGTTCTCTTTAAAACATCTCTGCGTTGTTTAGTAAACGGTATGAGAGGTAACATTAAAACGTCTCTTTACTATTTATTAATCCATCTGTTATCGAGTTAAGTGTTTCAGTGTCAAATTCAAGGAGAAATAATTCCCCTCTTCCCGTCCTTTTTTACAGGCCTGAACGGTTTCAGTTCCCCCCTTTTGAGGCACCAAGCGGCACCAGCTTTAAATGGAGAGATCGATTAATAGCCTCGGCAATGAAATGTAGACCCAGGAGGTCCCACTGAGCACTAAGCTCTGTATTTATAGGATTACTGCTTCTAAAGAAGGCCTGTATATAACAGCCCATGGCCGCTGGGCAGAAATTCATAATTATAAATATTAACATCCCTTTATTACCACTGATTAGGCGGTTGGCATGTTGCATAATACAATTAATCTCTCAGCATGGAACATGTTTTGTTCAGCCCAAGTCTGGCATTTATCTGTCTGACACTGTTAATTCCATTGCTGTTTTTTTTTTCTCCCCCCCCCCCCCCCCTTTCACCGAGTTAGTCACCAATGCAATGGAACATCGGGAGGTTATGCTTTCATCAATGTACATTAGTATTATTTCGCTAATAATATGGCAGCTCCTCCAGCTATCTGTTGCTGGTGGTCTTTCTTTTTATGGACTGAGTTCATAGTGAATATCTAGCTGCATGTTCCACCCCTCTCCTTTTGCTCTGTTCACATCCCGTCCGTTTGATTTATTGCCGCGGTTTCAAAGGGGATGTGCTCTCGGATTCGCTCTTCGTTGGCGTGCCCATGTCTCACTGGTCACAACACCGTAACGCTCATCACCCTTTGATAGATGGACTCTCAGCAACTCTGCTTTTTGTCTTTTCATACTTCACTTTAGGTATTAGCATAAGTCTGTAGAGAAAGTCCCTGCAACCACAGCGGGGTATTTCAGTGCCTCCTTTTCCCTGTTGTCCAAACTCAGGATCAGTATGTAGGCTGTGGTGTTGCCTCGAGCCTGCCGTCTTCTGAGCACAGCAAGTGAGAATATAACTTCTTGTTTTGCTAAATAATTTATTTGACCCATACAGGCTGATTGTGGTAGGATCAAAACTCCCTCCAACTACTTGCTTGACATGCTCCGCAGGAGAGAACATTTACTGGTGTTTTTATGAATGTTGCACAGCGAATCTCGGCTTGTCTTAACTTACTGATTAAGCGTCAGATTAAACTTTCAAAGTCTGTAATGATTGATTGACCGTATGTCCGATGCTCCATAAAGAGCAGGTAGTGAGGATTGTAGGCAATATGTGGTTGTCTGTGGTTGAATAGATTGTGTCTCAAAAGTCCTGCGTTTGTCTTTTCAAACACCACGAGAGAAAATGACTGTTTTTTCAGCTTTGATAGCGTATCTGGGCTTGTCTTAGAGGCCCAGTGCAGTCAAAAATGTGATTTTCCTGTTTCTTTATATATACTGCTCAAAAAAATAAAGGGAACACTAAAATAACACATCCTAGATCTGAATGAATGAAATAATCTCATTAAATACTTTTTTCTTTACATAGTTGAATGTGCTGACAACAAAATCACACAAAAATAATCAATGGAAATCAAATTTTTCAACCCATGGAGGTCTGGATTTGGAGTCACACTCAAAATTAAAGTGGAAAACCACACTACAGGCTGATCCAACTTTGATGTAATGTCCTTAAAACAAGTCAAAATGAGGCTCAGTAGTGTGTGTGGCCTCCACGTGCCTGTATGACCTCCCTACAACGCCTGGGCATGCTCCTGATGAGGTGGCGGATGGTCTCCTGAGGGATCTCCTCCCAGACCTGGACTAAAGCATCCGCCAACTCCTGGACAGTCTGTGGTGCAACGTGGCGTTGGTGGATGGAGCGAGACATGATGTCCCAGATGTGCTCAATTGGATTCAGGTCTGGGGAACGGGCGGGCCAGTCCATAGCATCAATGCCTTCCTCTTGCAGGAACTGCTGACACACTCCAGCCACATGAGGTCTAGCATTGTCTTGCATTAGGAGGAACCCAGGGCCAACCGCACCAGCATATGGTCTCACAAGGGGTCTGAGGATCTCATCTCGGTACCTAATGGCAGTCAGGCTACCTTTGGCGAGCACATGGAGGGCTGTGCGGCCCCCCAAAGAAATGCCACCCCACACCATGACTGACCCACCGCCAAACTGGACATGCTGGAGGATGTTGCAGGCAGCAGAACGTTCTCCACAGCGTCTCCAGACTCTGTTATGTCTGTCACGTGCTCAGTGTGAACCTGCTTTCATCTGTGAAGAGCACAGGGCGCCAGTGGCGAATTTGCCAATCTTGGTGTTCTCTGGCAAATGCCAAACGTCCTGCACGGTGTTGGGCTGTAAGCACAACCCCCACCTGTGGACGTCGGGCCCTCATACCACCCTCATGGAGTCTGTTTCTGACCGTTTGAGCAGACACATGCACATTTGTGGCCTGCTGGAGGTCATTTTGCAGGGCTCTGGCAGTGCTCCTCCTGCTCCTCCTTGCACAAAAGCGGCGGTAGCGGTCCTGCTGCTAGGTTGTTGCCCTCCTACGGCCTCCTCCATGTCTCCTGATGTACTGGCCTGTCTCCTGGTAGCGCCTCCATGCTCTGGCCACTACGCTGGCAGACACAGCAAACCTTCTTGCCACAGCTCGCATTGATGTGCCATCCTGGATGAGCTGCACTAACTGAGCCACTTGTGTGGGTTGTAGACTCCGTCTCATGCTACCACTAGAGTGAAAGCACCGCCAGCATTCAAAAGTGACCAAAACATCAGCCAGGAAGCATAGGAACTGAGAAGTGGTCTGTGGTGTCCACCTGCAGAACCACTCCTTTATTGGGGGTGTCTTGCTAATTGCCTATAATTTCCACCGGTTGTCTATTCCATTTGCACAACAGCATGTGAAATGTATTGTCAATCAGTGTTGCTTCCTAAGTGTACAGTTTGATTTCACAGAAGTGTGATTGACTTGGAGTTACATTGTTGTTTAAGTGTTCCCTTTATTTTTTTGAGCAGTGTATATTCCCACACTGTCATTGGAATAATACTGTGAAAATGATAATGCCTATTTAGTGTAAGAGCTGTTTGAAAAGACTACGTGAAATTTCAGCATGTTTTGGCGGGATGATGTTTTCAGCAGTGAATAGACCAATACGAATTTATATTTGCTAAGAAGCACATTTTTTTTGTTTCGTTTTTTAGACCATTTTAATTCACAATAATCAGTCAGTTATTTAATTGTTACCCAGAAATGATTTGATAGTTCTATAAAAACGGCTGTATTGGGCCTTAAAGTTACTGATGACACTTCAAAACTATTGGTTTGAAAATAGTTTCTAACGATCTTCCATAAAGAGCAGGTCGTGATGAGTACAGCTCATCCACGCGTGCTTAATGTCTGTGGCTGCTGTTTAGATTGAGCCATTTACTCACTGACCCCCTTCACTGGGCTAATAATCCTTCAGCAGTTTGCCAACCGGTTGGATAGAGAGCCTAATACGTCTGCGCTAAGCACGGTAGGGAGACTGCCGAGGGGAGAGGCCAAGCATGCCCACTGTTCGGATGTTAGCTGGCGGCCTGACCAACTGCCTGCTGTGCGAAATAGGGCCTTCACAAGTTAAAGTGCTTACCCGTTGGCCACCCCTCATGGCCCGTGGAGAACTTGGCCCGGCCTGAAGCAGCCCAGCAGTCCACCGTAGGGGCATTCTGCCGGTCTGAAGTGCCCCCAGATGAGGGCACTGTGCCTGGGCTGAAGAAGCTGAAGTGGTGCCTGGGTGTGCCACACACAGCTGTGTCTTTGTCTCTGGAGCTCCAGACTTGGCACGGCACGCCACAGAAGCCCAACAACCCCTGTTATCAGCAGCTACACTGGGTACTGTTTTGGTCCCAGCTGCCACAGTTCTGTGCGCTTGGCTAACTAACAAGACCCAGCCTTAAACTATAAACATTCAGACCCGTTTATATTATTCCTGTGGATGGGGAAAAAGCTTTTGGTCGGTCGATAAAGAGTCCAATGGCTGGCTCGTTTTTTTTTTGTTGAGCGCAATCGAAGCATATTTTCGAACGATACCGGCTCGTTACAGCCCCATTATTGCTTCTCGCTCATTGTCCATTAAACGGAGACTGTGAAAGTTCCCATGCGGTCTGATAGGAAGAGTATAAAACCCGGAGTTTAATGATTAAGTTCTAATGGTGTTCTGTTTCTGCTTTCACTTGGTCATCTTGCAAGATACTCTGATATGCACAACCTTTTGAGATAATGGCTTCTGTTTTCAACACTCAGGTAACTTTTCCCAGTTCATTGTGCCAGAAGTATTTTATCATCCTGTGCGATCTCAGCCTTTTATAAACCCTTGCTGTACTAAATTCAACACCGCTATCATTTAGCAGGATGCCAGCATGCCAATATTGTTTGTTACAATAGCCATATTCTGAAGTCTAAAATCCCATAACTGTAGTGTTTAAAACTTGAGCCATCTGTAGGCTTATTAGAAAGCAAGTCAAGCTTGTGTTTATGTGTTTATCCAGCAAAGTTGTGGATGAAGACAAACTGCAATGTGCCTATGGGATATTACGAATGTCAAACATTTGTTTTGCCGCGGGGTATTCCCACTTGTGTAAAATCTCTCTTAAATCGCGTTAAAGCACATGGTAATGGAATTTGGGATGTTGCTGAGATTACTCCTGCTGACGGAGGTAACTTAGTTCCCACAATGGAATTATAATTACTTCTACACTTTTTATATGCACCTGCACCAATTACCTCCATTAAGAGTGAAGTAAAAAAAAGTTTAACTTTTTCTGTCAGCAACTGGAGCATTCTGCCATTTCTGTTATTTAATAAGGAAATAAATGCTGCTTTCTTACCCTCTACCACCTATGGGCAGGTTGCCACAGTCTGAAGAGGAAGTCTGCCAGGCAGTTGTTGTTTTGGTCCTAGTGACCTCATCCTACCTGTTTCCTGTATTAGGTGAGACTCTCTATACAGTACCCATTTGGGCTGTGTCCCTCTTTGCCACAGGAAAAGCAAGCTCACGCCTGCATCACCCACTTCCGAGGGATATGTTCTACCCTCACCCTCTGACCTCAACCCTGAGTAAAATCCCTCGCTGTAGTGCAAGCTGGTGGAGGTGTCTCACGCTTTGTAGAGGCTTATTTCAACTAGTCAAGCCTACTGATACACAGTTTATACTGGCTCACTGTGAATGGGAAGTATATTTTTTTTTGGGGGGGGGGGGGTCACTAAATGAACCAGAAATAATGACCTTCATCCCTCCCGTGATTCAATACGTCTCTGTCTCTCGCGGATATGCGCTCTTGTCGTGTGTGTTCCACCGCGATTGTTTTCGGCAACAATAACACAACATATTTCATGTGATGTTTAAGAACCTAATTACAGAACCTTGGCGATTCCGGGTTCAGCTATTCATAGCCTTCCTCTTTCGAGCTCACAGCTCTGAAATACAGGTCCCAGGGGCAGCCCTGCAATCTGAGATGAGGCTAATGCTCCAGTCTCCACCACAGCGCTTGAGACTTGGAGAGCCAGGCATCCATACACTGAGCCACTCAGCCAACCCAGTTTCTTTCCTGGAGGTGACAAAGAAAAGGAGTTTCAGGGAAACGGACACAAAATGGCCGGCCATCTATCCACTCGTCACTTTGTCAATGCCAGCCGGCGCATGCAGCTCCACAACACAAAGCACATTCATTTCCTTTTGTGTCTGTAGCCTACGACTGTGTCTCTGCAGTTTCTAAGGAGGTGAAGTGTGGCTAGAGAAATGTACCTGGCCGGTGTCTCATTTTGTCAGTGGGCTAAAGCAAGGGGACCTCAGTGTGTCCCAAATCTTGTGAATGTTACATTAAAACCCTGCAAAGAATTATCTGAAATGAGAACTTTCTTCCCTTTTTTTCTTTTTACTTCATCCTTTAGTTTCATTATCATCCATTCATCCAGTGGCTCATACACTTGAGGCGAGCTGGACAGATGATTGCTCTGAAACATTTCTTTTTAGAGGGAAGCAGCTTACCGGTAACCACGGGAACGGCTTGTTTTCTTCCAATTTGTCGGCGCTGTTCCTTTTGGAACGCATCTGATTGTATTGGTCGCGTACACATTATTTTGCAGGTCTTATCGCTCCAACGGTGCAGTAATACCCAACAATACAAAATAATGCACACATCAAAAAAAGTAAATTTATACATATATGTATGTTATGGTGTGTCTAGACATTATGGACAGTATATGAATAGAAAAGGTGTGTAGTTATAGTAGTTAGAATACAGCATATACATATGAAGTGGGTAAAACGGTATGTAAACATTAGTCAATGAACACTGGTCACTTTAATATGTACATAGGGCAGGAGTGTCTAAGGTGCAGGGTAGAGTACCGGGTGGTAGCCGGCTAGTAACAGTGACTGAGTTCAGGGCAGGGTACTGGACGGTGTGTACCCCATTTGGCGGGAGTAGTTTAGAGGCTCTGCAGTCTCCCATGGCCCAGCTTCCTCAAAGACAAATGGCCTGCCAGAGAAGCATCGGCCACAGTAATAACAGGGAGAAAGCAAGAGGAAAATGACACGCACTGCACCCCTCTTATCTGTTCACGTGGAGGCTCCCACTTGCTGTCCCAACAGTCTGAGACCATGTTAACTGGGGTGATTTCTGTCCCATCCGGTGCTGAATTTGGAAGTAGATATCACAGTCATCCATTACAGAATGATTAGTGTTCAGGGAAACTGGATGAGATGTGCTATTCCGGCCTGTCTTTCTGGCCTTGTCCTCTTTTCAGTCTGGCAGACGAGTATCACTCGACCGGAATATCAATGTGGCCATCTGAATCGAACATGGCTTTGGTGTGTCATGCTCGTCACATTTTGCCAGTGGACTGGTAAGAACTGGTTTGAGGTTTGATTTTATTTTCTCTCATCATATTCTGTCATATGTATCAGGTACATGGTAACAATAAGAAATGCTCACGTCCATGACTAATCAAAGGTCAAAATGCAAAACACATGGCAAGGTTTCTGCAAGCTGTTATCACTTCCAATGGTGTGCACCTTTTAGGAGTGTTAACAATGAGCAAACTAAGAGACTGATGATATCGGCTGTTACATACCCACAGTCCACTTCTCGGTAACACCGCTCTTAGCTGTGCTGCTAAGTTGCTCATCTCCTGCCTGATAAATAAACCATTGATGTGACAACCTATAAGAAATCCCGCTTTGCCCTCAGACGAACCATTAAACAAGCAAAGCATCAATACAGGATTCAGATTGAATCCTACTACACCGGCTCTGACGCTCGTCGGATGTGGCAGAGCTTGAAAACTATTACGGACTACAAAGGGAAACCCAGAAGCCGTCTGCCCGGTGACGCGAGCCTAGCACTCGAGCTAAATGCCTTTTTATGCTCGCTTTGAGGCAAGCAACACTGAAGCATGCACGAGAGCACCAGCTGTTCTGGATGACTGTGATAACGCTCTCTGTAGCCGATGTGAGCAAGACCTTTAAACAGGTCAAAATTCACAAGCCGCGGGGCCAGATGGATTACCAGGACGTTTACTCCCAGCGTGCGCGGACCCACTGGCAAGTGTCTTCACTGACATTTTCATCCTCTCCCTGACTGACTTTGTAATACCTACATGTTTCAAGCAGACCACCATAGTCCCTGTGCCCAAGGAAGCGAAGGTAACCTGCCTAAATTATTACAGCCCGTAGCACTCACGTCGGTAGCCATGAAGTGCTTTGAAAGGCTGGTCGTGGCTCACATCAACAGCATCCTCCCGGATACCCTAGACCCACTCCAATTCGCATACCGCCCCAACAGATCCACAGATGACGCAATCTCAATTGCGCTCCACACTGTCCTTTCCCACCTGGACAAAAGGAACACCTATGTGAGAGTGCTATTCATTGACTACAGCTCAGCGTTCAACACCATAGTGCCCACAAAGCTCATCACTAAGCTAAGGACCCTGGGACTAAACACATCCCTCTGCAACTGGATCCTGGACTTCCTGACTGGCCGCCCCCAGGTGGTAAGGGTAGGCAACAACACGTCTGCCACGCTGATCCTCAACACTGGGGCCCCTTAGGGGTGTGTACTTAGTCCCCTCCTGTATTCCCAGTTCACCCACGACTGCGTGGCCAAACACAACACATTAAGTTTGCTGACGACACAACAGTGGTAGGCCTGATCACCGACAACAATAAGATGGCCTATAGGGATGAGATCAGAGAACTGGCAGTGTGGTGCCAGGACAACAACCCCTCCCTCAATGTGAGCAAGACAAAGGAGCTGATCGTGCACTACAGGAAAAGACGGTCCGAACAGGCCCCCATTAATATCAACGTGGTTGTAGTGGAGGGGGTCCGAGAGCTTCAAGTTCCTTGTTGTCCACATCACCAACGATCTATCATGGTTCCAAACACACCAAGACAGTCGTGAAGAGGGCACGACAAAACCTTTTCCCCCTCAGGAGACTGAAAGATTTGGCATGGACAGCTGCACCATCGAGAGCATCCTGACAGGTTGCATCACCGCATGGTATGGCAACTGCTTGGCATCTGACCGCAAGGCGCTACAGAGGGTAGTGCGTACGGCCCAGTACATCACTGGGGCCAAGCTTCCTGCATTCCAGGACCTATATAATAGGCGGTGTCAGAGGAAAGCTCATAAAATTGTCAGATTCCAGTCACCCACGTCATAGACTGTTTTCTCTATCGCACAGCACGCGGTATCGGAGTGCCAAGTCTAGGACCAAAAGGCTCCTTAACAGCTTGTACCCCCAGAGCCATAAGACAGCTGAACAATTAATCAAATTGCCACCGGACTATTACATTGACCCCCCCCCCCATTTGTTTTGTACACTGCTACAACTCACTTTATCTATGCATAGTCACTTCACCCCTACCTACATGTACAAATTACCTCTAACCTGCACCACCGCACACTGACTCGGCACCGGTACCCCCTGTATATAGCCTCGTTGTTGTGTTTTTATTATTTGGGAAATATTTTCTTAACTCTTGTTGAACTGCATTGTTGGTTCAGGGCTTGTAAGTAAGCATTTCACGATAAGGTCTACACCGGTTGTATTCGGCGCATGGGACAAAGTTTGATTTGAACTCCTTCAGCACTGTCACCTGTGGAAACCAACTGCTGGATCCAGGTTCTGATAGGTGTGTGTGTGAGACTGCATGCCCATCATTTGTCGCCATGGCGATCCAAACGGACATCCCATTCTGCCCCCATGGCACTCGTCAATCCAGAACAGCTGACCAGGCTGAATGGACCTTCAAGGCTTTACCCTCTTTAGCTAAGCTATCTGTCTGCTATAAATCTGACGCGCTAGAATGGACACACCACTTGGAAAAATCACCATCTGCCGCTTTCTCAGGATATATATATATATTTTTATTTATTTAATCAAGCATTTGCTACAGGCGTTTCGGAGAACTAAGCATTGTTTAGGTCACTAAGTACGATGTCTTACTATTGTCTTTTATGTTCTAGTAGGCCTAATTGGCACAGTTCTGTGAGACCAGGGGGGGGGGGGGGGGGTGTGTTTGGTCAGTGATGTGGTGAGGAGACTGTCAGACGGTCACCTCTCTGATCCCCAGAGTTGCCTAGTGACAGCTGCACACGCCACCAGAGTCTCCCCTGACTCCCAGTCCCCCCCCCCCCCAATCCCCTATCCCCCACCGTCAAAGACCCTGACATCAGAGAACAGACACCGCTAGCTTAGTATTATAGAGACAGCCTGACTACTGGCCGATAACCTTCTTGTGAAGACTGCAGAGAAATAAAAGTTGAATCCTCTGATGCAGTGGCTGGACCATGACTTGCTAACCAGACAGTCTGCTATTTTACATGCTGGATGGGTATTACAATGTTGTGTTTGCAATGGAGATGTGTACAGAAGAACCCCTCCCCCCCTGCAGAAACACTACACACCCACGTACTCACACTTCTTAGTGCAAGCCGGGGAGGCTGGCTTGGGAGATGCAGCTTTGTCTTGTGTCTCTCTTCCTCCCTCTTCCACTTAAACTCTTGACGTGGTGCCAGGTCCTGATGCCTCCGAATCAGAGGCTGTGCTCTCTCATCCACAGAGTAATAACACTGGCTGTGTTTTGAACTGACACCTGGGCTGCATAGTAACTCAGATCGGGGAGCTGAAGTGGTCACACTGCACGGTCACTACATACAGTCATGAGAAGTCCATATTCACATAGTAGCGTGTAGCCCTTTAAACTCGTACCCGTATACGGGTTGAAAATGGCAGATTTGGACACGGATACGCGCCTAAATTGGGACGTAGTTGGCTCTACAGTAGCATGCTATACATGACGTCAGAGCCCTGGCTCTGCGCTTCACCACGCTGGATGGGATTTGACCGACAGATGTCCTGAATTTTGAGCACCGTGCACGGCAAGAAGTTGCCCTCATCCCTCCCGCTAATTGGGCCAACGTCTGCAAATTATTTTGGTCTGATTTGAAGGAAATGCTGTAAATTACGAGGACTATATATTTTAAAAGATGAGACATTGAGGATTATAGTAAATACCGCTTTGATGTCGTACAAGCAAGTCAAACAATTGTATCCAAATGTGCACTTTACATTTCCACATAAAATGTCACGTCATTCAGTGTCAACATTTATGATCACTGTTTGATGTAGTGACGAGACTACTTGGCGCTCTACCCTGGGTTGTTCTGAACAGAATAAGCCTATGTTGTATTGTGAACAACATTTACAACGGACCACACGTCTGAATGCAAACCACTCCATTCTACGCGCACCAAAATGATGATCTGCTTCTCTGAATTGCTTTGTGAAAGCCTAACACTGTAAAATCGGATTTTGTAACTTAGCTAGTCATGTTGGCAATAGAACAAGCTTTCAGATGTCCGCCTGACCTACATTGCGATTTTATAATGGACCGTTTTTGGATAGCGTAAACAACAGTAGTTGTGTGACGGCGGGGATACAGGGCTGTGTTCCAAACGAAACGACTACAAGTGTGCTTGCTCTAGTTCCTCAACGGCACAGCTAGGAGAGCTCCAAAAGCCCCTTATAGTTAAACTCTTTTTCTGAGTCAACTGTGCGCACTTTGGAGAGGTGTGTGGCGACCTGGAAACACCAGTTACACCTCTCACTCAAATCCTTTTTTTTGGTGTTATGTTGCACCTACCCCAAATTTCCCAGCAATGTTCTTATGTTACTGAATGTATCCAGAGTGTTTTCCGATTTCCCTGGAGTGTCGGGGGTTAAAGATTAGACCATCTTCCCACCAGGAGTCTGTCTAGCTAGAGCACAACCAGTGAATAGTGGACGATGGAATGAAGGAAGCATGGAGAAACACTTCCTAGAGAAAGGTCATTTCCCAAGCCCTAGTGTACTGGGAAGCCCTGCTGCCCTGGGGGGCATTGAGGCGGTAAAGGGGTGACCCATGCCCGGATGCCTGTGTCCCCAGAGAGCTGATGGCTAGTATGGGGCGCCATTCAGGACATGTTTACAGATGCAGTATGTCACTGGCCGGAGAGAGTGGCTTAGTCATGTTCCATTGAGAACTGTGCGAGAGCGAGGCAGGCAGGAAGGGTAGGCGAGAGAACACTATTTGAGTTACTAATATTCTCAATAGCACAAACAGTCTTAAAAGGTCTAAGCACATCTGTTCAGTCACACGGAAATAACCTCAGTGCAAGGCATGTTGGGACAGCAACCTTGTCCTCCAACTACTCCTATAAAGACAAGGGACATCTACCAATCAAGCGTCCTTCCAGAGTTAAGCACATTATGGATGCGTCCCAAATAGCACCCTGTTCCGTAGAAAGTGCACTACTTTGACCAGAACACTATGAGCCCTGGTCAAAAGTAGTGCACTATATAGGGACTAGGGTGCCATTTAGGACTTAGTACATTTTCCCACAGTTCCCAACAGGTGCATTGACTCCCCCCTCCACCATCCTAAACCAGCGTTTTAATAGCTTCCTCCATCAGTCCCCCAGCTGTGCTGCCCTGCTGCATCCCTCCATTCACCCCTGGATCTGCCCTGCACTGGATAATCCCTCCGCTCTACTGTAATTCCTGCCCCTGTGGCCAATTCTAGCAATGTGTTCACAGCAGGCTTTGGGGCCCCACAGATCAGAGCCAAACATGAAACGACGAGAACGCTTTAACCATCCTCAATTACACCGAGCAGGGGGAGGGTGGGGGAGGGAGGGGAAGAGCGAGAGAGCCCCTGTTCTTAAAGCAATATAGCAGACACTCTGACACCAGCCAGTGTCTCAAAGTCTAACCTCCGCCAGCCTTCTGTCTGGGCTCTCTCTCTCTCTCTCTCTCTCTCTCTCTCTTGATTGGGTGGTCTAATTAGCACTAACATTTCCCCTCCTGTTGGAGACGACATTAATCAGAGGGGTTACGCTAACGAGCAAAGCACTGGGTCGGTACGGCGGTCGGAAAACATTCTCTTACGTTAATTGGAGGTTGATTAAACGTTGCTGGAGGAACCCCGCTGATTGCCCAAGGTTGATGTCATCAAACGAGAAGCTGCCTCTTATCGTAAAACAAGCCCAAAATGAAAAATACAACTTAAGAATGAAATAGTCATGTGTATTTGGTTAGGAAATAAACTAGCTAGAGCAGGTGCTTGTGACTGATAGAAATTCCAGGTAGACCATGCCTCTACTCCGCTGTTGGGCCCTTGGGGCTCCGTACTTCCAGTTCATTGCAAATGTGCAGCTGGATAATTATTATGTGTTTTCTTAACTTCTGCTGAAAGGTACTTGCGTTGTATAGGCTAGACTAGAGGCACCTGCTCAGTAAAGAATAGATCTAACCATAACAGTAAAGAATAGGTCTAACCATAACAGTAAAGAATAGGTCTAACCATAACAGTAAAGAATAGGTCTAACCATAACAGTAAAGAATAGGTCTAACCATAACAGTAAAGAATAGGTCTAACCATAACAGTAAAGAATAGGTCTAACCATAACAGTAAAGAATAGGTCTAACCATAACAGTAAAGCAACAGTTGGGCATGTTTGAATGGGCCCCGCTCCCACAGAAGGGCCAGCTCTGTGCCACATATGCTATGGAGAGAGTCTGGCCCTCTTGTCCTGAGTGCTGCCATTTTATTCTTGTCACCTTTTACCTTGTTACACACAACCTAATGGCATCCTGTCATTACACACCACAGCTCCGTGTGTGTGTGTGTGCTCTCCCAGGGCCGTTGCTGGCTTATAGAATTTGTATTGACCTCCCACTGTTTCCGCTGTCTGATTAACACTGACAAATGTTTTATTCCGTCTTGTCTTAACACTGCCCTTATAACCATATAACCAGTTCTATGCATGTAACACCTCTGCTGCTTACCTGTCACCTTTGACCTTTATATGATATCATTAGCAGCCATACAGGTTGTATTAATGAAGCATAGGCTACTATCTGTCTATGGACCATTATACTGGTCCAGTATCATAGTAAGCATCTTAGTCATGGTGATCGTAGTGGATGAATGATCTCTGGTGTTGAAGTTATGATGAATGCTCTATGGCAGTGTTTCCCAAACTCTGTCCTCGGGACCCTAAGGGATGCACGTTTTGGTTTCTGCCCTAACACGACACAGCTGATTCAAATAACCAACTAATAATCAAGCTTTCATTTGAATCAGCTGTGTAGTGTTAGGGCAGAAACCAAAACGTGCCCCCTTAGGGTCCTCAGGAAGGAGTTTGGGAATCTCTGACCTACGGTGTTGAAGTCTTCTCTGGTTGATTTGAATGGGATTTCAGCAGGACTCTGTACAAGTACTCCCTCTGCTGGTTCTTCAATCAAGTACTGGAAGAGGATACCTCTTCTCAGAATGAACATCAAGGATGTTTCTGACGCTAGATTAGGATTAAAAACGACCTGTGCTCTCACATGTTGGTCACATCTATGGTTATAAGAGGCGGCAGGTAGCGTAGTGGTTAGAGCGTTGGAATGGGAACCCGAAAGGTTGCAAGATCGAATCCCCGAGCTGACAAGGTAAAAATCTGTCGTTCTGCCCCTGAACAAGGCAGTTAACCCACGGTTCCTAGGCCGCCATTGTAAATAAGAATTTGTTCTTAACTGACTTGCCTAGTTAAATAAAGGTGTAAAAAATACAAAATGTTCTTGACACCCCTTATAGAACCATGTTTAGGCTACAGATTCCTGTTCTCTTGGCTCTTCTTTCAGTGGCTGATTCATTGCTTTGGCGTAGTGTCAGTGTCCTGCCAGTTTATCAATAAAGCTGTCATACTAAAGACGGTCATTGTCAGATTGACTCGTCCTCTGAATGGAATTCACAGGCAGGCTGGCGTCTATTCCTGTTCTAACGGAGTACACTCACTTCCTGTTGGTGTCAGTGGAGGCGGTCCCGTCTCTCAAACTGTCACCTCTCCTGGGGAACTGGAAACGGAATGTGGCCGACTTCAAAAGGAGGGGATGGCATGTAGGTTATGCTAGGCTATTTTCCACCAGGTGATAGACACGTTTGGTGTGTGTGTGTGTGTGTCAGACTCCCTTCCTACTGTAATCTCCTATAAGAGTGAGGGACACTGACCGTGAGCTCAGTCATGTATTTCTCTAAATGCATGGCTCTGAGTGAGCTCATTCAGGTTCAACTTTGTCTGCGTACCTGGGCAAGGTGAATGTGTCCTGTTCTAGTCTGTCACATAGACCATCGCCGTGATCACCCAAGAGGCTAACGAAACAACATGACCGGGATGGAGCTTTCCCACTGTTCCCCAGGCCTGCACTCCTCCCTGCTCCCTCACTCCTTCTCCTCTAGCCTGCACTCCTCCCTGCTCCCTCACTCCTTCTCCTCTAGCCTGCACTCCTCCCTGCTCCCTCACTCCTTCTCCTCTAGCCTGCACTCCTCCCTGCTCCCTCACTCCTTCTCCTCTAGCCTGCACTCCTCCCTGCTCCCTCACTCCTTCTCCTCTAGCCTGCACTCCTCCCTGCTCCCTCACTCCTTCTCCTCTAGCCTGCACTCCTCCCTGCTCCCTCACTCCTTCTCCTCTAGCCTGCACTCCTCCCTGCTCCCTCACTCCTTCTCCTCTAGCCTGCACTCCTCCCTGCTCCCTCACTCCTTCTCCTCTAGCCTGCACTCCTCCCTGCTCCCTCACTCCTTCTCCTCTAGCCTGCACTCCTCCCTGCTCCCTCACTCCTTCTCCTCTAGCCTGCACTCCTCCCTGCTCCCTCACTCCTTCTCCTCTAGCCTGCACTCCTCCCTGCTCCCTCACTCCTTCTCCTCTAGCCTGCACTCCTCCCTGCTCCCTCACTCCTTCTCCTCTAGCCTGCACTCCTCCCTGCTCCCTCACTCCTTCTCCTCTAGCCTGCACTCCTCCTCTCCCTCACTCCTTCTCCTCTAGCCTGCACTCCTCCCTGCTCCCTCACTCCTTCTCCTCTAGCCTGCACTCCTCCCTGCTCCCTCACTCCTTCTCCTCTAGCCTGCACTCCTCCCTGCTCCCTCACTCCTTCTCCTCTAGCCTGCACTCCTCCCTGCTCCCTCACTCCTTCTCCTCTAGCCTGCACTCCTCCCTGCTCCCTCACTCCTTCTCCTCTAGCCTGCACTCCTCCCTGCTCCCTCACTCCTTCTCCTCTAGCCTGCACTCCTCCCTGCTCCCTCACTCCTTCTCCTCTAGCCTGCACTCCTCCCTGCTCCCTCACTCCTTCTCCTCTAGCCTGCACTCCTCCCTGCTCCCTCACTCCTTCTCCTCTAGCCTGCACTCCTCCCTGCTCCCTCACTCCTTCTCCTCTAGCCTGCACTCCTCCCTGCTCCCTCACTCCTTCTCCTCTAGCCTGCACTCCTCCCTGCTCCCTCACTCCTTCTCCTCTAGCCTGCACTCCTCCCTGCTCCCTCACTCCTTCTCCTCTAGCCTGCACTCCTCCTCTCCCTCACTCCTTCTCCTCTAGCCTGCACTCCTCCCTGCTCCCTCACTCCTTCTCCTCTAGCCTGCACTCCTCCCTGCTCCCTCACTCCTTCTCCTCTAGCCTGCACTCCTCCCTGCTCCCTCACTCCTTCTCCTCTAGCCTGCACTCCTCCCTGCTCCCTCACTCCTTCTCCTCTAGCCTGCACTCCTCCCTGCTCCCTCACTCCTTCTCCTCTAGCCTGCACTCCTCCCTGCTCCCTCACTCCTTCTCCTCTAGCCTGCACTCCTCCCTGCTCCCTCACTCCTTCTCCTCTAGCCTGCACTCCTCCCTGCTCCCTCACTCCTTCTCCTCTAGCCTGCACTCCTCCCTGCTCCCTCACTCAGTCCCTCACTTGTCTTTCCAAACTCTAGCTGTCATGGCTAATGGACTAACGTCCTATTCAGTCCGTACATAATGAGCTTTCTGACCCTTTGGCTTCAGAGTGAAGGCGGTGCCATGTTGGGTAACTTGGTTCCATCAGTTTCTGGTACAGAGTCTCTGTCATCTAACTAGCTAACATGGCCTTCTATTGTGATGTAGGCTTACGCCCTTACCTGGTCCCAGATCTGTTTGTGCTGTCAATAGGAGTTGGCAAGACGGCACAAACAGGCTACATCATACCATGCTTGTGTGATTAACGTCTATAATTTTGTGAATAACGGCAGGCTTCAAACAGCATGAACAAGCTGTCTGACACAAGCCTACCGTATGTTTACCAAGACAAGAGTTAAACTGCGCTGGGGAGTTTATTTTGATTAGGCTAAAGTTTCTGGGAACCACCAGATTCACTGTCAGTAGACCAGTAGCCTCGGATGGTAAACGGCTCTAAACATAACAGAGCTGGACTTTCATTCTCATTCTGAACAATGTTCCAAAGCCGCCATCCAATTCCAAACTACCCCAATGGTTAAGAACAGTAGTTGGACTGGAGTCTTCCATATGGAGCCAGGAATGTCGCTGCTTTCATATCATGACAGGTGGGCTGTGTTCGTTGGCTGTGTCAGAGGCTAGAATACGTGTGTGTGTGTGTGTGTGTCACGCTGAGGCCTGGTAGTTAGTTATTGTAGAAGTTCTAAGGCCTGTGCTATGTGATCCAAAGCCAAAGCTTTCCTCTATTGTCTCCCGACCAAATGCAACCATTTCGTGCATCTCCCAGCACAAATGCTTTGTTTTATTTCTACCGTTATGAATAAAAGATGAAGGGGTTATTTCCACTTTATTTTGGTGAGCGTCAGCATTGCAATTGTCTGTGTGTATGAGATGGATAACTCTAATATCTCCTCTTTTCTCCCCCCTCTCTGTTTTTGTTCCTCTCTCTCGCTCCTTTCGTATCTCTCTCCTACAGAATGCCAAGCCCTTCTCCTCCTCAGACAGCCTAGTGAAGGTCCAGGAGGTAGCAAGCTGGCTTTTGGAAATGAACCAGGATCTGCTGTCGGGGGGCAGCAGGCGGGGCCTGGGGGGCCGGCGAGGGGGCCCGGGGGCCCAGCGAGGTAACGCCTCCTCCTCGGCCCGGACGCCCCAGGGCCAGCAGCCTGGAGAGGAGGCCGACGAGGAGGAGCACATGAACCGGGTGGTGGAGGACCAAGAACACCAGCAGTCCAGAGTCCAGCCTGCGGCCTCGGCGGGGGGGGAAGGAGTGGAAGAGCCGTGGACCTCCAGGGAGAATGGGCCCCGGGGAGACGGAGAGGAGGAGGATGGAGGAGGAGTACCCAACGAGGTGAACGGAGGAGGGACTAAGGGCGGCCGGTGGATGTGGGAGGCGGAGCGACGGCAACAGGGGGAGGATGACGAGGAGGAGGAGGAGGAAGAGGAGAACAACAACAGTGGCAGCCAGCAGGGAGAGGAGGAGGAAAGGACAGAGGGAGGAGAGAGAACGGGGAGGGAGGACGAGGAGGAGATGGACCAGGACAGTGATGACTTTGAGCATTCGGAGGAGAGCGGGAGGGAGGAAGAAGAGGAGGAGGAGGGGGAGGACGGCCTCCACTCACCCTCCACCAGGAGTGATGCATCTGTCCCCAACAACAACTTGGACCAGTCCTCGGGATGCCAACACCAAAGCTCACCCATCAAGAAGAAGGTAAGACCTGACCAGTGTTAGTATTTCACAGTATACCAGAACTTACTAGATACTAGAACCTTCAAAAATGGTTCTCCACTAGAATTGTTACTTTTGTTTTTCTGTCAAATGTCTCATGCCGTCTTCTGATTTGAGAAAGGATCAAGTCTGTATCAGCGCAGCCAATGTCGCCTTATCGTGCCTACTCCACTTCCTCATTGCTAGCTCTAGCCTGGCCTGAGGAACCAGTGCACTCCCTGGGAGTCTGGGCTGCATCACGTTAGCGCCCCACTCATACTGGCTCTAGCCTGGCCTGAGGAACCACTGCACTCCCTGGGAGTCTGGGCTGCATCACCACTTATGCTGAACAGAAGTTAACACCCGTGAATATTGCAAAACGGCAACAATGTCCATTACAGGCTAGAACAAGAAGATACTGCTAGCTTCCAGCTTTGTAAGCTAAGATTCCTTGCTAGCTTACAGCTGAAGCGTACATCAGTTCACTACCCTAGTACCTTGTTGGCGATAATATGCAAACCATAACACGCACTATTGCTGATTTCAAAGCTGATTGTCTCCAAAAAATGTATTCATTCATGTGATCTCCCTCGCCTCACTTCTCTTCCAGTCAATATTGTCTTTGCTGGAGCCCCAAACTGAGTGTGAATGACATCATGGGTCTTAAAGAGACAGCGCACACATTTGATAAAATACGTTTTTTTTCTTCTTCTATGCAAATGTTGTTGGTCAGTACAATAAAATAAGTCCCTAATGGAAGGGTAACAGATTGTTTGTCATCTGTAGCCCTGTGAAATCAGCCAAAACAATAACTCATTGCTTGCACACACTACTATTGAATATGCATTCACCTGTATTGTGAATAGGCCAAGGCTACATCTTGATTTCCCCAATTTATCAATAGAGATTTACCATTCAAATAAAGTATTACCTTTACTGTTATGTAGTTAGATTGGTGAAAACAAAGTCAAATTGATATTATGATTGATTCATTGATGCATACAAAAAATGTAAATCTGTCAAATGTAATGATATTGCCTAGTTAAAGGTTAAAAAAAATATATTGAACTCCTAAAGATCTGTCTGGATCAAGTCGCGTTCTGTGACTGGCTAATAGGCCTTCTTTTCCCCCTTGCTATCATGATGGTATCTAGTATTATGATGCTGAACCTGGTGTCCGTATCAAAGACAAAATTCTGCTATTGTGACATCACTAACCTGTGGTCAGATTTTATGTTGTGTGTGTGTGTGGGCCTAGTGTGACGGTCTGAATGTACATAGAAACAGGTACAGTATTGTGTGAATAGGATCAAAGTAAGTTATGCTCCTTGCTTTTCCACCTCCCTGAGAAGGTAAAGGTAAAGCAGTCTGTTTCAAATCAGACACTTTCAGAAATGTGCAAAACCTCTAACAGCGCCTAATAATCTAGCGAACCCTTGCCTCCAGGCATGACATGAGCAATTGTTGATACTGAACGTGATCCACAACTCTCGTAGTCCTTAACAGAGCAGTACAGTTGCTGTATTTCGAATCCAATGGCTCCCTCTTGTGTTCAAAGTAAGTTTCTACATTTTTAAATTCATGCAGTTAATTTCTCAGCTGTTGAAAATGCCAATAAAAAGGCCTGTGATTTGGTCTTAATGTTATTCACATACCCTCTACACTCCACTAGCTGTACCCCTCAGCCATTTGTCAGGCTGTCTCTGTGGTCAAATTGCAATGCTACAGCAATGCGTTAATGCCATATCAAACAATTATAGCATATCGGCCTATAGAAACTTCTAAGAGAACATTTCCAGTAGTCTGTAATAGGTACTATGAGAAGGTCTACAACCCTCAAACTCAACTCTGGACCTCGGAGCCAGTTCCACTGCGTTTTTCCCCATTTGTTCCCCTCGAATCAGACAGATTTTTAGACCTGGGACATCAGGTGGATGCAATGAATTATCAGGTAGAGCAGAAAACCAGCAGGCTCTGAACCTCGTACGGTAAGAGTTGAACACCTCTGATCTTCAAGATAGAAATGGAATTACTAGACTTTCTATACTCTACAATGCATAGGTCATACAGGGAGAATGTTATGTGCGATTGACATATAGCAGGAGCTGGCAACCTTTCTTGGGTTGCATGCCTGACCCGTGTCTGTGACATTCCTTCTTGGTAGAAGCAGCAAAGGTGCTGACTTCAAGGACCCTTACCTTCTATTTCGAGGATCCATAAGTGAAGATTGAGTGTCTTGAAAGATTGTTCCCAGCGACGCTTCTCAAAGTCGCTGTTCAGCACCACTGTGTTTACTTCAGCTGAGCTTTTACTTAAACTCTAATTGGATATCAGGTTGTGGGGTTGTCAATCAACTGAGGTTGTTGACACAATCAGAAATATTGTTTGAAAGACTGATACAGTAGAAACAGTAAGGTTGACTATTTATTAAAGGGATACTTTATCTACTTCCCATAGTCAGATGAACTCGTGTCATTTGTCTCTGTCCAGTATGAGGGAAGTTGGAGGTAGTTTTGCGAGCCAATGCTAAATAGCGCCAGCGTAATGAAGTCTATGGGTAGCTACCAGCATTCTCTAGAGAAGTAGATCAGGATATTGGCAATGAGGCCCTACCTATCCATTTAAGTAGGCCTATAGTACTTCAAGTACATTTCAGTCAGTTGCGATATACTAGAGCATTCACCAAGGACACAGCTCAGCGCTTGGCCGCCCACCTACTCTAGTGTGTCCTCGTCTAACCACATCTTGCTGTCTGTCTTGGCAACAGGATCGACACAGTGCTGTGTTGGACTGACAGGTCATCCATTCCCCGCTGCTCTTCTCAAATCACTCAGCCAACCCGTGAAGGTAAATCTATTCCGCCGCCCTCGGAAATCACTCTTTAATTAGTCCGGAGAAATAATGAACGACGGTGAAGTGACAAACTCGGCCCACCTGGTAGCCTTGGTAGCCCTCCGCTACAATGACAGAGCCTCCTCTGAAAGACGAGGAGACCAGGCAGCAGACCATTTTATTGGACTAGATTTATTACTCCAGAGAAGGACGGCTGTGTGTCATCTACCCCCCACCCCACCCCTGATTTGTCCTCGGGCAAGCGTCAAGTGTATCCCAGGGCTTGTATGACATTGGGGCTACCGATTTACAGGACAGGCCTTCAGTTAGGGCTGGAGCTTGGCTTGGAGCTCACTGTGCCTCCCCCCCCAGGCGGCCCCGGGCCACGTTCCGTAGGCCAACGTTCTGGAACACCGCAGATGGAAGTTAATATCATGAATAGAGCTGACATGATTCCTTATTTTACATGTCAAGAGAGGCATGTTTGTTCTACATAACATGGGAGGTAACTTAGCCTCGGCCGAGTGGTGCGTCCCTTCAGGCAGTCCTGGAATGGGTCTCTTTGTGCCGAGCCATGTGGCTCTGTTCACCTTTCACAGGTGTTGTGCAGCCGCCGGCCGGCCGGCATGAAATGTACCACATGTTTTTTTTTGCCATACCCACCCACCCCCTTCTCTCCTGTGAGCGTGATTGAGCTGCAGCAGTCAAACACCTTGGAGAGATGGAGAGAGAGAGAGAGAGAGAGAGAGAGAGGAGGGGGAGGGAGAGCTACTGTAGCAGTGAATGCGATTCCATTCACAGCCGAGCGCGCCACAAGCGGGGGAGCTGTGACGGTAACACTTGTCAAAGGGAAGTGGCCCGTCTGTCTCGCTGGTTACTGAAAAGCTCAAGGACTGACTGCTCCTCATCCCCCAGTCCAGCCTGACCCGTTCGTTGTCTTCCTCCTGCAATGGGGAATCGCACCATGAAGAAGGTGGCGCTGCTACTGGTGAGCATGTGTGGAGTTGTTACAGTTGTGTGTGTTTCTCTAGGTAGCTTTTCTCCAGACGGCTGGTTGTACTTGACTTGTACACAGCTAACATTGTCCTGAAATACTTTGGCCTAACTGTCGATCTTGATTGTGTGTGGTGGGTGCCGCGTGCCAGCTGACACTGATGTCTTACTAGGCGAGGAGTGGTGGCCTCACAGGACCGCTAACGGGTACAGTCTCTTAATCCTGGAACGTTACACATTTCAATATCAGTGATGTAATGGTCGGTAACGGAGTGACCTGCTCTCTGAAGTATTTGTATATTGATGTGGAGATGTCGTGGTAGGCTATGATTCTCTTCTCATGCAATTATCTCCATAAGTGTCAAGCGTTTTCAATTTGCTTAGTGTGTGTCAGACTGTATGGTGTTGCTGACTTTGCGACTAGACACTAGTTCGACTGCTGTCGGACCTAGAGGAAAGCCAACCAGCTGGTGATTCAGATTGCTCTGTAATTGACCTTGATTCCGTTTCATCTCTTATAGAGTATTTATTTATTTCTCGTTGTTATGCATTACAGTTGGAGAGCACTTTCTTAGAACCTGTGAACTCCAACATATTTTTTAGACAGTCTTTATGAAGAGGGAGGTTGGGGGAAATATAACTGGAGAACAGCACATCTGCTCTGAATTCCCCCATAGTGGCCAGCCCAGAAGCTCTGGTCAGGGCTCAGCTCAGGGTTTGAAGTCCCACCACATGCTCCCTACCTCCATCCTCCTGAGTTATTGTTTTGAAAGAAAAGAGATCTCTTCACGGGTGAGTGACGCAAGAAGACTAAACGCTAAGACCCAGAATTCCCACAGACCCACGACCGGCAATGACCTATTGACCTCTGTCACAGCACGACCCCAAAGTCATGTCCCTCTCTGGTTCTCACCACGTTAGCGCCAAATGGCCAGCAACACCAGCAATCAGTTAAATAATGGTTAGATAAAAAGTTACTGTACAAGAGCCTAGGCTGTGATAATGGACATAGTTTTGAGTAGATGTCGGACGATGTCCTGGTAATCTAGATTAGCTCTGCCCCCGCAGGCATAGTCCTATATCTAATCATAGACATCAGTTTATAGCAGTGTTCTCAACTGGTTTTGCCTCGGAACCCAAATTGCACAAGGTTGTCTCAGTCGCGACCCAATAGTAGCATCGCGAAAACTAATCACAAATACAATCTGGAAACTATTTTGGATACTATATTAGTAGTAAACGTAGCAATTATATGATGAGGAAACAACATTCCCAAGTCTTTCATTGTCAGTAATTAAATGTTGCCCATATTCTTGATGAAGAATGTTAATTAACTCACTGGCTTGAGACCCCAAAATCAACCAGCACAGCGCTGCTAATAGTTCTATATTAAAAATATTATGATTGAAGAAAAATTGTTAAACGATGAAATAATGAAATGTAAGTTCATTATCATTTCTACGCACCTCATACCTGGTTTAAGTGGTTTCAGTTCAGACTGGTGTATTTATGTTTTACTCAGACACCCGCGACACACTCAACCTCCCACCAGTTGAGAATCGCTGGTTTTTAGTACCAAGAAAGAGTTAGTCATGGATTAAACTTAGATTCTTAGCTCCAATATGTAAGTCAGGAGTTACGATCTGAGTCTAAAGCTACTTGATATTACCAGTGTTTTTATAGCGGTGTGTAAAGTGTTAAGACGAGTGTCTTTCTCTGGCTCGCTGTTTGTTGAGATGTCCTTGGCATGCAGCTCCTGAAGTATGGCTTAGCGGGATAACGAGAATGCTCTTTCATTATCGAGAATTTGCAATCAGAATTGAAATCTCCAGAAGCCAAACAGCTAGAGAAATTAAATATTTAATATAGAAAATAAGCTGTTGGAGTTCTCTGACTAAGAGCCCTTGTTTTTAGAATTCATGACAACCAGCTGGGTGTTTTAGACAGGGGATATCTCTTAGTGCCTCTGGTGATCAAGTCCCCTCTCCTCCCAGCGGAGTGTATTCGATCCTTTTGTATTGCCTTTTGGAGTGTGTCTGAGATACGGTTTCACAGCTGGAGACTCAGTCTGTTTGTAATAAGGAGGAACTGAACAGGGTCAAATATCCTATATTCAAGGGATGGGAGAAGTGCTTTTAAACACGCCTATGTGCGTGTTAGCGGTGTGTGGACTAAATAGGCTATGCTATGTCATATGCTATATTAATATAGCCAGTGTGTCCTATCGTGGTGTGGTGTATGTGATTGAGCAGAGATGACAAACTGTGAGAGGTTTGTGTTGCTACCAACATCAGTCCTGAATGTAGAAACAGCCTTGATTGCAGTGCATCTTCAGGCTTTATGGGCTTTGCTATTGGAATACGAGTGTTTTGAATCACGGTGGGATGGACGTATGTGTGATATAGTAAACACCGTGAGAGGTGTGGAAGTGCTGGAACCAACACGGGGCTGGTATGTAGAAACAGCCCTGTGTTAAACTCTGAGTAGGCTGCTGCCTGTGTGGAGGAATGTGTCAGTAAGCTGTTCTGCCTGGCATGTCTTGAGAAGGGGACAGATGGGGGGCTTGTGGCTCTCTGAACTACAGAGCCTGGGTTAGGAGAGGCTCCTGAATTAGACCCTCTCTTCCTCCCCTTACTCTCCATCACTCTCAACCTGACTGCCTGCCAAGTTCCTCTGCTGCTGAACACCACACACACACACACACACACACACACACACACACACACACACACACACACACACACACACACACTCAGACAGAAAGCACTCTCCCACTCCCAGTGGAAGTCAGTGGGGTCATGTTTCCCACAAGGTACAGTGAACTCTGGGATTTAACCTCCGCTCCATGACTACTCACATGCTGTGCATTAACGATCTCTACACCACTGATGACCTCTTCCAATGACCTCTAACTAAACCTGTAACTAACCTGCTGTAGCGCTCTGATCAGCTTCTATTGTATTCTCTACAACAGATACCTTTCTATTCCAAGCAATTAGAGGCATGCCTTCAAACAGTATTACAACGTGATGATCCTTGAATGCCGTATTGGATGTGTAGGGTTTAGATATGGCTGCTGTCTGTTGGGCCACTGTTGTGCAGTTTGTCCACTGTGTGTATATATGAAGGACAAGGTTAGTTCATTGCAAGAGGCTTAACATAAACTAGCATCGGTCAGACTGTGGTAGATAGCTTATGGTATCATAACTAACCTCCCTGGTATTTTGTGGTTTTCTAAACCTTTTTATAGTCTCAACACCACATCACAGATGATTTATGTGGAATATGCATATGCACTTCCCTCCTCTGGGATTCCCCATTAGCCCTGACAATAAATCCCCCATAAACCATCTGGGGTGGTGGATTAGACAGAACAGGAGATTAAGCTTCCATGGTGACTGAGCCGCCTTGTGACTGTTTGCTTGCCTGTGTGTATGTGTGTGTGTGTGTGTCTGTGTGTGTGTAACCTTTAACTGCCCTAATCTAGGGGACAATTGAGGGGGGGGGGGGGGGGGGGGGTGCTGCTGGCCTTTTGAACATGTGAACAATTGGAACCCACTGTCGGTGATCTCAATGACACACCTCTGTGTTCTGGTATAGAGAGGGAGGGGGCCAGGCTGCGTCGGCCTTGCTGCCTGACTTGCAAATGTCTTAATTTCTATGTGGATGAGGTGTGTAGGCCTATGTACAGACATCACATAGACCGCTACTGTGTGTGTGTCGCGCCACACATGCCACCAGAATTGTTCAGTCCATTTTGGACCTGGATCTTCTCCAGACAATGCCCCAGGGGCAGTTAAGGCCAAGGCCCTTCTGGGGGAGGGAGGCCTTTTTATATGCCTGTCTGACAGCCAGGGGTCAGCCCAGATGGCATCTGAACACTGAGTTAATGCAAGTAGGGTAGGTCCTAGGTACAGTGCCCCTGTGATGAATAGAGGCAGCAGGTAACCTAGTGGTTAGAGCGTTGGGCCAGTAACCGAAAGGTTGCTGGATCGAATCCCCGAGCTGTCTAGATAAAAATCTGTCGTTCTGCCCCTGAACAAGGTAGTTAACCCACTGTTCCCCAGTAAGCTGTCATTGTAAATAAGAATTTGTTCTTAATTGACTTTCCTAGTTAAATAAAGGTTAAATTTAAAATAAAAACAGTACATGTCCATGTTTCAAATCACGTTTTATTTGGAACATGCGTCGAATACAACAATAGACCTTACCTTACTGTGAAACGCTTACTTACAAGCCCTTAACCAACAATATTGACTAAATAAACCCCCCAAAAGTTTCACAACTTTTCCTGTAGTCCACAATTAACTCCTTTGTCTTGCTCACGTTGAGGGAGAGGTGGTTGTCCTGGCACCACACTGCCAGGTCTCTGACCTCCCTATAGGCTGTATCATAGGTATTCCTTTTGTCCAGGTGGGAAACGGCAGTATTGAGATGGCGTCATCTGTGGTTCTGTTGGAGTGGGTCTAGGGTTTCCGGGATGATGGTGTTGATGTGAGCAATGACCAGCCTTTCAAAACTACGGGGTGGTAGTCATTTAGGCAGGTTACTTTTGCTTTCTTGGGTACAGGGACTATGGTGGTCTGCTTGAAACGTGTAGGTATTATGGACTCGGTCAGGGAGAGGTTGAAAATGTCAGTGAAGACACTTGCCAGTTGCTTTGCGCATGCTCGGAGTACATGTCCTGTTAATTCGTCTGGCCCCGCGGCTTTGTGAATGTTGACCTGTTTAAAGGGTCTTGCTCACATCGGCTACGGAGAGCCGCTGTTCCTCCAGAACAGCTGGTCCTCTCATGCATGCTTCAGTGTTGCTTGCCTCGTAGCGATTATAAAAGGCATTCAGCCTGTCAGGCAGGCTCGCGTCACTGGGCTGCTCGCGGCTGGGTTTCCCTTTTGTGGTCTGTAATAGTTTGCGAGCCCTGCCACATCCGATGAGCGTCAGCCGGTGTAGTACGATTCGATCTTAGTCCTGTATTGATGCTTTGCCTGTTTTATGGTTCGTCTGAGGGCATAGTGGGACTTCTTATAAGGGTCAGGATTAGTGTCCCACCCCTTGAAAGCGGCAGCTCTAGTCTTTAGCTCGGTGCGATACCTCGAGACTACCTTAATTTTAGACATCGCGCACCAGCCGTTATTGACAAATATAGACAGATCCCCACCCCTCGTCTTACTGGACGTAGCTGTTCTGTCCTGCCGATGCACGGAAAACCCAGCCAACTATATTATCTGTGTTGTCATTCAGCCACGACTCGGTGAAACATAAGATTTTACATTTTTTTAAATCCTGTTGGTAGGGTAGTCTCAACGGCGCTCATCCAGTTTATTCTCCAGTGATTGCACAGCAGCCAATATAGAACGGATACTAGAGGCGGGTTACCCACTCGCCGACAAATTCTCACAAGTCACCCAAATCTCCACCGCATATGTTTCCTTATTTTCTTCATGCAAATGATGGGGATTCGGGCCTTGTCTGGGAGCAACGTTATATCCTTAAGTACTGATATGTGGTCCTGTGTCACATGCTAATACTAAATGTATGACCTCACTGTACTGCAAGCCACATGGTGTATGATGTGAATAGATCATAATCTTCATCAAATGAAGTTGTGATTTTCAGTCTAGACTCAATATAACGATTAACTTATACATAGACTTGTTAAAGGTACATTGTACGAATTATCCTCTCGAACCCAAAGCCTGTTATTTACTTGCTAGACCTAATGAGAGGCTTAACAGGAGACTAGTTTTCCACTAAGCTTTCTAGATACATACTTTAACTTTATTTATCATCCCACAGTTAGTCCTATTAAAATTGAAGCGGGTAAACCATTTCAGTAATTAACAGATTGCGTAAGATGGAATGCCCACAGGATTCCATCAACCTTATAAGTCTAACAATGGTTGTTTACATGACGCTGTGTTCTTAATTACCGACTAATGAGCGTTGTTTTGTAAAGACAATTTTTCTTGTTATAAATATATTTCTCACTTGCTTGTTTATTGTTTAGGGGATTTTTGTTAAAAGCAGTTAACACTCTAACCCCTCAGAGTTTGTCAACAGAGACGTTTATCCTTTCTTCCTCAGAAATAGCCAACCTGCAGCTTTTAAAAAAATTCAGCTTGACAGTTAAAAGAAGCCTCTTAAATTCAACTGAAGGAATTCCAGATGACTGTTTGGGGAATAAAGTGAATTGGTTTTATCATCAAACTACCCAAGTGTCTCTTGATGTGGTGCTCTGCTCTGGTGAATCTTAAAGCAAGCCTGTCCTCTTTGAATTAAAGCACAACCCTGACATGGTCAACACTGCCAGCTCGGGTGATTAGTCTACTCTTAGTGTTGTTGCTAGATGGGGTTTTGAATGCAAACTGAAGTGTTTTTTTTCCTGCCAGTAAGTCCATGGGGCAGAGCAGGGCAGATGTCCGTTGTAGCATGGTCTGTGCTGCAGAACCCAGATAAGGACTAGAGCAGGACCAAATGGGAGGCAGGAGTACATGTCTGTGACATGGCACCACTACTGTGTGACTGGACCGTTGAGTCATTGACCCTGGCTCTATGGGATTAAAGGCGTTTTGGATCAAGGCCAATATAACACAGCCAATAACACAAAACAGAAAAGCATAACAGGCTGTAACAATTCAGTGTTACCTTACGGCACTTTCCTGGATCATGGTCAATAACACGGCCATGCCTACTCTGCTAATACAAACAAACAGGCCTTAACGGTTGCGAGTATTGCCTTTCGGCACAGAAATCTGGTCGTACATTCAGTAACACAGGCAGCTATGTCCACCCATGATACAACCCGAGACATGATACAACAGTTGAGTGTTGCCTTACCACGCGGCGGAAATCTGGTTGTGCGCCCGTGGCCCCTGCTATGCCAGTCTCTCTGTGAGTCTCCGGTGCGACAGAGGAGAGGGATTTCCCCAATAAATCAATGGAGGAACTCTGTGTGCAGCAGAGGAAGCAACGCTGTTGGTGTAACCCTGCTGCTCCACCACACTGTGACTGACATCTGTTCTGCAGTGTGAGTAGCTATGCTACCTGCTATGCAAACACTTAAAGGCACCCGTCTCTTTCTCTTTCCTCATGGATTACTCAGTTCTTTTTTTGTTGGTTCTGCTGCGGATGAAAAAGAAGGGCTCACAAGTTCTGATGAGCAGCGCTCGCATTAGCAGAAGAATTAAGACTCCGGGATGGATTCGAGTCGTTTAAGTGGCTTAAATGCCCCGATATTGAAAAGTTATTGCGTAGAGAATTTATACTTCTCATAACATTGAGACGTCGCGTAAAAAACAATCAATGTTTACTGTGTTGCTAGGCTACCGTTTGGACTTCCTGTAGAAACCTACTCAAACTTCCTCCATCCTCTTAACCATGACTCAAAATAAAGCCCACTTGCACTGATCATAGAAATCAAGTCTGGTGGCTTCAATCAATCGGGACATAGTTGCCCCCTGGTTCTCTGGAGGGGTGCTGGGTCATATTCCTGTCTGTTCCCCAGGTGAGGGGAGGCCAGCCTGGGCTGAGACCAGCAGCGTTGTCCCCCCTCCCTCTGACCCATCTGTTGGTTGTACTGTGCCGCCCGGAGCGGGCACATCACAGACATGGTGTTTGAATATTTGATACCGGCCTAATTAACTATGCCCTTTTACTGGAGACGATGCACTGCTATTCTCCTGAGCCGGGCCCCTGCTGGCTTCAAAGCTACGCAGCCAAGGTTGTTGTTTTGCTGTCACGTTGGAGCTCTGCGTCGCCTGGTTGGAGCTCTGCACACGCGTCCTTCAAACAAAATAGCCTCCACACGCCTACTCTACTGATTCTACGGACGGTAATGTAGCCTACTCAAAAGCATCCACACACCCAGCAGGGAACCGTCCCAGCTGTCTCAGGAATGCCAGCGTGTTGATCCAAGCCTGCTAGGAATAGAGGATCAGAGGAAAAACTGTTTTTGGGCTCCCATTTTCAGTGTTTAATAAACTCAATGGGTCTAAGTCATTAGAAGTTTCTACCTCAACCTTCAAACTTAAGAACATTTCGATTCGTGTGTCTCAATAATGAGAAATCACTCTGAAGTGTTTTAAATGGAGGGGGCTGTTCAACTGCTGTCCATCAACCTTGTTTGTAGCTTTAAGCTAAGTCTGAAAATAAGAGCATGAAAAAACATTTCAGACAGTTATACTTTGGAGTTGAAAGTTAGTTAAATCCAGACAATATTATTTGGCTTACTAGTCGACGGCTAGCGTAATGTAGCATTGACTTGGTGTGATGAACACTGGTTCTCGGTCTTTGGAGTTCACCCATAACTTAGCCTACTCTCTGGAGAGTTAATGAGCAGTCTATGCCTCATGGAAGCTAAATGCTCACTCCATTTTAATCTCTTTTATTCTGTATGCAATGGAGCTCTGTGTTCAAATGCTCTTTTATGGATGTATTTTTGCCAGTAAATTGTGTTTTTGGAGAGAACTGGAACCTTGTTAGGCTAAATACTAATGCTTTTCCTGTTGGTTTGATCTAACAAAGCAGGCCAGCTCTAGCCAGGCCTGAGGAGAATGTCAATGCTGATTGCCTCATCCATCAGTCCTACGCTATGGATAGCAACAAGATGGCTCCTGGGTCCTCCTGTGTGTGTTTCGCCTCAGGCTACAGAGGCCTGGATACCCAGCTAAAAGTGCTAGCCCTAGATAGATGGCATCATTTTGTCGGAGTTGCAACAACCCATTGCATCGAGGCAATCTCAATCGCCCATCCCTCCATCTCTTCCTCCCTTTTATCTCTCCTAGTTCTCCGGAGTAAATGTCAGTTGGCTTTTCATAGCCGAACATTCAGAGTTGGAGAGGGAGTGGAAAACAGCAGGTCCGGGACAAGGTAGCATGTTCGGTGAACAGGTCAGGGTTCCATAGCCTCAGCTTTGTGTTGTTAATGTAGCAGTAGTGACATTGACTAGTTCCACAGTATGCTCTTATCTACCTTATCTATCTGTGCTTTGCTACTGTGCTTTTGTAAAACTAGGGCACTTATGAAGTCTGAACGAAACGGGGCCCTTTTCTCTCTCTCTCTATCCCGCTCTCCCTCCCTTTCCTGTCATGTTTCTCTTTGGGCCACCTCATTACAGGAGACCCAGTGGGCTCCATGTTATGTTCTGTGGAGACCGGTTGGAAATGGTCTGCCATCTCCAGGACAGGGCTGCACTCTGCCGCAGCTCAGCCATGGCTTTCCTCCTTGACCTTGGGAGAGACATTAGTCTGTCTCTAAGGCCTGGCCTGCCGTCTCTAAGGCCTGGCCTGCCGTCGCTAAGGCCTGGCCTGCCGTCGCTAAGGCCTGGCCTGCCGTCGCTAAGGCCTGGCCTGCCGTCGCTAAGGCCTGGCCTGCCTCCGCCAAGGCCTGGCCTGCCTCCGCCAAGGCCTGGCCTGCCTCCGCCAAGGCCTGGCCTGCCTCCGCCAAGGCCTGGCCTGCCTCCGCCAAGGCCTGGCCTGCCTCCGCCAAGGCCTGGCCTGCCTCCGCCAAGGCCTGGCCTGCCTCCGCCAAGGCCTGGCCTGCCTCCGCCAAGGCCTGGCCTGCCTCCGCCAAGGCCTGGCCTGCCTCCGCCAAGGCCTGCTTTATTGGCCCAGGCCACAGGAACACTCTGCCTGTCGTGCTGCCCGGTGTCTGTACTTGCAAATTTTGGACACTTCAGCCCACACGCTTACTTTAAGAAGTCTGCCTGCTTGCAATCAAACGTCTGCCAGCGTGTGAGCTGAAGTACATTTTTGCATCCAATCATATGGATAAATGTCAAGGGATATGCATATGGCGGTACAGGAAATGAATAAGTATACCCCTGAACAGCTCTAAACTCAGGTCTGCCTGACTTCTGCGATGGAGGTGGTTCCGCTTTGTCCTCCCTCTCCCTCTCTCCCACCTGTTATGTGTAATTAACTCTGAGAGCCAGCCTGTCGTAGTGTACGTGGTGTTTTCCCACACGCCGGCTGCCCGTCAGAGACGGGAGAGACCTGGCAGAGCTGAGCCGCAAAAGGCCACGTGCACCCGTCCGCCCACGCCAAGGCAAATGCAGCTGAACTCCCGTCCAACTCTCCTGCTGCTGGCGCCTCAGCCCTCGCCGACGCAATCTTACGCTGGTTCTCATGGAAACCTGGCCGGCCTGGACACATGGAGCTTCACGTTAATTGAACTCATCGTCAGAGGGCATTGTGAGCTAGCTACAACGTCCAATAATAACGGCGACGTCACTGACCAGACTTGAATCATTGGACCTGGCTCGTGTGATGCACACCACTGTATCTGGACCCCTACTGTGGTGTGGGAGGCATGATTGGCTATGGCACCAGGTCTCTATGACAACGGCCCTGGCTGCTGATGGCTGTGTGGTCTGTAGGTGACAGGCAGCCTGCTTCATGTCAACCTCCCTCCCTCCCACGCTGGTTGGATGTTTTAATAAAAATCCTGACCCTGGTAACTGTTGCTATGCGACTCATGATTCCACCCGAGTGCCAGTCTATTTCATCCAAACCCCACAAGACTCCCCTTTAGAGGGCGTCTCTGGGAAAGAGGGACTGAGGATCAAGCTTCCTGTGCAGAAATCTCTGTAAGATGGTATTACACGGTCACAAAGCATTTCACTGCACCTGCTTTAACATCTGTTTTAACATCTGCTAATCTGTGTGTGGCACAAATAAACTTGGATTTCAATGTAGCCTGAATAAAACATGGCATAGAAAACTGCTGAGAATCCTGGTGCAGTTCCAACAATGTCCACCAGAGGAAGGCAGTGCTCTGGCTGTGGAGTTCCATAAGCTCCGACTGTCTGCTGCAGCTGTGCTGCCAGAGCAGCATCCCTGGCTTCATACACAGCTATTTCACATCTGCTACCCACTGTCACTGGACAGCCTCATTCAGCCGTGTGTGTGTGTGTGTGTGTGTGGTGTGTGTAGGCCCACCCTGTCTGCTCCTCTGGGGTAGTGTCAGAGCCTCTGACACACAGAGCCACCTTGGTGCACAATGCAGGGGGATGGAGGTACTGGGAGAGGTCGGCTGTGTGGATACGATGAGGGTCAACGGCTGAGGACTTGATGAGCGCTGGGATGAATTCTACTGTCTGGTGTAGGCCTACAGTAGATTTGTTTATTTCACTGACAACCTGTTCATTTAAAGAGGAAGCATGAACTCAATCCCAGCTTTTAAACGACCTCATCTCAAACACTGTGTGGTGAATGCAAAGGTGCTCATTAAATTGGCGGAAAACACATACACACACACACACACACACCTCCTACTCTGGGCCATACCTCTCAACCCTCTGTAGTTGTGGCAGTTCACAGGCACACTCCAGACACGACATGTCGAGAGGTAGAGTGGAGCCGAACAGTTGGGATCACTGAGTAACACGGATAAACATTTGGCTCGTTGAACACACTGCCCCCACGCACACACGTCCTCTCGTCCCTACCTCCCTCACCCATTTCCATCTCTATGCAAATTGACTTTGGCATTTCCCCTGTCGCCTGCCTCACCCCTGTAGCAGCAGAGCCTCTGTTGCTCGCCACCCGGCTTGGCTGACGAGCGCCACAGCTTTATGACCCTCGCCACCCGGGATTAGGTTGGAATGTCTCTCTGTTGACAACTGTTTGGCCCCAGGCCTCTTTGCGTCGGGAGTGAGCATTGGGGAAATTATTAGGCCCCAGTGGCAAAGCCACAGTGCCCTTATTTTTGGGGACGCCCGCCTCGTTGAGCATAGGGCGTTGGGCACCGCGTTTTTAGAACACATCCTAACTTTCCATTGTACATTATGGCCATTCAGGATTATGAGATAGGCTTGCATGCATATATATATACACACATGCCTGTGTGTGCCCGGACCAAGCCAATTTGTCATTTGTTTGTCCTTGGAGAAATGTGTTTTAAGGACTATTTCTCACACAAGCAGCCCTAGACATTAAAGATGAATGGCTGCTTGCAATTTTTATGTTCTTCAGCTAGTTATTGTTCTCTCAAATGAGCTTTCTGTTGCACTTTTAGTATGTGTGTGTGTGTGTGTGTGTGTATATACTGAATATGGGTGAGAAGGTCTGGATTCATATTGGATAGACTGGAGGCAGGTTTAAACCGCTCTTGACAGAATTGACATGTTGCTGCTCCCAGGCCAGTAGTGCAACAGGAAGCACTGCCACTCGTCTTCTATCTGCTAAATAGCTGTTGGCTTTTTGACTTACCTCCATGGATGTTTTCAGATTTTGAAGCAATACAATGTCTAGCAATTAGGATATGGAAATGGGCCTGTGCCTCTGCAGAGCTGAACACAGCCCTATGTCCCAACAGTGTCTATTTAAACTTCAGCTGTTTTTCTTAGGAACTAATCAAACACCAACCAGAAGTGTTATTCTTAATCCTATGTGGATGTTATTTTCTCTAGGCCAAACTCTTTTTCAAATACTGTGTAGAATGTTCTTAGTTGAATGCATTGTTGTACCAAATGACTAGGTATCTCCCTTTCTCTTTACTCCGGCGTCCGATCCATGTGAAAGTCATTTTAACGTTTGTATCTTCAATGCTATTGTTATAGGGTAACGGCTTCTGCGACCGTAATCGCTGGCTGTCGGCTGGTGTTTATGCCCAGCGGAGATGCTAATGTAAACAGGAAGGAACCTCAACCCGCACTTGTACACAGTGGCAGGCTGTCGCTGTTCAAGGGGCTGGACTACTCATTCAAAATCTAATCAAGTCCAATTTTATTGGTCACATCCACATGGTAAGCAGATGTTATTGCGAGTGTAGCGAAATGCGTGTGTGTGTGTGTGTGTGTGTGTGTGTGTGTGTGTGTGTGTGTGTGTGATTACTCATTCATCAACTTTGTGTTCTAGCATGTGTTGTATAGATTGGTACGGCTAGTCACTCACTGTTGCAAGGGAGGTGTGACTGCAAGTGTGTTACAATGTAAACAGCGAGGAAACGGTCTGTGTGTGGTCCGGTGTGAGCTAAGCCTTCCCAGCGATCCATCATGCCCAGTCACCATACAAGCCCAGAAGATCCTTGTTATGCTTTGTTTGATTTGGCTGTCAGAGCCTTCCAGATGTGTGAATAAGGGAATGTGTTGCTACGGTTACGTGTAAACAGGTTCCTGTTTCTGAATAGTCTGATATACCGTATTTGTTTTGTATTTTAATGGATTTGCAAGCGTCCTTAGTCTAATGTCTTCTAAAACACAAGTTGGCCTGACGCATTAAGCACTTTAAATAAAGCTGGGATCTTTAATGGTGAAATAGCCATGTCCATTTGGGATATTACAACATCCAAAAAGTTACTGCAAACAGCACCCTTTTTTTTTCCTCCCTGAAAATCCTTGCATGTGCCATAGAAGGACACTATGTACTGCAATTGACCGTGCTGCGCCACGCTTCTCAGCTCGCCGACAAAAACGACAACGGAGGTGGGGCGGCCAGTGGCACCGTTTCCCCCTACTGCGGATTCCATCTTTAAGTCATAGGCTAACATCCTCCAATATGTTGCCTCAGTTTTTAGCCATATTTCGACTTCTTCTTGGAGTTTTAGTTTCAGTAATATAGGTCCCAGTCCTAGCAGCATTGGCTGTCATGGTCAGAAATATTTGTAAGTGTGCTGAGTAACTCGAGGTCCAAAAAGGCTTGACCTTTGACACATCAGCGTTTCGGAGCTTTCTCCTCACAGAATGCAACCTTAGGGACCCCGTTGCACGGTCGTGGTATAGACTACAGGAGTGAAGTGTGTTCTGGAATAGCTCTTCTGACAGGGTGTGTGTGTGCTCATTGCTTTTGCCCAAAATGCTTGAGCAAGTCAATTGCTTTGTTTACTGAGGATGAGTTACCACCATGCAGGTAAACCTAGCATATTCTCATTAAGAAGATCAGACTGTAGGTTAAGATCCTATGGGCTTATATAGCCCATCGTAGTTAGCATATTGGCGTCCACTTTAACTGTAACCACAACTATTAACCTTTTTATAGTACCGCTCAGTTGATCTCCCATCCCCCGTTCTACCTTAAACCCTGACCTCTAAATCTCCTCAAGGCCTGGAAGTTAATATCCCTCTGGAGGCTTTATAAAACTGTATGGCATTCAGGATAAGAGATTCCCTCAAACCGAAGGCTTTGGGCTTGAATTCCCCAGGCCCCAAGGTTAAATCCCTCATGGCTGACATTCCTACCGTTTACCTTGGGCCTATCATGTTAACAGACATAAGCCTCAGCACTGGGTCCATGGCACATCGTTTGGTAGTTGGAGATTAGCCAAAAAGCTCATGTAGCCGGAATATAGACATGGGAGATACATTTTCTGTAGCCTATTCAGGATGTGTTCGGGAAACGAGCAGTTTTGCTGGTGTCTCTGTGGTCCTTTATCACCAATGGGCCTGCCTTGCTTGTATCCACGTGTCTGCACTCTTGACTGTTTACACTAAACCTCAGTGGGACAAGGTACTAATGCTGCTAGCTCCGCATTCAGACTAGAATCACACATTCATACAGTGGAGAGTTCTTTTGTATCTATGAATTATTCAGTTGCCTGCCAACATCCAGAAGCAACACAAAATGAAGAGGCCTCTCTGTTCAAGAGGACTAGGGCTTTGTTTTTCATGACATCTTTATTGATAAGGGAAGGGCAGCGTAGGGGGGAGTCAGCATTCTTTGTTGTCAGTCAGTTCTGCAGAGTTGTGAAGACTCTGTAATCCCCACTGATCCAGACCTGTTTCTTCTTCTGTAGTTGAATTTTCCCATAGCAATTATTTATTTCTCCAGTCTTTTGATTAGAATTTGAGGAAGGTCCACGTGCTGAGATGTGTGACCTATGTGGGTATGGTAATGGAGTCTATTCCCAATAGGTTGACACACTATATTGAGAAATGTCCTAGCCGGCATGCAGCAGCACATTCTGTGGACAACATCGTCCCCGAACAAGAAGAAGTGGAGGCAATTAAAAAAAGTTGGAGAACTTCTCCTGCTCTTCTAAGGGAGATTTAGACCTTCAAATGAAATCCCAAGTTCAAGAAACGTTGGGAAACGGCCGCACTCCAGAAAGTTTATTTAAAAAATTTGACAAAGACGTCCCCCACCCCCCCCCCCCCCAACATTTCACCTTTTTTTATTTTCTGCCGGACAGGGTAACGCTTCGGCAGTTATGCCTTCATCAGAGTGTCTGTAGGCCTAAAGCCTATCCATCCTGACTCCAGGACAAATAAAGCCTTGATGAAGTGACACACATTCCAACATCTGTCTGCTGTAGGTTTCTTCCTAGGTTCTGGCCTTTCTAGGGAGTTTTTCCTAGCCACCGTGCTTCTACACCTGCATTGTTTGGAGTTTTAGGCTGGGTTTCTGTCAGGGCTTTGAGATATCAGCTGATGTAAGAAGGGCTTTATAAATAAATTTGATTTGCTGTGTGAACGGCAGCCCTAAATATCCTTCATCCGCTTCAGCATCATAGTCAAGGTTACTATGATGCCGTAACTCCCTGGCCGGCAGCACGGAAGAGTTAGACTTTCTGTTAACCCTTACTTTCGATTTGATGTGGTCGACGGCATCAGGCATTCATAAACATGGGCCTAAGTAATTCTGAGTGTGAGGAACATTCTCTTGACCTGTTGTTCGAGCCTAAATATGCTATGTGCTAACAGTATTGATCTGCTTGACATGAGTTGGCATAAACTGTCACTGTTTATGACCGGTGTCATGTCCCACTGCGATACTGTAACATTTTGCCCCCCCCCCCCCCCCCCCCCAAAAAAAAGTTACCTGACACGGACTAGCTGATCTGGACATTTCTGACAAATTGTAGATAGCTGACATGACAAGAGGAACTGCTGATGCACTACCCAATATAGAAATGTCACCTTGTGCATTCTACTATTACAACTTTCAAGAGTAAGTTGAAAGCCCGACTGAGTTCCTAAAAACACAGTTTGGGAATCACTGCGTTAAGAGACCATGTGAAAGCAGCTGATTACAGTGGTAAGTCAGGCAGGAGCAGACAGGACAGGGGGGGCTGGTCTAGGGGGGGTTGCACATGTCACCCCATTGAGCTTCCTCATAACTGCAGTTTTGGACAACCGGTGGAACTCATTCCTCCCCAGGGGGGTCAGGGAGCCGGATTCCACAGTGACTCGTCCTTCCGAGGGGGCGTGGCCTATCCTGAGGCATGGCAGACAGCTGCTCTGCCTGGCAGGGACCGCAGCGGTGACATCACGCCCTGGGATATTTTAAAGGGGGTTGATGAGCTGGGGAGCGAGCTCGGACTGGACAGACCAGCATCAACAGCGCACCGTGAGGGTTGTATTAGTGTTTTCAAGAGCTCCAGAGAGAAGAGTCAAATTCCCCCCGGCGACTTTGTACGACAACCTGCTCCCTGAGCCGACCCGCCCCTGATTCCCCCTCTGGGATATGACCTACTAGCCCGTGTTCTTGCAATGCTGAGGCATTGCCCCATACCCCTTTTCGCATCTTCCGGATCCCGGAAGAAGATGCCCAAGGCCTCTGGGAAAGAAAAGGCCCCCCTGGCAATACCAGAAAGCCAGGCCCTGGACATAGTGGCAGACCCAAAGGTGGTGGTCAAGGTGGCTAAGGAGCCTCCACTGCCCCCGCAGAAAGTGCTCCGGATCTTCAGCATCAACATCATCACTCAGGGGCTGCCCTTCTGTCGCAGACGGGTGAGTGCTGCCGGGCTTGGGCCCAAGGTGTGTTAAGGGGGGGTTGGGGTTGGCCAGATGCTTACAGACATGAGCGAGGAATCTCGCCTGTCACCCACATAAAATGTCAAGGGGTCACTCCGCACCCTGCTGGCTCATCTGTGAGACGGGACTGACGAAAGCAAAACTGTCTGCGTTACTAGTGCAACTGTGATTCTGTTTTAGCGTCAAGGTCTCTTCCCCGTTTCCTCTCTTCTGTTGAGTTGCACGGTATCAGTCTCTCAGTGTTGTTGTGTTTGTAGTTAATCAAGGTGACAGTTTTTGTCTCCATCTGGCAGAGGTTGTTTGTTTGTCGTCTCTTTGTTTCTGCTCTGGTGACTTTTCTTTTTGTTTTTGAAATGTTCAACAAGAGTCTTGTTTCTTCCCTGGGTTGTATTTTGTCAAAGTGAAGCACAGTGGAGGCTGTCTCAAAAATAGTTCTGACCTCTGACACACAAGCCTTCTCAACGTGGATATAAACACGGTATCTGGTTAGGAATAACCCACCCCACCTACTACATCTCTTCCCACTTCAGTCAACAAACAGTCATTTGTTACCATGTACTGTTGTCTTGTTTCATTTAATCAAGATGGAAAGAGTAAGTGTTGGCACTTGTCCTTGACCGTAAATGCAGTGACAGGTTTTATTCTTGTCAAAGCGTTTCATAATATGAAAACTGTATTGCCGACACGTGAATGAGCGCAATAGCTTGTCGGTTTGCTAGAATACCCTGTTCCCCGGGGACTTTTACTAAGGGTTTTGTCACAATTACGTTATACCATGTTGTGTAATGCTAACAAATGCACACTACCCAATCCTTAATCATGTGCCTACTTCGGCAAAAATGGCTTTCAACCAATTTATTTGTTTAAGTATTCAGTGTGTCTCTAAAATCCGTTTTTTTATGCTGACGTGTGTCCTGGGTAGACTGCTGGGCGCAACAATGCACTTGTTGATGCAGTCATGTGCTCGGGCAGCCTCGCCCAAAGCGCCGTTCAGGACTCCTACGTGTGACCATAAAAAGGCTGCATGGTATCTCTCTATTTATAGATTATGTTTAGGAGACGGTGACCAAACGTATTGATCGCAGGGATAAACACCTGGCAGCTTCCGTAGTCCAAGGAAATATCAGTTGTCGATGTTTCAAGAACGTAAAGTTCAACGTTTTATAGGGACAAGTGCGTAAAAGACAAAGGCTCTTGATGTCCTCTCCCTTCAGTAGTCTTTTACTGCTGACGTGTTTCAATGATGTCATCCGATTAATGGGAGAGGTGCTGCTAGATAGGAGGGGGGTTTAGTAAGTGACGGCCAGGACAGTTCAATGATATCTGACGCGATGGAACGTTACACCTCGACAACTGGCCTGCGGCTTTACTCCTTATGCTTAGCAACTTAAATTAGGCCGTCCTAATGTTTCGAGGAAAAAATGGGCGTAGGAAAATAACTTTTGTCGTGTTTAGGCAAGCATATCCTGCCGCGAAACCGGCTTCCGTTTTGAGAACCCGGTCTCTTTATGCACCGCTTACGCCATGCTCGTACCAGCCCAGCATCCTTGCACGTACGCGCTTTTTATTTATTTATATATATATATATGTATGTATGTGTGTGTGTTGTGGTGCACTGCGGCAACAAGTGGAGAAGGTGCACACTTGTGAAAGGCTGACCAAGGCTTTGACTGCCATTTTGAGCTGATATCCTGCCAAATTGAATTGCGGCCCACACTACCTTTTTTATAGTTGTTCCCCTGTAAGGAATCAGACCTAGCACAGCTTTTGTACCCCCTGTCTGTGACGTGGGAAATGTTGGCAGCCCTTGATGGGCAATTTGCACTTTTGTGACATTGTACTGATGTAAATCCTTAAAAAAACTTCCTCACTTGGGGGAATTGAATTGACTACAGCTAACAGCATTGGTATTTTCTTGTCAAATTAGACTGGCACCTCAATGTTTGGGTGTTGGCTACATCATAGTAAAAATGCCTTGGAGCTTAGACGAAGGGCTCTTTTTATAGGGGTTGCTGAGGGAAGGATGGGAGAGGACATGAAAGATTGAGAGAATAAAATTGTCCTCTTTACACCTCCTCTTCTGCAGCTTTCACAGAGGGAGTTGAGGGACAGAGTGAAGGATGGAGAGGACACAGCTAAAACAGTGACTGAGGGGCCTGCAGCCCTCTCGCTCGCTCTCCCTCTCTCTCCCTGCCCCCTCTCGCTCTCCCTCTCTCTCCCTGCCCCCTCTCGCTCTCCCTCTCTCTCCCTGCCCCCTCTCGCTCTCCCTCTCTCCCCCTGCCCCCTCTCGCTCTCTCGCTCTCCCCCTGCCCCCTCTCGCTCTCTCGCTCTCCCCCTGCCCCCTCTCGCTCTCTCGCTCTCCCCCTGCCCCCTCTCGCTCTCTCGCTCTCCCCCTGCCCCCTCTCGCTCTCTCGCTCTCCCCCTGCCCCCTCTCGCTCTCTCGCTCTCCCCCTGCCCCCTCTCGCTCTCTCGCTCTCTCTCCCTGCCCCCGCTCTCTCCCTCTCTCTCCCTGCCCCCTCTCGCTCTCCCTGCCCCCTCTCGCTCTCCCTCACCACTTTACCTCCTCCCTCTCCCTGCCTGCTCCATCTATCCCTCTCCCCCTGTCTCTTGCTCTCCCCCTCTCTCTCTCTGCTGTCTGAGATCAAAGCCAGCCACTGGGTAAAACAGCTCAGAGACAAAGGGATCAGAATGGTAATTTGTCCTTCATTAGCTCTGTTTACGAACTAGCTGCAGGTTCAAAATCGGAGCCGAAAGGGATCTAAGGGGGTGGCTAGGCAGGATAATATCCACTATGCTCTGTCTTTCCTGGCCACAGAGTCAGAATTAAAGAGATGTTTCTCTTTGTAAGTGTATCGCTCACTGTCCAGTGGGATTCAAGTGGCACTCATAATAATCACCATAATCATTTTCTGCAAGGTAAAACAGACTGTTATATTCCTCTGTTACACCACATGACTAACAAAAAGGGAGACCAAACTAGGTTCACAGTCAACGCACACATCACAAAGCGGGATGAGCAACTGTCCAGGCATATGATGGCTATCGCCCTTGTTTAACTCAGTGGTTGTTTTGGACCCGGTACCCTGGCCCTTTAAAAGGCTATGTTTGTGAGGTGATTCTCCGCAAGAATTTCATGAATGCAGAATGTCTTGACCTCCATCCGACAAGTGTTCATTTGTACCGTGTAATGTTTCAGTTGTGTTGTGGGCTGTAAAACGCCGTTGAGGGTGTTATAACTGTAAATAATGTGTCCCGCTGGGTACCTTCTGTTTTCTCTCATTCTCTTGCTCCCTCCCTCTTTCTAGTTCATACCTCCCTTCATTCCTTACCTTCCTCTCCTTTGGTAAGGAGTGTTCTATGCCCTGTTTTCTACAACTGCTAGGGAACTTCAGCCTTGACGCTAATTAGGATTTAATCGGTTGAGCTGAAGGTGAAATACACCTTTTGGTACCAACCAGACCTAGGCCTCCAGGGGAGCATGAAACGAGATACCCCTGGCACAGGGAACCAAACACGGGGAGAAAAAAGTTAGTTAAGGCCCCACCTCTGGCAGCCTCCGGATAGTAATTGGTTTATATATATAAAAAATAAATAGGAATGTAGGATTACGCCACTGTTGCCGGTTGAGCTTAATCCCTGGCTTCACGTTGCGAGAGTGCAGTTTCCCCCTCCAAAAGCAGTGCAGCGCCCTCGGCATGCCAACCACTCCTCCACATCAGGGGATCTTTGCCTTCCCTCTCTACCTCTTTCACTCTCTCCCACTAACTAAAATACTGCAGAATACAGGTGTTCTATCAGGAATTTGCACACATTCCCCCAGTAAGATTAACTTGGTATGAAAAGACAAAATGGGCCCTTACAGGCTTCCCCTTTTGTTCTTTGGTGGGTCGTGTTCAAGAACAAGTTCCTTTTGTTTTTGCATCTTTGTCGCTGTGTTAAAATGGTACCAACTGCAAGGAGAGAGTTCCAGGCCCCGAACTGAGAAACAGTCTAAACTTTGCCGCTGGCTGCCTTCCGGAAGAACTTTGGCTCAGTAGACCAAACCAAACAGTAGCTAGGACCCCCATGCCATGCCCAGTTGTGAGACTGCTCTTGCTGGTGTGCCACGCAGACTCCATCAGACTCTACTGTGGAGGCAGCAGCTGGCTCCAGTGAATGGAATTGCTGGTATTTCTTTGGTCTCTATTGGACGTTAGAACTTAAGTCCCCGGAGCTTCTGCTTTCAAGAGAGCTCATTCCTCAGAGTCCAAGGAGCTTTCACAAGACATTTCTGTCATTTCTAATGCGACAGTGTTGCTGCTGAGATAATTGCTGAAAAGTTTAGTTATTTTAACAAAAATACGTTAATTGACTTCAGTTAACTGAATACATTATCATATGTTCCATAGTACGGAGCGATTTAGTGATTTGAGGTTGTTTGATTATAAAAAAATTATCATGGTTTCGATTATACATTAAATGCATTATGAAACATTGACAGTAAAAATATCTATATTTTTTAATGGAAAGTCAATCATTAAGAACAATCAATTGCAAAAACATAGAGACAATGGAATATTTTCAGTCAGGTCAATGGAGAAATAGGAAATGACTGAAATAATAAAATATTTCAATTGTAAGTTTTTATTTTATGGCTTGATTATTTTTCATTCCTTAAAGTCATCATCTCATCTCTGCTCAGGGAATAGCAGCCAGCCAGACCATCCCGAGATATGGTCTGTACGGTCTTTAGTCATCCTATTTAGCTAGGCTAGCCTGACAAAATCATTTTTCTGGTTCTTCAAAGTAGATGAGGCATACTTTCACAAACGGTCTCTATTCCTCTCGTTGTTGTGTACATTCCTTTCTCATGCGTTCCGTGTGCATCTAACCTAACGTAGCATGCGTAAAATTATCTCTGTCCAAGCCGGAAAGAACAGGTGAAATGGATTTTCTTAACTCTGTTTCTTGAACTGCATTGTTGTTTAAAGAACTTAAGTGTTTCACGGTAAGGTCGTATGTATTGAAATATATTTGAAATAAAATTAATTTGATTATGGTCATTGTTGTTAATTACCAGGTTTCTGCACTGAACTAGGTTGAATATTTGCTTAATGCAAACTACAACTCCCCTTCAGGCCAGCATTTCTGTCATGAATGATTAGATTTCTCTCTAAAGAAACGGCGCGTTAAGCTCACTCAAATTCCTGAATGGAATTCAAGTAATTGAACTGACATCAGTCAATTAGTTGTTTTAATAACGATACCCCCCCACCCCAAAAAAACGAAATCTTGGCTATCGCTCAGCAATAATGTTACATAATATTTGCTTCCTCTGTAATAGCTTAGCAATAATGTGTCTCCTGAAATGTAGGCACGCAAACATAAATACGGTCCTTGTCTGAGGATATCTCCAGGATCTTTTGTATCGTCCTTCAACTCTGTCAATCTCCTGATATAAATAGCATAGGGACTTGGCTTGAGTTTCCAATTAAAATGTGCCAACATAGGTTACGCAAACCTCGTTTCCCAAGCCGGAACAGGCATCCAGCTGTTGCAGTAGAGATGGTTATCGGGAATAAGACTTACACAACAGTATATTTGAGACTTGGTGTTAGTTTCCTGGCTCATCCTGCTGCCATGCCATTTTGGGTAAGATGATCTGGACCTGCCCATTACAGCTATGTGTCCTGTCCCCTGCCATCAGCCAGGACCATTTGCTGCTTGGACTTTCGCTCAGTATAGGCTACAACTTTCCCTAGAGACTCTATCAAGTGCAAAGCGGATGAGCTAATGGCTAGATCTCAAAAGCCACGAAAAGGAAACGCTTTGCTATTTTGTCCGTTTATAAATCCGTTCTTTGCTTTTCTTCAAAGTATTTTTGTATAGCCTAACGGGTACATGTAAGCTGTTGCGGATTTAGCAGTTAATCAGCCAAGTATGTAGTATAAAACTATGTTGTAATTGAGTGCTCATATGGCCTTTTTGTTTGTTTGTAAGGTTGTGTCTGTGTATGTGAAGCAGGGCGACGTGACACTCTTGGTAGGTGCGGCCTACGATGTTTGCTGCAAGCCAGGCGCAGATTGCAACCTCGCTGTCATGTCTTCGGTCACATTTCAAAAACATTTCCATTTCCAAGAGTGTTGGATAAAAGGGATATGAGATGGCACTGATTTTTAGGCTGTTAAATTCAACTTCGCCAGCGTGCTGTTTTTATACTGTATATGCCCTTGCGTGCTAACTGCTTAGCACTACTCTGCTTCATTCATCATACTTTCAAACAAGTTATTTGCAGAGAAGGCACAAGAAATGTTTCCACCTTTATGCCAACGAAGAGATGTTGAGAAAAGCCCACACCAGGCCTTAGAGATCAGTGCACTGCCAGTTGACTCCCTTAACTCCCTCACGCTCCTCCCAAGACTCCAATCTCTGCAGTGGATTATTTCTCAAATCCATCTCCTTGTAAACACATTTACCAACTTCTTGCCGGTCGGGCCCAGCCATGTATTAAGTAAGGTGCCTGCGGCGGTCGGTCCAGAAAAGACTTTTTGGATTTGAGGAGCTTCACCCTGTACTCATTTGGTGCTACATAGATCAAAATGGGACTCGCAATCCCTTGACTCTGCATCATGGCCCACCGAAGCAATCGTCTTTAGGGGTCTCGAGCGAGGCTCCTCGCCGCGTCGCTTTAGTGGCCCTATTCACGTTATTGCAGTTGACAGCAAGGTGTCATTGCAGGAGAGAGAGTTAAAATGGAGGGCCTGGAGAAGCACCGGAGATGGTATATTTGCTGATGCAGTAGACTGCAAGACGACAGGTCTTATGCTGGAATAATAAAGCACCCTACATTACCACTCCAATACTTGCTGAGTTCTGGCTTTCTTTTTGGATGAATTATTACATATTTAGCTATTTGTTTCTATTGTGTCAGTATTGTGTCACGCTTCAACATGATGACCTTAGTGGCAGAGTACATTCATGAGGACCGCGTTCACAATTTCACGCTATCCCCGCACACTAGAAATCCAAGGTCCCTCTGACTAATCGCCCATCTATTCCCTGCCAAGTAGAACAGGTTACAGGGTATTGAACAGACCCGTACGCTTGTTTTTACTCTGTATCTTGCTGGGCAGTGACACAGCTTTGAGCAGAGGATGAAACACAGACTCCCAGAGGGGTGTTGCTCTCACAGGGGAGCCGCCTGTTATGTCCCTTCAATGGGCCTCGTGGGGTAAGACGTGCCCTTGGCGACAGGGTTAGCCACTGGGCAGTCGGTCCGTTGTATCTGCAGTCTCTCCTTTCCCAACAAGTTCACTAGAGATGAGTCCTATCTGGGAGCTCTTTATGGCACCCTCGCCCACTTCTAATCCTTCGGTGTCCATCTTGTCCTTTTTCTATTACAGATTATACTCTTTAAGGCTTTTATTCATCGCCCTCCAGCTCTAAATGCCCATTTTTCCATTATCAGTAGACAATCCGGTCTTCGCTCACAAACTGACCGTAAGTCCCCATCACCAACTAAGTGTTGCAGTGCGATGGATACCCATAGTATTCTGGCTGCGCATCACAACCATCTGTCCTGCTGCTCCTTTACGCTCTATTAATAGAACCCACATAAGAACAGCTCCTCTCTGCTGTTATGGCTCAGCTGCTGAGAGAAACCCACAACACGTTCGCCTCAGACGTACTGACCTCCCCTTCAGTTCAAAGCCAAGGAAGAAGTGATGGCGAAATTATGTCAAATCATGTCAAAAGGATTTGTGGGGTATGGACTCGTGCGGTGTTCGCCTGGTGTTAGCTGTCTCGCTAGCTAGCCTCACTAGCGCCTGCCTCCCTTCCCGCACCTTGGCGTATTTGACCATATCTGTAATATCTATATGGGCGGCTGGCTGCCACGTTCATCTCTGGATTTGTGATCTGGACAGCTGATGCCCGGCCCCGTTCAACCCCCACTCTCTCTCCTGAGGCGAGGACCAGAGCTCTGCTCCCTCACTCCTGGGAGAGGTGCTGGGATTCCATTGCCCTTGGGCTCCAAATAACACTGAAGGGGGGAAGGCATCTGCTCCATGCTATTCTAGGCAGACCAATTCCAGGGCAGAGAGAGGGAGAGAGCCAGCCAGCAGTTCGGCCCAACCAAGCTGTTCTGTCCCCAACTAAGAAAATGAAGAGGCAAGGATTCGGTAGCCAGGGAGTACGGTCGGTTTTCATGTTTCTGGTTTGTAGCAGCAGTCTTATCGAATCATCTGTTTAATTTCACTTCCTCTTGACCTGATTTTTTTGTTTGATATCCTCTAATCTAATCGACCAATACGAGTTTTCTGTTCTGTTTACCCACAACGAATCATGGTAAACAAACACGGTTCCTTATCAGTCAATGTTCATCAGAGTGTCCTGGAAAACATTGACTTGTTTCCGAGTACTTCAACATAAATTAGCCTGGTCATCATTGATGACACGGCGATCTCTCGCATGCATATCTTGCATGTCTCGACACTGTAGCCTTTACAAGTGAATATGAGTTCTCTCTCTAAACGCTGCATGCATTTGTCTGCTGCAGTGTGGCCAAGACCTGCTCGGTAGGCTCACGACCGACTGGCTCAGGTCGTAGTTTAGTCACGGCCCTTCCCACCTGCAGCAGGGCTGCCTGGAGGCACTGACATTTCCCACGGCAGGCGGGGGCAAGAGGTGTTAAGAAGAGACGTTCTCCTCCCTCAGGAATGTGTCACAGGGCCTAAGCATCGCCATGTTCCCCAACCGGAGAGAAACTGAAGTTGGGGTGACAGCTTTAAAAACCCTCGACACGCACGCAGATACACACTGCTCTGCTTCTCAGTTGTCATCTCTGGTGTACAGTACCTCAGGGTCTACTCACACATACTCTGCAGATTAAACTGAGAGTCATCATTACCAACAACTACATCCAATGAGTAAGCCTGAGGTTAAACAAGACTGCGTTGTCGTAGCCTGATTTCTCCTTGCTGCTTCACTAATAGCTTGTTTGGGAGTCTGTTTTTGAAGTGAGTCAGAGGTGTAGCGTATCGGGGCCCCTGCATCTCGCCTGTGATCTAGTATTGCTAAGCACTTGTGTCAGGAGCCACATGGGGCCGAGCTGCTCTAGAAGTTTTGAGATATTTGGGCGTTGTGTTTGTGCCGGCGTCTCTAAGCTGCCAGCCTGAACCCAGAGTGGCTAAGCTACCCTGTCGCCTCTTTTCCACCGAAACTTGGACTGTTTATTTTCAATCAACAGTTTTCAAGGAACTGATGCTATGCTTCTCAATGGGCCCCTCGTGCCACAGCCCTCACTCTAACTGTGTGTGTATGTGTATATATATGAGAATCAATCTTCCTCATTGATCAGTTGTCTCTGGCTTTGATGGCCGTGTGGCCGAGGGACAACAGACCTTCCCCCCCAAAAAATTATTATAGAATTTTTTTCTAATTTGTGTAATTATGCCTGTGCGACACTGCCCTTGCTCCCCACCTCCACAGCCTTGTGTTCTGGGCTGGGATCCCATGGTTGGAAATGTGAACTGGTTAAACGTCTGTCTGGTCCTCCTTTCCAAGCCTCAGGATCTGTTTCTACTCCCATTTTAAAACCCACCCACCCATCTCTCTGTTGCTCTGGCTTGCGCACCTAGCCGGCACGTAATTGGGTCGTCAGAAGCAGTCGGACACAGCTGGTGAATAGATGGCCAACCGGCCGGCTGTAATTGATGCGGCTGTCTGCATGGTTTGTTTAATCTGTGCATAACCCCTCCGTCCCTCGTTCTCTGTGTGTGGTCCCCCTGGCGCTGCTCTGAGGGTGCAGGTGCTGAGAGTGAGAGAGCGATGCCAAAAGAGAGAGATGCAGAGCGAGACAGACTGAAGGAAGGATAAAGAGAGGGGGAGGGAGAGAGTGGTGGGCATTTCTTAGGCGAAAGGCTTAGATGCAAGTCATAACGGTCATAGGATCCTGTGAGCTATGAGCTGGCAGGCGACGTTGCCTCTACCCCTCCCCTCCCTGCTCTCTCTCTCCCTCTCTGCCCACTCTTTCTCTCCTCTCTCCATCTCAATTCAAGGGGCTTTATTAGCATGGGAAACCAATGTTAACATTGCCAAAGCAAGTGAAATAGATAATAAACAAAAGTGAAATAGACAATAAATGAACAGTTACACTCACAGAAGTTCCAAAAAGAATATAGAGATTTCAAATGTCATAATGTGCAAATAGTTTCTCTCGCTCTCTCTCCGCCACCCGCGGTGAACCCACTGTAGAGTGCAGCCAGGCTCAGCATTGGTAGTAATAAAGATAGCCCTGCACAGCAGACAGAAGCACAGCATCCCCGCCTGCACAATATAGAGAGGAAAGGGGAGCGTTACTGCTTGTTCTGTTGTTGCAGACGGCTGAAACTCCAGTGTATTGCACAGACTAAAGAAATAACTCCGGGCGGTTTGTTCAAGGAGTGGAGAGCCTTTTGTTGCTTGAATGAGTTGTTTAAGTAGACTTTGGTTTTGAACAACGGTACTGGTCAGTCCGAGTTGGCTGGTATTCTGTCAAATATCTAATATAGTGGGTTCAGTTCACCCATTTGTCAGGCTCACTGTAGATTGCCTCGTCATGCCTGTCACCAGCTCTCTGGTAATGATACCCTCCATGCCTTGGCCTTGGCCAGAGTAGAGCTGCTTAGGCTGCTCTGTCTGAAGGAGCTCCCACCATTCAGTGGTACCAAACTAGTTGAGACTAGTCGTTAACGCTCAAAGGTCATTCATGTATAGGCTAGTCTAACTTTTTATGCCTTCAACCTTACTCGAGACACGCGTCACATCCGAGTCGTGACTGACGTCGTTAGTGAAGCGTAGGCTGACTTTTAGCCCACGACTTCACCCTCACCCTGCCCTTGAAACTTTATTTGTGTCTGGTGGCCATGCTAGTGTCTCTGGGTTTGCCTGCTAAGGGCTCTGCGACGAACAGCTGGACAGCCAGCGGTTTTTGCAGCAGAGGCAGAGTCTGGTGCCAGCTGGTCCGCCATCTTGGCTCTGGCATACGGAATGCGTGAACGCAGGACCCTACCGAACCTTGTCGTATGATTTCTGTGATATCCCATAGACTTAATACAGGTTTGGATTATTTTACTGTACATTGATATCTAAACAATGTTTATACTACAGTGTGAAAATTGACACAATTCCATTTGAGTTCAAAAGAAACAGTGTAGGAAAAATACATTTTATTTTTCTAATCCTGGAAACCTTGTTACTGGGTTCAGTTGAATAGTGCCTCGCCCACTCCGCTAACAAAACAGTGCCCTGGAATGCTCTTCACACATTGAGGCTTTAGAAAACTAAGAGGCTCCTTGGAGCCTGCCTTTCTCCTCCTGGTCTTGCACATGCATATGAAAGGGCTCTTTATTACCCTTTATCCTCAGTGCTTAAGGCGTCAGTACAGTACAGACACCCTGGTTCGAATCTAGGCTGTATCACAACCGGACGTGATTGGGAGTCCCACAGGGCGGCTCACAATTGGCCCAGCGTCGTCCGGGTTTGGCCGGGGTAGGCCGTCATTGTAAGAAAGAATTTGTTCTTAACTGATTTGCCTAGTTAAATAAAGGTTAAAAATGTAAAAGCTTGCTTCCTTTCTGTTTCTGCTTTTAATACTGCTATATGAGTGTCCTTAGAAAGAGTGTGTGTATGCTCTCGCATTGTGTTAGTCTGCATCCCTGGATGTGAAGGAGCACTTTAAGGGGCCCTGTGGTTATCTAGTCCTCAGATGTACTGCGTATTCATTCTGAATACAGACAGACCTGTCACGCTTCCATCGATCTCCACATGTCCTCTACCGACGTATCTAGAACTGAAGGCCTCCTAAGACTAACGCTTAGCATGCAGAGGGAAACCAATGGGTACAAGGACAATGTTAATGTCTCTGTTAGAAAGAATCGAGGCAGAAAGGCAGACAAACTTGTTGCATGTTGTGATAAAGTAAGGAACAACTTATCCAAGGAAATGCAATGACATCTCATGAGGATTTAGTGGCTGCCGAAGTTAGCGGACTCACACACACACAGTTAGCTGACCATGTTTTGAAGACGTTGGAAACCCGAGGTCGCTTCTCACATTTGATTATAACCGTGTATCATGTGGGAGATGTTACGCCAGGCTTCAACTTCCCCCCTATTTATAAACCCTGCGCCGTTTTAGAAATGTCTCCCCTTGCCCGGGCTCGCTGTGCCGTCCACCTCCCCGTCTGAGAGACCTCCGTCATCACCCAAGTAAAGGCAAGCGGCACATCGCATCCCTTCAGTTCAGAAGGCCACGGGTTTGCCCCAAATGGCACCCTGTTCCCTGTGTAGTGCACTACATTTGACCAGGGCCCTGCTCAAAAGTATTGCACTATACAGGGAACAGGGTGCCTTTGCAGATGCAGCCCAACTCCCACATCTCTTCAGCAGCCTGAACTTTGTCCACCTCCACCATTGCCTGCCTTCCCGACCAACCAGGCCTTCTTTCCAGCAGGTCTTCTCTCTAAACTTGTTACTCAAGCTCCCTGTCCAATTAAGGACAGCTTCCCCCTGCCCCCTCTTGGCTTTCGCTGTATTTAATTATACATAACATCAAGGCGCCCAGGCACAGGGGGAGATGGATGCGTTTTCTATGTAAAAGCGAGTCGCCAGCCTCTCACTAATGTAGCTCCGGTGACTCAGCCGGCTATTAATAGGACCCTGCCTGTCAGTTCCTTCAGCCCTCAGGCTTTGTGTGCAGTGATACAACACTGCTCATCATCCAGCCGCTCTCCTCTGCCGAACTGTAGCGGAAGACTGACCACACCTTGGCATGACGGCCGTCATTGTCTTGTGTCACAGCGCAACATTCGTCTGCGACTGTAAGTTGAGGGACTGGCGTTGTTGCGTATGAGTGACTCCATCTGTTGGAAGATGAGCCTAGATCAAGGCAGCCATTTAAACCCCACCTTTAGCTAACCACCGCAGGGACTAGTTGACATCACTGACCTTGTCTAAGGTCCGTTTCCTCACCGTCAGGTTCACTTGTGTTTTACATCAACTTTCTGACCCTTCATCACAACAGCCCTTTTCTCCATGTTAGAGAAGGGGACATTCCCACCATTAGTCAAAGGCCCATTCCCACTATTCCCACTGGGGCCATTTCCAGTAGCTGGAATGATTAGGGAATGCTGTCAACCTTAGATCCTGGCCCTGCCAGGCCAGTAGATTGATGAGGAAGAAGCGGGAGTTCCGAGCAGCCGCTTGTTGCCGTGTTTTAAAAAGTCAGGTCAGGAGACGTCTGGAGGAGGGAGGAGCATTCTCTGAGGAAAACAAACCAGCCAAGGAAGAATGGAGGAGGATAGGATATGCAACTTAATGGACTTCAGCTGGACCTACCCGTCTCTCTCTCCGTTTCTGGCATCTCTCGTTCTGCCTGTAGGCTCCTACATCTGTATTCATTGGGGGAGGCGAGGCTAGTGTCAAGGCAACCCTTTCACACCTCTCCACGTCGCATCCAAGGCATTTCTGTTGTGTTGCTTGTTACTGCAGTCCACTTGCACTGTCCGTATTTACATTAAAAAAAATTCTCTCACGTTTACAGACTCAAAGACATACAGGACCCACTTCGTCATTCGAGTTTGGATAGCCTTACAGTTTACTGAGGGAGGAGGAATGCAATTACTTTCACCCCCCCATTTTCCCCCCTTTTCCCGTTCAAAGCATCGTACTGAGCAGAGGGGCGAGAGCTGCATGTCTTCGAGTATTGATTGTGTCTGTACGTTGGGCCAGTGGCTCCCTCTCTATTTTCCCCACACAGTTCCCACTCTCTCCTTCACCCTCTCTCTCTCCTTACCACATATTACCCCTCCTCCTCCTCTCACTCCTTCCTTCCATCCCTCTCTCTCTCTCTATGGACTTGTCTTATCTCCGGCCAACAGCACCCCGATCCTCCCTTTCCTGTGGACTGGGTGGTCTCTTCATTAGCCGTAGCTTAATGGAATCATTCAGTCTCTAAACCCATGAGGAGGTAGATTTTCTTTCTGAATGCCACTGCGTTCCTCAACTGTCCCCGTCGCAAATGCAGTTTGAACTAGCATTCATAGAAACTACAGACCAACGTTGGGAGTGATTTTAATATTGACCTAAAAGTCATTTCTGGGCTATTTGCTGTGTAATGTGGTTGAGGATTAAGACTTAAGGGTTTGACAAGTCCTACTGTTACCGTTTCCATTAGTCTTGTCTAATATCTGTAGAGCTCAAACTTACTGAGCAAAGAATGTAGCCCATTTGATTGCTGCGGGACTTTTCCCAAGTAGCATAATATGCGAACTTCACTGAAACAAAACTTGTTATGACAGCTGCCAGAAAAATACATCTCTGGGTAGAACAGTTTGTATAGAACAGCTGTAGATTAACTCTGCTTGGTAAGTCAAGGCGTTTTTAATTTTTCTAACAGTGCAGTATGCTGCGGTGCCTTCCCTGAGTGGTATAGGAAAAGGACTTCATCCTCTTCCTCTGCAGCTACATTCAGATTTCTTGACTCTGCCAGTAGTTCTTCATTAAGAATTCTCATTGGAAGGCTGACAGACTACCTCTTTGCAAGCATACTGTTTGATGCCTGCCAGTTGATTAGCTAGTTCTGCACTGCTCCAGAAAGTAGATTTGCAATGATTAACGTTCATCCATGATGAGTGTTTGTCTAATTTGATACGGCGATAATGATATTACCAATCGATGGATGTCTGCATGCCATTTTTCACTCGACGTTCCACTAGTGTTTTGAGACTCACGACTTGGATAAGAGACTTTGTTTACACTAGACACTATCGCACAGAATGTTAATTGCTGCTGGCTTTACTTGTTCAAAGCAGCCATCAAGTAAACCCTCTGTGGAGACATTTCTTTCAGAAGTAAAATATTCATAGAGCATATTGTTTTGACCATTATTGATGACCGAGTGTGAACAGGGCTTTGAAACATGAATGCTATTTACCATTGCATGACTGACCTATATGAAACATTCATAGCGAGAGAAAATGCCTCTGCCTCCACTGGGTAGATCTCAAACAAAGGCAAACCAAAGGACCTATTGCCAGTGGACAAAACTTAGAGCAGAGTTTGTTATGAAGAAGTAGCAATGCAAGTGAATGAAATGTCTAGCTAGTACTTAGGCTAATTTAAGAAATCATTTCGGTATCACTTTGTTTGGGTCCCATCTTGTTGATCTGAAGAGACTTCTGTCACTGTTGTGAAGACTTCTAGCTCTCTAATTCTTCTCCCAGGAGCCTAGATTGACATTTGTTGCGCTCTCGCGCTGTGCTCAGTCAAAATGTATGACTGGTAGTGCAGCTCTGGGAAGTCCGAACAGCCTGAGAAAGATTGCCTTTTCACGCAGTGTTAGGACAATGCTCTAAGAGGCACCCGAGATGCCATTTTGTGGTCTCTGATGCTTGAAGAACGGGGGATCTGAAATTGAGGGTTGTGACCCTATGGGTGTTTTGGTTCATCATAGCCCTCTGCATCGCTCAGTCTCCCTTTGTGACGGCACCCCGATTACTCCCCTTGTTGCACTCCTTACCACTTCTAGGAACACATTTATCTGGCCCCAAAGAGTTTCCCCAGTAACTTAGAGCAAGGTATTTCTTCAAGGTCATATGTGAGTCATTTCTGCTCAGTGCCCACCCTCCCCTAAACCCCTTCAGGGAGAAGGATCACTCTTACTATCCATTTGAAAAATGTTTCCTATTTTGGGCCTCCCGAGTGGCGCAGTGGTCTAAGGCAGTGCTAGCTGTGCCACTAGAGATCCTGGTTTGAGTCCAGGCTCTGTCGCAGCCAGCCGCTACCGAGAGACCCATGGGGCAGCGCACAATTTGGCCCAGCCTCGTTAGGGAAGGGTTTGGCCGGCCGGGATGTCTTTGTCCCATCGCGCTCTAGCGACTCCTGGGCCAGACGCATGCGCACTGACGTGGTCGCCAGGTGTACAGTGTTTCCTCTGACACATTGGTGCGTCTGGCTTCCGGGTTTAGCGGGCGTTGTGTCAAGAAGCAGTGTGGCTTGGCTGGGTCGTGTTTTGGAGGACGCACGGCTCTCGACCTTCGCCTCTCCCGAGTCCGTACAAGACTGTAACTACCAATTGGTTACCACGACATTGGGGAGAAAAAGGGGGTAAAAAATATATATTTTTCCCTTGTGGTCTATTCAGCCATCAGATTGCAATAGTTAGTCCTGCCATCTGTATTCCAGTAAGTTCTATCTTAGGCGGTGCCAAGGTTCTAGCTATCTTAGGCTGTGCAACTCCCGCCTTGTACAGAGATCAGAGGAGGTGGATCTCTTTGGCCGCCCCTGCCTTTTGGAAAGTCATTGGAATCACTAAATACCCTGCGGTCAGTGGGGCAAGATGTCAGCCAGGCAGGGCAGTCGGGCTCTGTGCGGACCAGGGGACCATACTCTACACCCCGGTGAGAATTCTCCCTACCAACAAACACTGGAATGAATGTTCCCTCTATTCTTTGAAAATTAAATGTGGTTTGTTGCCAGTGAGATGCAAAGAAACTCAGAAAATCCATCTGAGGTGCAATAATGTGACTGACGGCTTCATTTGCTATTTGACAGATTCATTGTTGGTCTGTTGGAATGGTTGTCACCTGAAGAAGTCTCTTCCCATATGTGAAATATGACAAAAGTTTATTTCAGTCAGCGATGGACAAGCATTCATTTCTCACACTTTCTGATTTCTTCACACCCCAACTGAATAGCTTATGCTAAACCTTCTGTTTTCCTTTGTTTGTTAATCACAGTGCTTTAAGCGCATCCTCGAATGTTCCTACTCAAGTGGCCTGCTTCCCTTCCCTCCCTCCCCCCCAAAAAACTCCTTTCTCCGTTCCTCTCCGCATTCAAATTGGACCATTAGTATGGAAAGCACCCCCTCCTCTTGTTTATTTGGATGTACTCTGATGATTCCCAACCAACCCCACGCTTTATCATTAAGACAGACAATCTAGAGCAAAGAGCTGATATCCAAAATAACAACGTTAAGCTGGCGCAGTCCAAGTCTGTGTTATTACTGAGTCTACAGGTTATGAGTCGGAGCAATTTTAAAGGAAGTTTGCTCGTCATTAATCCTTATAGAATAGCTATAGTTGACTGTTTTCACAGTTATGAGTCGTTTTAACCTCTCTGTGGATCATGACGAATTGTCCCAGTCTTCTAGCATAGCTCAGACTCGTATCTCCTATCTGATTCACTACTGTATGATGGGAATCTGGCATGGTATATTTCTTCTTGCACGGATATTGTATCACTGTGCCGTTTGTCGCACACTGTGTGCATTAGTCTGGTAGTCATTAGGGCTGGGGATTGCCAGGGACCCCCCCATACAATATTATCACTATATACTAAGGTGCCGATACCATATGCATTGCGATTCTCATTATTCTATGCGTTTTGCGATTCGATACAGATTTATATTGCGATTTGACGTTCCAAACATATTGCTCACCATATGTCTGCTGCAGAGAGACAAGAGAGAGAGCCATGAGAACACGAGTCTTGATCAGTCATGGAAATAAATGTGCTGAAAACATATTGGCTCCCTATTTATAAAGAAGATGGAGAACAAAACATGAAGGAATTTTTTTTGTTGAGTTTTGGAGCAGGTACAGCCAACTAGTGCACAAATAATATTGTGATACTGTCAAAACAATACGATATATCGTCAAAAATAATATCCCGATATATGTAACTATCAATTTTTCGCCCCCGATCACTAGCAGTCATCTTCATAGAAGGAATACGTTGTTTCCTTTCCTGAACGTGAACACGGGATGGCTCTGTGCCCATCTGGGAGAGGACAATGAATGCAAACCTACCATTATGTAGGAATAGCAAGTGTGTACATTGCTTCAATGCAAAGAGAGCTTTGCCTCATAATGGCAGTTAATGACGTGTCCAATGCCTAACAACTGTCTTCTCTCTCTCTCTCTCTCTCTCTCTCTCTCTCTCTCTCTCTCTCTCTCTCTCTCCATGTTCCTCCTCCCTCTGCCGTTGTGGATTCCTGCTAACTCAGGTAAGCAGCTCTTATGTTTGTTCACTTTGTTTTCTATATGTGTAAGCCACACCGCCCTCCAGGCTCCTTGTCCTCGGACGCATTCATGCATCATTTGTCAGTCAAACATACATTTGTCAGTCAAACATGCACCTTCGTCATAATACCCTTTGTGACAGGGTGAACGGGTGTTTAATCACCACTAGGGGGCAATACTTACCTACATGCTCACACACAGAGAGAGAGAGAGAGAGCAGCATGCAGCAGCTCAGCCCAGTGACAGCCCACCCCGTCCCCTTCCTCATGTTACTCCTCTGTTACTCACCCTGGCTTGTGGTTGGTTGTAGCGCCACGGCTCATTCAGCCCTCTGCTTAATTGCCTGTCCCTGTTCTATTTACCAGTGTACCGCATTAGAGGTGCTTTGTACCTGTGCGTTTTAACAAGATGCTGTGGGAACGCGCCAGGCTAGGCTGATTAAACGAGCTGCAGTTGATTGGATTAGGGCAGTGACACCCTGAAGAGAACCCCTCGGGTCATCGTTTGGTTTTGTCTGACTGTAGCAGTGTGGACCTTTCCCAGCAACCACTTTGCGTGCTTTGAGACGGTGCCTGTTCTGCTCTCTGCCAACTGGCCAACTCCCATACACACACATTTGTATGTACGTAGAGTGGCCCTCTCTATATATATATATATATATATATATACACACACACACACACACACACAGTTTAGAGCCCCATTGAATGTGCATGTTGTTATGACAACTACAAGTGCATGCAGCGCTCAGTCTTGCGTTAGGATGTTGAGGGACACTTTTTGTCTGGTCTGGTTCTCCAGATGAATATGATGTTGATCATGAATGACTGACATTCACAATACCAGGAAAAATACAATGTGGATATGAGATGTGCTTTTTTTTCCCCAGAAAAGTCTTTGAATTTAGCCTTTTTATTCAGCAGTGGTATTTCTTTGAATATCAATTTCCATTGAAGGATATATGTATATATGTGCATGTTCTCAGTTGAGCTATTAGTGAAGGAAAGAGAACGATATGGTCTTTAGCTACATTCATAGTAAATGGAAAGCAAGCAAATATGTGTTTTTGTAGAGAAAGGCCTGTTTAACTGACTTGTTAATGTAGATGAATCGTCATTCAGTGGAGAGGGAAGTGGACCACCGACTGTGTTCCCATTGACTTAACAGTGTTATTGGCCCGTCTTACATATTACTGAGCTCTGTTAACCACTCAAAGCAGAGCCAGACTGAAATGCACTACATTCAGTGCCTAGTGAAATGAACTGCATTCAGTCAGTGCTCGGTGAAATGTGCTGCAGTGCCCGGGTAATGGTCTATAGATTCTGCTCTGTGGACAAGCTGGCCATTGTGGTGATAGTGCTGTGGTGTGATTATACAGTGATGTGATGGATGAAGTGTTGGCTCAACCTGCCGCCCATTTGTGGCAGTCAGGGCAAGAAGTCAAGTAAAGCCATCTGATAATTGCATTTGTCCACCAACACGATTAGCTATAGGCAAAGATCAGGGGACAGAGGGGCCAGTGTATTCAGCCCCCACGGCTTGGCCTCCCAGCGGGAGGGGTGGTCCCCCTGGGTCCCAGCACACGAAAGAGGGCCACGCGTCACCACTGCATGATGGGGGTCGTTGACTGCTAACCCAGCGGCACACTGCCCGGCACAGTGTGGGATGGCAGGGGCTGAGTGGAGAGCCTGGCGAGGCATCAATGAAGTTTATGCAACGGGCAACTCGACATAACAGTGCAGGTCGAAAAGCCACGTCTGTTGTGTCTCCTTCGCTCTCGAGAGACACACACACACACACACACACACACACACACACACACACACACACACACACACACAGGAGCCTGACTCACCGCGGGAAGGCTGCCTCTTGTCACGGAAGAGGCCGCTGCCGGGTCACGGATCCCCCCCCCTCCACTGGGAACCCCTACAGTGAGGCTGTAGGAGTAACACGTGTACACACACCTGCCTTAGTTAGCAGCGCAATAGGAACCCCTCTGTTTAGAAGCCTTTACCTTAAAGATTCAAGTCAACGACAGCCAAATTGAATGGGAATGTGATAAGAGAATTATCTAATAAATGTAAATGAATCAATAAAACATGATGAATTATTAGTCATACAGCAGGTTTAATGAATAATCAATGTAATGATCAATGTAGGGATCGGTTAGTCTGATTAGTTCCGGAAAGTCCAGGAACCACTGGAGAGGGAAAGAAATGTGTGTATGCAATTAGTATAGAGAGATAGAGGGGCAGATGGTCAAGGGAGTGAAAGCTTCAAAGAGTTCTTGAACCTTGAGGGAAAAGAACTGGCTGAGCTCTGGATAGTGATAAACAGTGTGAGAAGTTTATGGGGGATGCAGGTCACCAACGGATTGTGTGTAAATGCATGTGCGTAAGTAAGCAAGAACTATATAATGACTGTTTTGTTATCCTGACCTCAGAACGTTCTCTGAATAAAGCTACAGATACCTTTTGCAGAAAGCTGAGTCCTTGCCTAGTTATTATAACCCATTGTCTTACAAACCTTGGGCATTAGTCAAGGCGAATTGATTATTGATTATTATCATCAAGATATAAAATTCCTTTAACAGAATGTTAACTTAAACAGCTGCTCGGCTTTTCATATTCCTCTTTTCCTTTAGCTCTAGTCGCCTGTGTTTATAACTGGGGCGTGGTCATTCATTCCTAGGGCTGTTCTGTAGACTTCTTGGTCAGGTCTGTGAGTTGAGCCTCCACACAGCGCGATAAGACAAACAAACCAACCGCAGTTAATTAGTCCAGTCAGTGGCAGATGAAATGAAGCTATTTACGTTTATGCGTTTAACTTTTGAGTTAAACAGCCCCTTGCAGGCCTGGACCAGCATAAAGCCCTAGTTATGGGCAAGTTGGGGTGCTTGCCAAAAAATACATTACTTTTGCAATCCAGTCATTGTTTGCGGTGGTGTGTGTGTGTGTGCTTGTGAATACTGATTTGATGGAGGACCTGTGCACTTAAGACATATTTAAGTTTCTATTTCTAGACTATCCTTTATTCAAACGAGGATAATGGCACTAGGCCTCTCCACTGAGAGAGATGTTGCTGAGGCCTTCCCTCTGTCTGCTGACCGGTGATATCCACACTGTCCTTTATTAGACCTGGACCAAATTCAATACAACAGTTTACAGACTGGGCCTGTACCCAACCTGCTGTGTCTGAGTGATTTGTAACTCTGCACAACTTTGGAGAACCACCAAAGCTCCCTCAGAACTGGTTATATGTGATTTATTATAAACTGGCTGGTTCGAGCCCTGAATGCTGATATCAGAATGTATTTTTACTGCTCTAATTATGTTGGTAGCCAGTTTATAATAGCAATAAGGCACCTCGGGTTTGTGGTATATGGCCAATATACCGCTGCTAAGGGCTGTGTCAAGGCATTCCGCGTTGCGTGGTGGCTAAGAAAAGCCCTTAGCCGTGTTATATTGGCTATATACCACACCCCCTCGGTCCTTATTGCTTAATTATATGGTAGTCTGGTCTCAGAACTGGTTGTGTGATTTATTATACCATGGTAGTCTGGTCTCAGAACTGGTTGTGTGATTTATTATACCATGGTAGTCTAGTTTCAAGACTCCATCCTCTTTGAACTCTTGGATGACCTATACTTTTCTATTGAGCCTAGGGTTAGTCTATGTAAGGAGTTTGATTGGTCTGATACCTGAACTTAATTATATTGTGACAGAAGGCACTGAGAGAAGGGCCTTCTGAGGGCACGACAATCCCCAAGACGAAGGTGTGCGGAGCCGTTACCACCACAACTCCTATTCCTCCTGGAGGCTCCCCGTGGAGTCCCCATTTCTCCAATCTCAGTGTGCATTCAACTGGCCACTTGGAAACCCCCCCCCCCCCCCCCATGGCTCTACCATGTTACCACAATGACCCAGTTGGCCAACCTCTACAGGGGACCTGCATGCTCCCTATCCACACACCATTACGGCTCTCACCTCAGCAGTTGCCTCCACTTCCACCCAGATGCAATGTCTTCAGGATCAGCTGGCACCTGTCCTCTGTAGAACAAAAGCATCACTGACTGAGCCTCAGCTTTCTATCTCATTGTGACACTCCACTTGAGCCAACTGTTAGCACACTACACACACACACACACACACACACACACACACACACACACACACACACACACACACACAGGTTCTCAATTTGAGGGGCTACATTTCTGAGTTGAGGCAGGGAAAGTAACCGTTGGAATATCAATGAGTACCAGGTGCCTGTAAAAGGCAGCACTTCAAACAGCCCAGTTCCCCCTGGTGTGGCATCGGCACCGCTGGCTACCCGGGGGCTTTCAGACTCTGAAGATGGCATTTGAAAAGAAGGAACGTGGTGGACCCAAAGGAAAAAAAGAGGCGATATCACTTGTAATTGTGGAACATACCGTGACACTACTGCCAAAACAAGTACTGTAATATTATCCACTCTTCCTTTTTTTTGGATTTGGAACCGTGTTTCTTTCCTGAACATGTTTTATAGCGTTGTCAAACACTTGGTTACCGAATCCGTACCAGCCACAAACAATTTCCATCTGCACCCTCTTCAACCCACTGCTATCTTTTATAAGATAGTTATTAAAATAATCAGGAGGTGTTGTGCCAGGACCTGTAACATTTCTTCAAACATCTTTCTATTTAATTGCCCTAATAATCACAGTTTGTCAACTTGCCTGTTCCGATCTATTGGATATTAGAATCAGAATATATATATGCTTGTTTTGTAACTCTTTTGTTGCGTGTCTAAGTGGCAGTGACAGTATGATTTGAAGAACAATGGCTGCACAATGTGTCGTTAGTAAGAATAAAACAATGTATCTCAGCCGTACTACTTATAGCCTTGTCCTTGCCCTTTCAGACTGAAACGACTCGTCCTTCATCAGCCACTCGCTTTGCGAGGTGAAAAGGAGAATATCAGCAAGGTGAATGGGAGGTGGTGGTTGATGCAATATTGTCAACAGCCTTCTCACTCAGATTGCCCCCAGTCAAGTCCTACAGCGTCCTGCAGTAGTAACCCACAACCAGTAATATTTAATTAGCTCCTAGCCACTATTGCTTCATTACTTTTCATTACATTCTTCTTTGCTGAAGGTTTTTGTTCCCTCCCTCTGAGTCTTCTCCTTCCAATTCCCATTAAAACGGATGGATTTCCCTTGATGCGGTGATGTTCCCTTGGCTGCGTCTGAAATGGCACCCTATTCCCTATATAGTGCACTACTATGGACACGAGCCTACGCAGAGCCTACGGGGCTCTGGTCAAAAGTCTTGCATGACATATGGAAAAGGGTGCCATTTTGGACGCACCCCTTGACTGAACTGAAAAGAGCTGTATAGCTGTACCCGCATCCAAGTCCAGAATGCTGCTGCTGTTCCTCTCCCCACACACTGATCATTAAAACCCAGAGAAATGGACGCTAGCAGCAACAGAACAGCCAAGATGGAGTAGTACCACATCTGTTCTTGGATCAGTTGCTGAGTGTCATGGGGGTTCCAGAACCCTAATGAGATTACAGTCCTTGTTGACAGGATGTGTTTAGAACATGACTGATGAGGGAACTGTTTTCGTGACCATGGTAGAATAATGACTATAGGCCCCAAACCACAGTGTGGAATTCAGAATGCGTTTATCTTTGAATGGAATGAGCTGGTATCTGGGAGAATTTACAGTATTTGTCTTTGAGAAATACTTGGACAACGGCCATACCAGACAGTCAAATTAACCCAAACAAAATGCAAGGGCACATTTTTTGGGACGCTACGAAATTCCCCACCGAATTCCCCCCCCCCCAGCAGTTTAGCCAGGGTTTGTTTTGCATGGCCCAGAATTAAATATTACACCGACACTATTCCCAGCAGAACTTAGATTTTGATTAGCAACGCAGCCCCCTCCTTATCGGCGATATAACACAGCAATTGATAACAAGTCCTCCACTGAGGATAGAGGGAGCACGTCGTAGGGATTAATTTACTAAAACAAAATGGAAAATCAATGGTACGCCCCCCCACACTCCCCAAGACACACGCCATAAGTACCCCAGGTGGATCTCAACAACAGCATCCGCCGACTAGGCTCGCTGGGGTATCCTGTCTTCCCTCTCAGCTTCAGATACAGCCTGAGGCCAGATAGCATTGTTCTGAGTACGGGGGCTTTAATACATCTCTGATGCCCCAGTTGTGTGAGCCCCGGCGTGTTCTATTGTGTTAGCGTGATGGATGATAATGAGCAGGGATTCCATGGCTACATTTGATTTTCCTCCCACCCTGTCCCGGTCCCAGCAGCGTCAGCCGGCTTCCTGTTAGACAGACCACTGGACTGCTGATGTGATTAGCAGGGCCTCATTACTCCCTTCATTACGCCAGGCCACTGCTTGTTTACCATTACCCCTGTGAAATATGTCAGCCATTTTGAGGACAGAATTCACATTTCGCCCTCTGGAAGTTTGTCTTCCAGAAATCTAGAGTTTTTTTTTATTTATTTTTTTAACATACCGTGCAGTTTGAGTAGTGGTAATGGTTGTTTATTGCATACTTGTAGTATATTTTTCTGGCTTCACACTCCATGGACTGGGATGATGGTTCTTCTCAGTTGGTGTCCATTGCAAGTAGGCACGAGTCCTCGAAACTGGCAGACACTGGGGGGAAAGGAGCCTGCCTTTTCCTTTCGCCGTGGTGCACCATCCAAAGCTTCCTGAACTGTCACCAGCAGTTTAATGAGAAGGATGAGTCATAAATGAGAAGCTGGCCATCTGTGATTTCTAACTTAGTTAAATCTGGCCTCCCCCTTCTATCCAGCGCTTGTTATTTCCGTGCCAAGGATTACTTTGACACATGTAAACAAAACCAAGAAGCGACAAGACCACAAATCATTTAGCTGAGAGGAAAACTATTAGATTTTTAATTACTCGTCTTCTTGCCCGTGGGTTGCTTTTCGTTCTCCACCGAGGAGAGAGGAGAGAGGGGAATTGGTCCTGGTTGAGCAGAGTTGTTGCTCGAAGGCTCAGGCTGCTCACATGGGCTTGGCACCAACACCATAGAAGTATAATTACTACCTAGCACAGTAAATTGACTTTAATGAGGAATCCCCATTCTAGTAATTCCGTTTCTATGGACACCACCAAGTCTTTCTCTGGGTATGGCTACCTCCTACCTGTTCCAACACAGCAGCAAGCAGCTGAGACAGACAGAGGGAGGGAGAAAGAGAAAGTGCTGATGTGGCCAGACTGGTCTCTTTAATTTGAGTGTGGGAGAGCCGGAGCCCCCCCCCGGGGGTAAGCAAGCAGAGAGCCTGGTGGCCAGCTTGTGCTGCTGGGTCTGACTGGCTGTGGAGCAGCACCTGCTGAGTCAGCCTCACGTCCCCAGGTCATTTACTACAGCGTGAAGAGGCGTCACAGAGCCCTGTTATTTATCTTTGGTAATACAAGCAGCATATTGTACAGGACAAAGTGCATTTGGGGACAAGTTAGTTACGGTTTTCTCTACAGGAAAACAAGGTAACACAATGAAGAGATTTCTCTATTAGTTTGTCTTTCCATTAATTTTAGCTCCAGGTCACCTTATACCTTTGTGTGACCAGGTCCTGTACCCATTGTGTGTTCTGAGGTACTGGTAATTGAAAGAGTTTCTTGTTCTCTCTCCTGATTATCCTGTGGTGTGTGTACAATCACCCCAGGCCAATACCGAGGTACACACTATGTACCTGAGTGGTATGTCCTCTCCCATCAGCCCCTCTGAGGCTTGTTGTGTCAACTGTAATAAGACGAGTCCCCCCTCCAGAATACAACACACACAATCCCTTTGCCCTTTTGATGAATCTGGTGTTACTGCTTTGTTTCAGTGTGGCAGGCAGGCAGGAGGCGAGCCTCTCCAAAGTCTATTCCCCAGACAGGAGCTGGTAGATGGAGGCGGGCCTGCATCAGACTTTCTCAGGTGGCAGGCTGGCAGAACAAACAGGAAGCCCTCGAACACCTACACACACACACACACACACACACACACACACACACACACACACACACACACACACACAACGTACGCACACAGGCTCAGAACAGTAAACCGACCTTGAGCGAAGCCATCCCCACATCAAACGCAGGTGATGGTGTGTGTGTGGAATCTTTTCTCTCCTTTGTTGGGGGGGGCAATGTTTGGAAAGAGACCGATGAGGGCTGCCAACGGGGGCGTCAGTTTGCTGCAGTGCTGCCTATAACTGCTGCTTGCTTACACTCATAGCAGATCTCCTGTCATCAATGGACGACAAGAGCTGGTTAAAATGGCCTCCCTTGGAAGGGGTCTGCAGTGCTCAAGTGTTATCGGTTTTGCCATGTTCACTTATGAATAAAACATTTGAAAGCCTCTGATTGATGGAAGGTATAAGGGCAAAGAGACCACTTAAAACTTTATTAGCTCTGTTGGGACGGCCAAGTCTTTCAAATCTATCTTTGCTCTCACATGAGAGGGTAGCAGAACCCTGGAGCTACTTCTCCTAATAGGACCAGGAGCTTACTTCCTGAAAGTGCGTCCCAAACAGAGGGGGTTAGGGAGTGTAGGTGTGCACATCAAGTGGGTCATGCGGGGACCTAAAATAAAGCGCCCCCTTCAAGTCATTTTTAAAAGGGAGACAAATTAATACGTAGGACTTCTTCGAGGAGTTTGGTGCATGAAAGCGTTCGCTGGGAGCACTGAAGATTCGGGTACGTTTTAATTAAAAGTGGGCCGCCTTTCCACATATCCTCTGGAGAGTTCTTTTTTTCGGCTCATCTATAAAGATGCTTTGGAATAGTTTCAGGCTTCATGGGCTGATCCTGACAGGCCCTTAAAGAGCTAAAGGCTCTCTTCTTCCTCCCACTAAGGTTCATTAGCACCCAGAGTCAAGGCAAATTTTACCTTAAAGCTATCCCTACCACAAAGCCCTTTTACATAGTATGTTTATTATTCGCATGGTCAGCTTTTTGATTGTCTCAGCACTTTTCCTGGTAGCCCAAATGATCTCCTCTTCCCACCCTCCCCTCTTCTCTGTCCGTCAGAGACATTAATGAGCATAAATACGGTGCTGCTGTTTTTGTACGTTGTTTCTAGGCCACACCATGGTGTGGTTCATTTGCTGCAGACTGCAGTGCCTGCCCGGACTGCTGCAAAGCAGAGATGCCCAGCCAGGTGTCAGGGATTGATGGAGTGGAATCGGGGGTTGATGAGGTCCAATCTCCCACCCTCTGTTTACCCTTTTACATCCTAGAATGTGAGCCTCCTACAAACAGATCCTTGTTCTAGAGGGGGAATCCCTGACAGCGGCTCACTTGTCTCCCATCCCTAACGAGGAGGAGGCTGTCCCTATCCCTTCTCATCTTGGGTCATGTTTATTCAGCTCTAAATGGAAGAAGACGGAGACGAAGGGACTACCTGGACTCCCCCACCATTTTAGTGTCACAGTCCTGCCCCCGTCCCTCAATCATTGGTCTTTCCACTCATTACTCATTAAAGCCCTCCCCTTCAGTTACCCATTCACCACCACCCACTCTCATATATAGGCTGTCCTTTACTACATATATAGGCTGTCCTTTACTACATATATAGGCTGTCCTTTACTACATATATAATATATAGGCTACCCCTTACTGTCAGTTATAGCTTAAAAAAAAATATGTAAAAAAAAGCTTATCCTTTACTGTATATATGCAGTTGAAGTCGGATGTTTACATACACCTTAGCCAAATTACTATAAACTCAGTTTTTCACAATTCCTGACATTTAATCCTAGTAAAAATTCCATGTCTTAGGTCAGTTAGGATCACCACTTTATTTTAAGAATGTGAAATATCAGAATAATAGTAGCGATATTTATTTCAGTTTTTATTTCTTTCATCACATTCCCAGTGGGTCAGAAGTTTACATGCACTCAATTAGTATTTGGTAGCATTGCCTTTAAATTGTTTAATGTGGGTCAAACGTTTCGGGTAGCCTTCCACAAGCTTCCCACAATAAATTGGGTGAATTTTGGCCCATTCCTCCTGACAGAGCTGGTGTAACTGAGTCAGGTTTGTAGGCTTCTTTGCTCGCACACGCTTTTTCAGTTCTGCCCACATTTTCTATAGGATTGAGGTCAGGGCTTTGTGATGGCCACTCCATTACCTTGACTTTGTTGACCTTAAGCCATTTTGCCACAAATTTGGAAGTATGCTTGGGGTCATTGTCCATTTGGAAAACCCATTTGCAACCAAGCTTTAACTTCCTGACTGATGTCTTGGGATGTTGCTTCAATATATCCACATAATTTTCTTTCCTCATGATGCCATCTATTTTGTGAAGTCCACCAGTCACTCCTGCAGCAAAGCACCCCCACAACATGATGCTGCCACCCCTGTGCTTCACGGTTGGGATGGTTTTCTTCGGCTTGCAAGCCTCCCCCTTTTTCTTCCAAACATAACGGTGGTCATTATGGCCAAACATATCTATTTTTGTTTCATTAGACCAGAGGACATTTCTTCAAAAAGTATGATCTTTGTCCCCATGTGCAGTTGCAAACTGTAGTCTGGCTTTTTAATGGCAGTTTTGGAGCAGTGGCTTCTTCCTTGCTGAGCGGCCTTTCAGGTTATGTCGACATAGGACTCGTTTTACTGGGGATATAGATACTTTTGTACCTGTTTACTTCAGCATCTTCACAAGGTCCTTTGCTGTTGTTCTGGGATTGATTTGCACTTTTTGCACCACATTACGTTCATCTCTAGGAGACAGAACACGTCTCCTTCCTGAGCGGTATGACGGCTGCGTGGTCCCATGGTGTTTATACTTGGGTATTATTGTTTGTACAGATGAACGTGGTACTTTCAGGCGTTTTGAAATGAAGACTTGTGGCGGTCTACTTTTTTTTCTACTTGGCTGATTTCTTTTGATTTTCCCATGATGTCAAGCAAAGAGGCACTGAGTTTGAAGGTAGGCCTTGAAATACATCCACAGGTACACCTCCAATTGACTCAAATTATGTCAATTATCCCATCAGAAGCTTCTGAAGCCATGACATAATTTTCTGGAATTTTCCAAGCTGTTTAAAGGCACAGTCAACTTGGTGTATGTAAACTTCTGACCCACTGGAATTGTGATACAGTGAATTATAAGTGAAATAATCTGTAAACAATTGTTGGAAAAATGACTTGTCATTGCCAAAACTATAGTTTGTTAACAAGAAATTTGTGGAGTGGTTGAGAAACGAGTTTTAATGACTCCAACCTAAGTGTATGTAAACTTCCGACTTCAACTGTATATACACACACACACACGCGTTGTCATATAGGCTATCCTTTACTGCATTGCCCATATGTTCTTTCCACTAGTTCTCCCTTCATACCATGTAAGAAGCAGTTTCCATATAGTCTAGGCTTCCCTTCTCCTTACTACTATGCAGGTGATCTAGTCAGAGCAGTTGTGGCTACTTCATGGACCAGGCTGCTGTGGAGCTTGCCTGCCTCTTGGTAGAGTATGCGTTCCCTTTCCTGCATAATAATTAACCTACATTATCATGGTCTGAATCAGAGACAGATGGCAGACCGTAGACCAGGGAGGGGAAGAGGAGGGGGAAGAAAACTCTAAAGGTTGGCTGTTGCCTCTAAAGATTATCAGAGGCATTTCCATCTCAGCAGGATGGGACTGAACGCTGACTACAGGGGAGCTATGCCCGGTCGGTTGTACGTGGCTTTGTTAGCTGAAGGGAAGTGAATGATTGGGCTAATAAGCATGGAATCACTGCAAATCAGTTAAGCGGAACATCTGAAAATGTAGCTGCCGCTGCTGCTCTGTTCAGCTTTCTTTTTTCTCTTTTTACCAACCTTGATTCTCCCTCCAACTAACCCTTTACTCCTATTGTATTTGGTGTTGTTGCTTTGCCAAAGTAATCAGTGCCTGTCTGCCTGTATGATGGACGGGGGCCTCTGAAATAAAGCGATGCTGTGAAAGAGAAGACTTCATTAGTAGAATTCATTACTGAAAGGTTCAAGACCTGCGGCCATTGCCAGGACTGGACTGGGTCTCTTGACAGCAAACAAGACGAGCCCCCCTCATCCTTATCCTGGCGCTGCGGCCAGAGGCAGAGGCAGCTAACTCACTGCAGCCCGGAGCTCTCCGTCAGTGTTGCCAGGCAACCGTTTACAGATGGATGGAGGGAGGGAGGGTGGTGGGGTCTCGGCTGTGGCTGCCGCCCCCGCTCGTCCCTCATAACAGGCCCGGGCAGCGGGAAGACTCATAGGGAGCAGATCGGCCACTCGCCTAGCCTGGCCTCCCAAGCTCCCAAAGACCTTGGCTCGTGGAATTTAATATCTATGATAACCAGCATCGTGTAATGAGCCAACCTCCCAGAGCCATACATCTGGCCTCTCTAGCAAGTAAACATAGTCTGTTCCCCTGACCCAGCCTCTCCCTAAGAGATAAGCCCCACTGGCTGATTCCCAGCACCAGAGGTGGGTGAGTAGCACATTATCTTTCCCCAACAGAACAGGGTCAAGACAGTAAAGTTAGTGACAACAGGGGCCAGTCAGTTTGATCAAAGCAGTTCACTCCCTTTTGCTCTCCCTACTAGAAACCTGATAGCGTGCCTCTGCTATTCTTGAGCTTTGATTTCCTCCTTTGGGTCTTAACCACCTTTTGACGGACAGAGAGCAAGATGGAGGCCAGTAGCCCATAAATGAACTCCACGAAGATGTCTATACTGCAGTGTGGCTGAACTACTGCACCAAGAGTATGTTTCCTATTTCTTATTAGAGAGTGGAAGAGGACAACAACAAGATGGCAGGCTGAGGGTTTTTCACTCCCTCAGACAAAAGGCTTTAGAGGAAAAAATGCTGTTTCTTTCCAAGGCGCTTCCTTGTCTCCGGTCCCGGGCGGTGGATTGTTTTTGTTCATTTCGGGGGGGGCCCGTCTGTGTGGAGGCCTTATTTGTTTCCTGAATGGCTAATCTGCCAAGTTCATGCCTGGGGCTGGCCGCTGAGAAGGGGGTCCTTGTTTCCAGCGATGCCGGGCGGTCCTTGTGACAGTGCCGCTTGTCCCGGACCTCTGCCTGATTCATTACAATACAGCTGCCTCCAGAGGCGACCAGGCAGACAGAGGATGCGTCCCAAATGGCATCCTATTCTCCATGGGCCCTGGTCAAAAGTAGTGCACTATATAGGAAACAGGCTGCCACCCAAGAGCTGAGGCAGAGCATGCTTGCCTTGGCCCTTTCCTCTCCCTCACAGACCCTCCTCAAGCAGGGCCGGGTCTGCAGCAAGCAGATGGACTCTGGGGATTAAGCCATTAGGCACATGGCAGCCATTGTGGGGTCTTTGTGACATCAAAGGTCATACTCCAGGAGTTATAGAGGTCAAGGATGATGATGATTCTGAGCCCAGCTTGCTTGCCCTGGTTGTTTCCACAGCCTGAGGGGAAAGCAAGCTGAGATGGACTGGCTGTGGAATTAATGCTTGCTGCTATTGGACCTGTCCAGAGAGTATTGATCATTAAATGGCACTGTTGAATGTGCTAAAAGCAACAGATTGTGTCTTTTTGACTGGTATGATCACCCGTTAGTAGCCCTCTTCGGTCTGCCGAGGAACTGACGCAGATTTAGAACCATCTTATTAAAATGTGTTCGTATCCACCCTCAGGAAGAATATGACTAAATTATTTTCACTTCAAATTTTGTGACCAAAGAGCAAATACATATGCAAATGTTTTTTATATTTTTTATATGCATTCATAGAATGTAGAATAAATGTCAGTCTTGTCCAGGCCTGGACTCTACACAGACCGGTGCGTCAACCAATCACAGCTGGAGTAGGCCTATTATGCAAATAGCTGTGCCATATGGTCATCTGCCTTTAACTTTGATGTTGCGCTCCACTGGACAGGCAGCAGTACAGCACCATTCTGTTCAGATCATTGTTTAGATGGCAGTAGCTAGCAAAAGTCACAAACTCGAATGGTTTCCTGCAAATATATAAATACCACACGAGTCTTACTTTTGTGAACTTTAGTCCTATTGATCAAACAACCAACAGGTAGTCCATCTCCTTCATTGTCCTATCCAGAACAAACCTTTGTTTGGTTGCAGTGCATAATAGTCTCCGCTTTTCATCTTTTATTGTGTCCCGTTGACATTTGTACCACAGCGGCTGTGCAGGTGCCTTATTTTCCATAGAGGGAGGGAGCTCCCGTCTCACTTTGTTCATGGTGCCGGCCAGACTGGTTTTCTTTTCAAGCAACTTGTTCGCCAATGACAGTGAAGTGAGAAAATGTCCATGGTGACATTGCTCCCCTTGCCAATGTGAGGTTCCACAAGCCTCATCACCACATTCGCGCCTAATGCCCGATGTGGATATTTTCCCAGATATTTAAAGCCGTTCAGCGTGTACAATTACGCACACTCTCGCTGTGTAGCCTACTCCAAGAAGGCCAGAGTAGACCGATAAGACTGCTTTGATTGGGTGAACTGATATAGGGTACATACCATTTTGAGATTAGGCCTATAATTAGACTCGATTAATACAATAGAATGGTCCACCCTGTTCTTCAATTGGTGATTACATAATTATGCCTCGTTCGCTTCCCCTCGCTCATCAACTCACCCGTTCTCCCCTTCATACTTTGCTTAATTTATTTCCTCTGTTAAGTGTGAAATTAGTTTTGGGTTAGTTTAGGTTCAGTTTCGAGGCAATTATTGGAGTGATTATGAGCTGGGCACTGCACTTTCAACTGTCAGGAGAAGGAATGGAGCAGGCCCTACTGTCGGGAGAAGGAATGGAGCAGGCCCTACTGTCGGGAGAAGGAATGGAGCAGGCCCTACTGTCGGGAGAAGGAATGGAGCAGGCCCTACTGTCGGGAGAAGGAATGGAGCAGGCCCTACTGTCGGGAGAAGGAATGGAGCAGGCCCTACTGTCGGGAGAAGGAATGGAGCAGGCCCTACTGTCGGGAGAAGGAATGGAGCAGGCCCTACTGTCGGGAGAAGGAATGGAGCAGGCCCTACTGTCGGGAGAAGGAATGGAGCAGGCCCTACTGTCGGGAGAAGGAATGGAGCAGGCCCTACTGTCGGGAGAAGGAATGGAGCTGGCTGTTCATGTTTTAAGTATCCCTATCTTTCTGTTATTACGGGTGCTATCACTCAGTCAAGAGTGCGCCTGCGCAGGGAGTCTGGTGGTTGATGGACCTAGCCTAGAGTGGAATGGCTACCTTGTAGTGTGTTCATACGGGATAGTAAACTTTGTTAAACTGGAACCTTGTCGTTGTGTCATTTCGAGTTAACGTTGGTAGCAGAGGATGGCTAATAACTACAATGTGCCACCTCGCTTCGACGAGAAGAGGTCGTACGAAAGTTGGAAAAATGAACTTGGAATCTGGACACGGGTTACTAATCTGGACGCGAAAAAGCAAGCACTTGCCGTGGTATCGCTCGAGGGAAGAGCGAGAAATACAGCACTGGAAATATCCGTTGAGGATTTGAACAAGGATGATGGTATGGGAAGTTTGATCAGAGAACTGGATTCTGTGTTTCTTAAAAGAAGAGAAAGACCGTGCCTACGAGGCCTATTCAAACTTTGACAGTGTTACGAGAGACATTTCGGTTGCAATGACGGACTACATCATTGATTTCGAACAGAGGTACAATAGGATGCGCAAGTACGACATGGTTCTCCCAGATGCAGTGTTAGCTTTCAAGTTGCTAGATACTGCCTGTCTGGATGGTAGGGAGAAACAGTTGGCTTTGACTGCTTGTACTGTGCTGACTTTTGCATCAATGAAATCGGCACTAAAAATAATTTTTGGTGAAAAGACGTCTGTCGCGCCAATAACAAATGGAATGCAAGTGAGTGACGCGGCATATTACGCTGAGCAGCAGAGAAAAGGCGCCAACAAGTCACGTTCTCAAGACAACCACGAGGGCGCCATTTCCCGGCACAAACCCACTGGACAAATATGGAAGGAGATCAAAATGTGCTATTTGTCAAAGCACTTACCATTGGGTTAAAGACTGTCCTCAAAAATGAACAAGTTAAACTAACAGAGGGAAATGTAAACACAGAGATGGAGCAGTGTAACATTACACTGTTTTCAAATGAATCTGCTTCTGATACTGAGATTTTTATAGTTGAATCCTTAGGATCTGCTGTGATTGATACTGCATGTACACGGACAGTGTGTGGTGCAAAATGGCTCAATAGCTATGTCAGTGAACTAAATATGAAAGAAGTACAAAATATGATTGACACACCAAGCAACAGAGCTTTCAAATTTGGAGATGGCAGTATTGTCCATTCTACCAAGAGAGTTAAGATACCAGTAAAAATGTGTCAGACTAAGTGTCACACTGAAACAGAGATGGTCCCTACAGATGTCCCCTTACTATTAAGCAAAGCTTCCCTCAAAAAGGCAGGGGCTGTACTAGACATAAAAAAATGACAAGGCAGTGATGACATGCAGCGAGAAAAGCCTTCACTGAAGCAGAGTGCTCAAAGAATTCGCAGGGCTCTGCGTGAACAGCTACGACCCACTGTTGAGAATTACGAAACTGGAAACAAAGTGTACTACAAACGAGTTGACTGTCAAGAGTGGAAAGGACCGGGAGTAATCATTGGCTAAGATGGTGTGGTGATATTTGTGAGGCACGGAGGCATCATTGTCAGGGTGCATCACTCCAGATTGCGGAAAGTAAATGATCAACAAGATAGAGGGTCTGTTGCTGAGAATCAGTCTCCTAATGAAAATGACAAAAAGGACACAGTAACAGACACAAACCTACCAGATGTCACATCCAATGATATGGACACTGAAACTGACACAGGAAATGGAGCAGAGACATTCAACCATGCCACAGATAATACTGTTGACGGTTCAAATGAGGAATACATTCAACAGCAGCCACATGTGTTAAGAGAATATGGTTGTTCCAATCTGAAAACTGGACAAACTGTTAAATACATGGACAGAGAGAGTGGTATTCCACATACAGCAACCGTCATTGGACGAGCAGGAAAAGCCAAAGGAAAACACCAGAACTGGTACAACTTGCAGTACTCTGAACCAGCTACACTTTCTGGTACAACAGGGTCAGTTGACCTGTCACTTGTAGATAATCTCAGAATTGAACCAATGGAAAATGGAGAAAAACAGAATGACATTCAAATGGTGTACTTGAAACAAAGGACGTGTCATTTGACTCAGCTAAGCTAGATGAGCTCAGTAATTGGAGGAAAAATGGAGCGTTTGAGGAAGTCAAAGACATTGGCCAAAAATGTGTCTCAACAAGGTGGGTGTGTACCCTTATAGAATCCTTAACTGGAATCGTGCCTAAAGCACGTCTAGTGGCTAGAGGGTTTGAGGAGCTGGCTGCTAAACAACTCCCAAAAGACTCACCGACATGCACCTCAGAGTCACTCAGATTGCTGATGTCCGTGATCTGCCAGAAAAAATGGAAACTTAATTCCATAGACATCAAATCTGCATTTTTGCAGGGAACAGAGCTGTCAAGGAACATTCACATCTGACCTCCGCCTGAAGCTAAAAGCGAAGGAACACTGTGGAAACTAAAAAAGTGTGTATATGGACTGGCAGATGCATCACTCTACTGGTACAACAAAGTCAAGGCAACAATGCTGAATACAGGTGGAAAAATGTCACAAGTGGATCCTGCAGTCTTCTATTAGCTTGATCAAGACTGCAGTGTGACTGGATTACTTGCCTGTCATGTTGATGACTTTATCTGGGGTGGCTCACAGACCTTTGCTACAACTGTGATTCCACACCTCAAATCTGTTTTCCAGGTCGGCCATGAGGAGCATGATCATTTGTTATGTTGGCATAGAGTTTATTACAGTTGATGGGACAATACTGATGCAACAGGAGAGCTATATCAAGAATCTTCAACCCATTCACATGGATTCTTCAAGAGCCGTACAAAGGAATTCCCCTCTGTGTGGAATTGAAGCTGATCAATTGAGATCAAAGATGGGACAAATTTTATGGGTTGCTAGACAGAGTAGACCTGATGTAATGTTTGATGGTTGCAAAGTGGCAGCTTGAGTAATACAAATAAAAACTGTCACACAACCCATTTGTAATGCGGAACTTGAATAATACTTGGACATTTAATTATGTTGATGTTTTATTTGTCTTTAAAGAAAAGGAGGATATTGTTAAGTTCATGTTTTAAGTATCCCTATCTTTCTGTTATTACGGGGCTATCACTGTCAAGAGTGCGCCTGCGCAGGGAGTCTGGTGGTTACCTTCTAGTGTGTTCATACGGTATAGTAAACTTTGTTAAACAGGAACCTTGTCGCTGTGTCATTTTGAGTTAACACAGGCCCTACTGTTGGGGAAATGATTGGAGCAGGCCCTACTGTTGGGAAAATGATTGGAGCAGGCCCTACTGTTGGGAAAATGATTGGAGCAGGCCCTACTGTTGGGGAAATGATTGGAGCAGGCCCTACTGTTGGGGAAATGATTGGAGCAGGCCCTACTGTTGGGAAAATGATTGGAGCAGGCCCTACTGTTGGGAAAATGATTGGAGCAGGCCCTACTGTTGGGGAAATGATTGGAGCAGGCCCTACTGTTGGGGAAATGGGGGTAAACCATAAAGATAAAAAAACGTTTTTTTTTAAATGACATGCCCTCCTAAAACTGGTTTTGTTCTTGATATTAAGATTCTGACAATGGCGGCGTGTTTATATAGGCTTATTTATGTAAAGTCAAGGACCAAGGGGGGCACGACTTAAAAAATTGCAGAGTAATAGAAATCTAAATGACTGCTTTAACGGTTCTAGTGTTAAGCCATTTGGTGCATGGCAGCCATTGTGGGGCCCTAGTGACATCAAAGGTCATACCCCAGGAGTTATAGAGGTCAGAGTCATCATTCTTGACCCCAGCTTGCCCTGGTTGTTTCCACCGCCTGAGGGGGGAAGCAAGCTGAGATGGACTGGCTGTGGTATTACTGCTTGCTGCTATTGGACCTTTCCAAAAGAGTATTGATCCTTAAACAGCACTATTGACTAGTGCTAAAGGCAACAGATCGGTCTTTTTGACTGGTGTGATAATGATCACCCGTTAGTAGCCCTGTCCGACCTGCCGAGGGGCGGACTCTGACCTGTGCTGTGTGCAAAACAAATGCTGTGTCAACACCCACTCAAGGTCTGTTCACCCTCAGACCTAAAGCCCTGTGGAGAGCGAGCGAGAGCGGAGAGAAAATCTAGGGGCCAGGATATAACGGGAGTGACTACCCTCCCTCATAGATTATTAAAACCGTAGATAATTTCTTTCTAGCTTTTCCTCTACCTGCGAAAGAGGACTGACTGTTACCCCCCTCCGGCTCCATTCCGCTGGTCTTGAAATGCAGCAGTAACCACGGCCCCTAAGACGGCAGTGAGTGCGGCTCCAGAGCCGGAAAACCTCAGAATCCTCCTTCGGAAAATGTACTGCTGTTGTGGTATGAGAGGCAAGACACTCCGTCTGCAGAGGAATGTCTATTTTTGGGAAGCTAGTCCAACCAACCTTACTCCTTCCCCGTTTCCAGCAGGGTCTCTATATCTCATTCTCAGAGGTCAGCTGGCTCAGGAGGTGCGGAGAGATGTTCTGACTTCTGCAGGGTGGAGAGTAGAGTAAAACTCACTGTCATTGAGCCTTGTAAAAATTGACCTTGCGTAAGTTGTCGCACCAACCCTTCATTCTCCCGTCAGAGGCAGGTAGAAAGGGTCATGTTGTGTTTCGCACCAAACAAAGAAAAACTGAGCTTTGTATACAGCCGACAACTTAAATCGTTTTGGAAGTAATTGACTGAAAGTCGTTCCAAAGGCAATCGTTTCCCTGCTAAGAGACCAAATTGGAATTTGACATGATTTATCAAGACTCACAGTAGACACACTACTTTGGGTGGAGACGATAGAGGGAGAAGAAAAAAACAGCTTGTTGTTTTCAGAGAAAGGGAAGCGACGCTGCAGACTCCCTAGCACTGACAGACTAATAATTCTTGCCACATAATGCATGCTCTTTCCCTGCATTTAGGAACACGCCACCACCCAAAAACACATCAGCATCTGTTATTCAGTCCCTCTGCAAACTGCCTCTGCACAAGCAATGCTTTTACTCGTAGTGATGCCCCACATCCGTACGAATTACAGGTACGCGCGGACTGCAGCGCATGGCTTGAGCTGAAATCGTGCTGGACAATGTTCTGCCCTTCTCCTTCGGAGGTCACAGCTAAGGTCGCTTCACAGCTGGACCATAGGGCGAGAAGATGAAGTTACATCAGTACAGAGCAACACTGTCCATAGTGAAACAGTTTTTTATTTTTTTGCTCTAAAGAGATTGCTGCTACACAGACGGTCCTCTCAGCAGAGGCCTGGCCTCCCCACCATGATGAGAATACACTGTGACAAGGAGTAGCATTTTAAAGGCTTTATTTTTAGAGCTCTGCGCTGGAAAGGCTCCAACAACCATCTGATCTACGCAAAGCATGGGATTTAGGAAAGGGGAGAGAACGAAGTCTCTTACTGTTTGCTTTTTCTCCGTTCGCTAGTTTCCATTATGACGGCCATCGTTTTTGGAAAGGCTTTTCTGTTCTGTAGCTAATGTTAAAATATTTTGTCAAAAAGGCTTTTATTGGCAATGGGTTCAGGCCTACACCTCAGCATAGAATGGGTGAGAAACCTACCCTGGGCATGCTTTTTGAATAGCTATGATTTAATGTATAGAGTGGGCAAGGTCCAAGAATGGTTTGCCATGGTCGGTGTAGCTGGCGTTTTGATTGTGGAAAGGGTGGGCAACCCGTTGAGCCATTCTACAGCTGGAGGATATGACACGTGTTGTGACATGCCCCGACGTCACTACTGCAGCGTGGCGGTGACACGGTCGGCGTGAACGCTTGCTGTGTCCTCTAGCTGTCAGCACGCATGCCAACTTCCTTTCCCCTCACAGGCGTAGCTGGGTCATGTCACACGTTCCTGTGTGTCCTTGGGTGCTGTAGGGTCACTGTGACCAAACTAACCCAGAGGCAATCTTACACCAAGGATTTTATCCCTGGAATCGCTAGCGTGATTTTAAAGGAAGCGTCCATTGAGTTGCTGAGTCTTTTCAACCCCAGGGTCACTAGCAAGGAAGATGGGCTGCTATTAGTCATATCCTCCTGTCTTTTGTTCTGTCGTGATAACAGATTGTGTCTGAAAGGACTGGTATTGTCATTTCTCCACAAATTAAGAAAAACATTCTTACAAAAAAGTAGAATGACGCTCAAAGAACTCTGTTGTGTACCCCTTAAGTGATGTTTTTATTCTTACTACCCCGACATTTTCTGCATACAATAGTGCGTATGAAGTTGAATAGCAAATTACTTTACAAATAATGACCAGGTTCGTAGTCAATGCAGCATCCTTGACATTGTAAACTTGGATTGAAAGGCTGATTATTCTCACTGATTACAGCAGTCCAGTATGAATGGCTAAGGAGAAAGCGTAGCAGTATACACTATTTGCAGTCCCTTCACATTTTCCTGAGAACAAGGTGAGAAAATGGTCGCCACAACAATGAAATGAGTTAATTAACTGCCAGCCGCTCAACGGTTTTTCAAAAACCGACATCCTTCGATGTTTGTTCATGTTTAACTTCTTTATTCGTCACCCTCTTCCCGACGCTCTCCCCAAAGACGTAGGCAGTAGCTTTGTGTGGTTACACTTTCAATGACGCTGGCTATTGAAGTTCGTTGGACTAGTAGCGACAGCCCCACTCTGAAAACAAAATGGCCTCCGCACAATACGGACTGAGGGGAGCTGTCAGAGTGAGAAGAGAAGCAAAACGGGCAGCCTGTGGAAAACGCTGCAAAGAATGAAGAGAAGACCAATACGGAGAGATGGGAGAAGTCAAAGATGAACAACTGAATTAGAATGCCAATGGGCTTGGCTCTGGTTGGATGTTTGAATACCACTCCAGACAGGCACACACACACACACACTTATAAACACAAGATGGAGGGAGTAGGAGTGTTCCTGATGATGCTGTCTTCTCCAGCACTCTTCCTGAGAGCTGTGTGGGATGTGTACAGTACCGCTATGTACTATCTACTGAGTGCTGAAAGAAGGGGGGGATGAAATCAAGTGTACTAACGCGGATACATAACCGCTTCTCCCACGGGGGCGGCCGTTTAGGAGCGTGAGATGGCTCGTCAACCCCATGGGCCTCTTTAAGTATACATGAGCACTTAACTTCCTGTATCCACCAGCCCCCCATGTATAAGTAATGACCAACAGATTGCCATTCTCTATAATACAAGGGCTTGTTGTGTAGCCGTGTTTGCCGCACTGCAGCCCCGACTACCCCGCCTCAGGCTTGTCCTTGAGGGCCTCGTTCAGCCCTTCTGAACCGGCGAGGCCTACCGTACCTGCCCTGTCCCACCTCCTGAGCCCTTCAGCAGCCCCTCTCGACCTGCGAGGCCTACCCAACCAGCCCTGTCTCAGCGCTTTCTCCACCAAGACTCTGAAACGCTGACTCATGCTCCGCAGCCTTGTTAACTTTTTCAAAGTTAGACACCAGAAAAACCCGTTTCTATCTACAGCATTAATTGAGGCCCAGTTGGAGACTTGTTTTGAAGGACAGAAAGACCTCATCCCCTTCCTCATGATAATGAAAGTGAAAGACACATTATTAAAGTCGCTGTTTTGCGCGGTGTAATTTCCGATAACTACATTAAAACACAGCAGTTATCTAAGCGGCTTAATTGGAAAAATGTCCTTCCGGTGGGCCGGCATTTATTCTCCCAAATTGAGATGTGCAAAGAAATTAATTAGCTACGGAAAAGTTTCTTGTAAGAAGAAATGGAGGGAAAGCAAGATGGTTGTCTCTCCACTGCTGTACTAAAAGGAGGTAGGAACTGAGAGGGGGAGAATAGCAAGGGGTTCTCTAAAGCTGACCTTTCACTGCTGACTAAAAGGAGAGAGAGAGAGAGAGAGAGAGAGCGAGAGGGAGAAAGAGGAAGAGGGGAAGAGAATCCTCTTCACCTCAGCCCTTGGCTCTCCTCAACACGATATCCTAAATCCAGACCCCACACAGGGATGTGAGGTTCTCCCCATGCAGCAGCTGGGGTCTGCCTCTGCACTGTCTCAGTCCAGGGCTGCGTCATAGTGCACTACTTTCAACTAGGGCTCTGGTCAAAAGTAGTGCACTATATAGGGAATAGGGCGCCATTTGGAATATACCCCAGGTTTGTAACTGTTAACGTCTGGTCTGCCCTTTCAGCTCTGGAAACCACGAGGGAACCACCAACAGAGACAGTTGCTATAACCATAGAAATAGACTAGGCTAGAACGGGAATTCCCATTTCAAGTCAATGTTTCTGTGGGTATAACAATCATTCAATGTTCATTCTTGTCGTTTTCATCTTACTGTCAAGGTCTAGTATCTGTTACTTTACTAGCTGGTAGCTACTATCAAGGTGTCTCCTCTCTCCCATATGTTGCTTGGCATCTCCAGTCTGCTCCATACCGGTGTCTGTTTCAGGGCAGTGTTCACCTCCACCATGCTGGTCACATTACCTCTGCTTCAGCTTTAACTCCAGTCTCTTTACCTGCCAATCACAAATCTCTGCTTCCCTGAGACTCCAAGCAGGACTGACAGCATGGAGCGTTCGAGCATGGCCTCTCTTCTTACTCTCACACTCACACCCCCCCCTGCGGGTAGTAACCGGGTTCTCTGAGTGCTGCTCTATCTGTGCTGTGGTGACTATAGCCAAGGGCTTTTTATAGTCATAAGAGAACTCTGCTAGGTTTTGTTGCCTGGGTGACATGTCAGCAATGCTCTCTCTTGCTCTCCCTTTGTCCCCTTTTCCCACTGACAGTCCGCCTTTTCCCTGCAGTCTGCCACTTTCCTCTTGCTGCTTGCTCTATTTCAGGGATGGGCAACTCTAGTCCTCGGGGGCCTGACACTTTTTTGCCCCAGCTAACACACCTGACTCCAATAATCAACTAATCACGATCTTCAGTTTAGAGTGCAGTGTAGTTGAATCAGCTGTGTTTGCTAGGGATGGGGGGGATTGGGGTGACACCACTCTGGCCCTGAGGAATGGAGTGGCCCATCCCTGGTTTATCTGGTCTCAGAGGACTTCACAGATGTGTGTACACTACACACACACACACACACACACACACACACACACACACGCACATTCTGCAGGGCCCTCTATCTACCCTCTCTCAAATGAACTGGTTCTGACCTAGGACTGTGGCGGTCATAACATTTTGTCAGCCGCTGATTGTCATGCAAATAATTTCTGGTCTCACGGTAAGTGACCATTAATTAACATAAACACGTTTAGCTTCCCGTGGCTTCCCACGCTTGGCCTACAAGTCACTGATGCAGACCATTGGAACATCTACATTTTAAACAGTCTACTAAATCCATGTAATATAGCCTACACCATCACAATGAATCCCTTATTTATTTTAGAGGTGTAAAGAAGCATGTCTATTTCAGAAGAACAAAATAGCCTACTCTGAGTTGTCCTTATGTTAGGTCCTGATCTGGCTCTGCCATATGGCTGTGGACTTTAACAATAAATAAATATAGCAGCACGAGAAAGCTGGGATCCTCTTTTTAAAAAGTGGTCAGTCAAAACTCTGTTTTCACATGCGATTACGCAGTGACTGGGTCTCTAAGAACACGTGTCACTAGGCTCTGTGCTCTAACCGTATAGTTCTCTGTAGGCTCTGTGCTCTAACCGTATAGGTCCTAGGCTCTGTGCTCTAACCGTATAGGTCCTAGGCTCTGTGCTCTAACCGTATAGGTCCTAGGCTCTGTGCTCTAACCGTATAGGTCCTAGGCTCTGTGCTCTAACCGTATAGTTCTCTGTAGGCTCTGTGCTCTAACCGTATAGTTCTCTGTAGGCTCTGTGCTCTAACCGTATAGGTCCTAGGCTCTGTGCTCTAACCGTATAGGTCCTAGGCTCTGTGCTCTAACCGTATAGTTCTCTGTAGGCTCTGTGCTCTAACCGTATAGTTCTCTGTAGGCTCTGTGCTCTAACCGTATAGTTCTCTGTAGGCTCTGTGCTCTAACCGTATAGGTCCTAGGCTCTGTGCTGTAACTGTATAGGTCCTAGGCTCTGTGCTCTAACCGTATAGGTCGTAGGCTCTGTGCTCTAACTGTATAGGTCCTAGGCTCTGTAGGCTCTGTGCTCTAATCGTATAGGTCCTAGGCTCTGTGCTCTAACCCTATGGGTCCTAGGCTCTGTAGGCTCTGTGCTCTAACCGTATAGGTCCTAGGCTCTGTGCTCTAACCCTATAGGTCCTAGGCTCTGCTCTAACCCTATAGGTCCTAGGCTCTGTAGGCTCTGTGCTCTAACCCTATAGGTCCTAGGGTCTGTGCTCTAACCCTATAGGTCCTAGGCTCTGTACTCTAACCCTATAGGTCCTAGGCTCTGTGCTCTAACCCTATAGGTCCTAGGCTCTGTGCTCTAACCCTATAGGTCCTAGGCTCTGTGCTCTAACCCTATAGGTCCTAGGCTCTGTAGGCTCTGTGCTCTAACCCTATAGGTCCTAGGCCTATAGGCTACGTTTGGAGTTATTTGGCCATTTTAGTTGATTCAAACCTTATCAAAACATATAGGCCTATGGACTAGGCTACATGTGTGCAACTATGATTTGAAAAACTCGCCAAAAAAAGGCATGCGCTGTTTCTTGCCTTACTGCACACGCTGGGCATCATTCCCAAGTGATATTGTCACCCATCAGACTATTCTTCATTTAGTCTTGTCTTTACATATACTAAATAATATATGTGTGAAATGAGTTGCACCGGTCTGAACAGGGGCAGGGGGGAAACAAATGTCATCTATGCACTTAAATAATGAATAAAATGTTTATAAAGTCCATTTTGTTTATAAATTCTGATAGATTTAAGCAACTGCTGCTTGTCTCGTCTGCACTTGTCCAATATCACTTCACTTTCATGCGCATATCACGTGTGGCAGCTGTGATCAGCCGGCCTCGTCCCCTACCAGCCATCACTCACCTGCACTGACCAGTCTGAGTAGACTTTGCAAGTTCACTGTCCTGCAGCCTCTGAGTGTCAGGGAGGGGAAAATGGAGCACCGCTTCGCAACAGGCATGCTCGCCTGGAATCATGGGCCAGCGAATCCAGGCCAGTGATACTTGGCCTGGAATCGTTTTGTTAAATGTTTGTATCGTGACAAACCTACTATAATCCTGTTGTAAAGCGAAGCAATGTTCTTAAGGTTCTTAATAATAGGAAAGCCGTTTTGGAGAAGCCTAGTCACCGTAACAGCCCTAACTCTGGCCCTCTACTCTCACATCCAGCACTCTGAATCCCAGCAAGACACCTCACCTCTCTCAAGGCCTCAGTCTCACCCTCCCTCCCAGCCATCCCTCCCTCCCAGCCGTCCCTCCCTCCCTCCCAGCCCTCAACTGTCTCAGTTCAGTTGGTTAATAGGACTGTAGAGCGCTTGTCCTTCTCCTATACAAGCGGCCTCACTAGTACTCTCAAAAAAAGGAAACTGTTTCACTGCACATATAGCCTACTCAACCATTTCTGTATAAACACACCCAATGCTCAACCATTTTATTTCCCCACACACACATTTACCTAGACAGTTTATTTCCCAACCAACACACTTCCCTAGACACTTGTGTGTTATTTCTGCTTCCTCATATGAAACCAATATGTCGTACGTTCACTGTAACCTTCTGTCCTCCCTAATCTAACCCCTCCTCTCTGTAGACTTAAACATGTTACATGAGGAGAGTCCCATGACACACGGCAGGTCACCGAGCCGTGTCAACGCTGCTGTTTACACACACTTACTCCCCTGGTGGCACTCTGTTTGCCTCAGGCTGCTGAGTCAAGCAAGTTACCCCCCCTGACACACACACACACACACACACACACACGCCTCAGCTCATGCAGCCTAAACGATGGACCAGTGTTTGTTGTGCTTGTACAATGTATCTGTTTATGAAATGAATCCATTAAAGTTTTTGGAAGCCACACAAACCTCTCTGGGGCGATTTTAACCAAACTGAAACACTATCACACTATTTCTCCATTAAGGGGGTAAGTGTTCGGAGCATAGGGACTGCAGCACTGTAATATTATAGCTGTACTGTAATGCCGGGCTGGAATACTCTAGCCGGGCTGGAATACTCTAGCCGGGCTGGAATACTCTAGCCGGGCTGGAATACTCTAGCCGGGTGTTAACTGACTGTGGCTAGTACTGCAGCTGCAGAGGATGGATAGTGGAGGTGGTGAAAGACCTGTGAGGTCTGGCTGGCCGCTCTAAATAAAATTAACATCGCTATTGGTCGGTCAGAAATTTGATCTTGGCTTTTAACCCAACCCCTACCAAAGACACGTACAGCTTTTGGAGAGATGCTGGAGACTTCCACGCTGGGCGCAAGGGCACAAAGGCAAGCGAAGGCATCTAGGATTTAATACCGGCTCAATTCCCGCCAGATTTTTCCTGTCGGACCCGGGATTCAAACTGGCAGCCCGCCGGTTGCTGACTCACCTCTAACTGCTAGGCTACAAGCAGCATGGATACAGACCCAGGTGTTCTCAACATAGAGATGTATTTGGGTTCTACCTAGCTTCTCCTCAGGGGATATGGTGACTTCCTGAGTCTGTTGAGACGTGTGGAAAAAGGGAGGATCGCATACTGTGTAAGGGAGTGACGCACCTGAAGGGCAGACCACCGTGTGTGTGTGTGTGTCTGCGTTCATGTGTGGTGATGCTAACCGGGCTAACCGAGGTAGTGTGACGAGTGTGGTCCCAGAACGGGAGGACGCTCTTCCACACCGCTGCTGCTCAGCCAGTCATGCAGAAAGACGGCAGGATTCCGCTATCAGGAAGCATGTGTTAAGACCCACCAAACATTCACACGTACACACACTCGAGCAGATTACTGATTCAGCTACAGTACACACACACACACACACACACACACACACACACACACACACACACACACACACACACACACACACACGCATTCATGCATAAACTCTCACCGACACACACACACCCTCTCACTGACTGACAAACACACACATGCTTACTTACACAAGCGTACACTGTCATGTTAATATACTGTACTTGCATACTCAGGAGTGGAGGAGAATATTTCAGACATGGCTGGGGTTATGGGCATTCCTCAACTACTCGGCCCAGGTTGCATTGCTGTTGAGTTGCGTCAGTCACATTCCACTGACAAACCACCCAAAACAAATTCCATTTATGTCTCTTTCACAAGACATGGCAACGTGTGTGTGTGTGTGGCAGCATTTTTACCACCTGACTCCATCACAACACTATCACTCACTCCTGCTGTTAGCCTGTTATAGATAAGTCGAATCCCTCAAAGTCCATTTAGACAAAGAGCCTGTACTTTTCAAAGGCTAAGCCAATGGCCGACATCTAAACAAGATCAAGCGTTGTCCCCCGAGTCTCTAGTAATTGGACAGAGGTTAAAAATGGCCGCCGCCTCTTTCATATTGACCTCCTTATCATGAGACCCTTGTTTATGTGTTTGTGACTTGCTCCTCTATTTGTAGCTGGTTGCTGTGGAGATGGCATTTAGGACATTGGGTAGATAAACTGTCAAGTATGGGAGAACAGCGGTATTGAAATGGAGCAATGTTTCAGGACTGCTAGTACAATGGGTTTTCTGGTACAAAGAGTGTTGTTGCTGGTCGTAGCTCAGCTAAACACGTCAAGCCGTTCCTGGATCCTCCACCTGCATTCCTTCCATGTTACACCGTCCTTCAGGCTCACCTGTCTTCCTGATTCATCACACCGTAATCTTCAAAAAGACCGCAAAATGAATAACAACGGCTACCTCACCCTCTCCGCTCCAAATTGCTTCTCCGTCCTCGTTCAGTTTCGTGTCTTCTCCGCTAGCCTCAGCTTTTGAGTTCTAGGTCTTTCTTCCTCTGCTCTGGAGAAAACCATCCCACTCTCGAGCTTTTCTGAGACCCCAAGCCCAAAGTTTCCAGCTGCTCCATCCACTCCAATGACATCTCAGAGAATAGATTTTGCTCTGGTTTGGACCCTGTTTAGTGATCTTCTCCTTTTGAGAGTGATGTTTTGTAGTATGGAGGTGGCTCCGGTATGGTGTAGTTGAAAAGAGTGGCTTTTTCTGGAAAACTGTACATGAGAAACATGCTGTGGGTTCTAGTGAGATTCCTTTACCCTGGCATCTCTTCCTCCTCCTATTCTTCCCTGGCTTGCCCCTTCCAGTGCAGGGTCTAGGAGAATGCCTATTAGTCCTTGGGTATTGTTAGGGGAGCAGCAGGGCTGTAATTTGGAGATATTTTTAAAGGAGAAAGTGACGTCTGTCTTCTGCTGAATCGTGGGTGGGAGAGACTCAGTGTGTGTGTGTGTGTTGTGCGCTCCGGATGTACAGAGCCACGGCCACGCATTGCTAACTCAATGTACAGTCCCACATCTTGGCAAAATGCTTCACACCCACACACCACTCTGCATTTAAAGGTCACCGTTTATTGAGATGCTGAAGCTTGATAATATGGACATGGCCAGCCCATCTGCATTCTCCCATGGCATTTTACTACACACCGAGTTAGTCTTTATAAATTATTCTCCAAATGCAGGTAAATGCCTTGGTGGTGGGGTGGGGGGGGGCGACCAATATACATGCCTATTTCCCCATTCCCCCATGTTGACGACAGAAAGATGGAGCGCAACGGAGTCTGGCTTCCTGCTTCATATCTCTAATTTGCAGAGGTTTGGATTGAATAGCCTGCTCTTTCTGATCCTATTAGGAGAGGGCAATAGTTCCCCAGAGAGGCCTGTTCCTGTGTTGGGAGAGGTGGGGTGTTGTGGGACTGTGGTTAGGAGAGGTTGAGATCTGAAAAATGTGTGACGTGAAAAAGGAGGTGGAGCTATGGTCCCCTATTGAGCACTGGGCAGAACCCAGAGACCCAGGAAGGTCAAAGGTAACCCAGACACAGTTGGGCTCTTCACACTCCTCGTTCCCCCTCCTCCTCCTCCTCCAACTAGCTCGTCCAGACACTCAGCCAACAGCCAGCAAACTACCGCTGCTTTTTTGCAATTTGGCTCGTTCTGCCTAATCTGGGCTGTGGAGTGGCACTTTTGAATAATTAAAGGGGGTTTATCCGTTCCTCTGTAAATGTTGACACCCGCGCAGGCCAAGTTTCACCTGGCTTATGGCTACCGATTCTGTAACCCTCTTCTCTCCGTGTTCATGTCCATGTGGAATATTGATGCGGTGAATGCAAAACATGCTAAACCGCAACACAGTAGGGATGGGACAGAGGGGTAATATTCACATGTTAACTGCATTATTGGAGTATCAGTGTAACGTATAACGATGTCATATAAATGCTCCCAGAAACAAATCAACCCCTGACATTGTTTCCTGTGTGGTTGTCTGGTACATAAGTCATGCTCTGACTCATCTTGTTTATAGCAGCCGTTCGTAGCTCGCAGAAACTCTCTGTATTAATTGACTATGGTCAAGACTGGCTTTGAAGAATCCAAGAGGGAGCACTCGTGTTTGGCTTTCTAACTCTGAATGTGTGCTTATTGTTCTGTAGTGTGTGTGTGTGTGTGTCAGCTTCTCTGTAGTTCAGTGCCAAAGGGTTAATTCAACCCATCCACAAAGGACACAACACTTCCTGCTGTCTGATTTATTCGCTCTGCTCGACAAGGTCAACAGCTTCCTCTTCCCCCATTTTCATTTGAAGTCCCTCTCTAAAGGCAGGTCACAGATCAGTGATACACTATATCAGTAGGCAGTGGGAAAATATAAGGTAAGCGATGGTTGCTGTACTCAGATCTGGCCGGGCCTCCATAGCTGGGAGGTGCCGTGCCTGGCCCAACCCAGAAGGGAAGGCTCCAGTTGGGGGGTCAGGAAGAAGCCTCTAGCCCCCCCATCCACTGAGAAACTGCAGGAGCCCACCACCCAGATATACTTTTTCCCACAGTGCTGCTGGAAGTTAAACACGAGCCTGCGACCTACTTCCTGCTAATAGACAAAGCACTGGTTTCTTTCGATTAGGAAAATAATCCAGGTGACCTTTTTTTGTCAGACAGAGATTTATTTCCGTTTCTCTCGGTTGTAATCCAGAAGGAGGCACAGTTGGTTAGATAAATGTCAGTGATGTCCGACGTCTCTCTTCTCACTTGAACCCCGGGGCAGAAAAATATCAGTCATTAGTCAGCGGTTTGATTTCTTATTTCCTTATTAAGTATTCCTTCCAGGAAGTGGGAATGTCTCATGGTGTTATTGTGAAGCCTGACCTTCAATGGCTTTCAGCAGGGAAATAGAAAGTCCAATTTTAGATCCTGATGGCGGATAAACAACTAATAAAGCTCGATATTAGTTTTGTCACAGTAATTTCTGGTGTTATTATCACGGGTCCATAGCACACCCAGTCGCCCCTGGTGTCTTGGGCTTTATAGTGTGTGTGTGGTTGTGTGTGTCTGCCCTGGCCAGTAGGTTGTCTTTGGAGTTAAACTTTTGTTCTCCATCGTGCAGAGTTTTATACACTTTCTCCTCTCCAAAACTCACTGTAGTGGACACTATTGGTCTCTCTGGAATTTCCAATAGGCTTCCCAGACATTCAGCCTGCCAGATATCAAGCATGAGAACAACCTTGGGTCCAGGTTAAGTTACTATTTGACTCTTAACAGCGTGTGATTGGCAGTAATGGACATTGCCCTTCTATCTTCTGTTCTGTCCGTATCATTTCCCATGGAACACTCGTGATGTCACAATAGATGTCAGCCCTCCTCACTTTAATTTCCTCGTTGACCTGACCCCAATAGAGGCCTGGACTCTTGGGGGTTGCAGTCGCGTGGGTGGCTAAAGGCTGTTGTGCTAATGGCCCCAAGCAGCCACAGGCAGATGTCATTATTCAGAATAATGCTCCCCAGAATGGAATGTTCCACCGATGATCCAAGGTTCCATTTGTCACACCTCTCCCCGTAGTCGTCCATCGATCGCATGTCATCTGTCTGGTTGGAATGCACCCTGCTCTTGCTCTCTCGGTGAGCGGCCATTGAGACCGAAGGCCCCCCTGCCCCGGTCTCCTATTTTGTCACCGCCAGGACAATGACGCGGCGGTTATTCAGCGACGCACCACTGCCCAAGAAGTATTCGCCGCTTCAAGTTCAACAAGGCCCCACGTTTAAACATTTGATCAAGGAGGCCGTTCTCCTATAGCTTGAGCCAGGGTATTTTCCCACCTATCTGTTGCCTTTGAAAAGCTCAACGTCCAAGTCCATCTAATCCACCTATACAGGGGGTTAAGTCCCTTCATTTTTCACTTTCTACCCTTTTAATGAAACCTCATGAAGAATGATGAATTCCGTGAATCAGTTCTGCAGTTCCTTTTCCTTTTTTAAATACTACAGTATCACGTACATAAAAAAACAGTCATGGGTGCTCAATTTTTCCTGAAGAACTCATAAGCTCATTTCTATTCTGTTGGCTGAAACACTGCCATAGAAATCCATACATCCACATGCTGTAGCCTACTGTTTGCGTAGGAAGCCCCATACGAGAGAGAGAGAGAGAGAGAGGAGAGACAAAGGGAATCGAGCATTTGCATTTGCCCTCCAGACATACCACTGCGCTGTTACAAGATAGTAAATTTACTACATTCTCCATTCTAGTTCCCAATATATATTCCAACACCGAGAACCATTCATCATATATTAGCCTTCTCGCTCTCTCGCTCCTCTGTCTCTATATATCGCTCTCTATATAGATAGATCTATATCTAGATATATTTATATATCTATAGAGGGATCTGTCAGTTTCTCTCACGGAGGTCTATCACTTAAAGACGAGAAGACAAAACACGGACAAGGCTGAGATATGAGTTTACTTCGGAGGACACCTGTTTTGTGGAAGCCCCATGTCTGGGTCGGGAGGGTTTTTAAGAGGTTTTGATAAGTGTTGAGGTAAGAGCCTAGCACCGCTGGCTGTCTGTTAATGCTTTACCGAGTGGCAGAAGAGGAGCAACAGAGGTCACAGGCTCTTCAAAGGCTGGGGTGCCACCGCTCTGCGTTCCACGCATTCCAATGTACTGTGTTAAGGTTGGGCAGCGAGTGGGTTGTTCTCAAGAGGCCCAAACACACACACACACACACACACACACACACACACACACACACACACACACACACACACACACACACACACACACACATCGTCTCGGTGTGTTGCTGTGGCAACAAAAACAAACGAGGAAAGATTTCCAGTGCATGGAGAAGGAACACACACACACAGACACACACACACACACACACACACACACACGGAGCTCCAGACTATCTTAGTTATACTGCACCTGGCCACCTTTAACCCCTCCAACACTAGATTACATGGGGAGCAGGTGAGGCCCCTCTCTAAGGCCTCAATAGTTTGTGTCATACATGCAAGTCCTTGTCCTAAAACATGAATAGCCGTGTGTGTGTGTGTGCGTGCGCATGGCTTACTATCTCTATTAAACTAACATCTGGATATCCATGTGGCTTGCTTTTCTAAGCAGTTGCTATATGGCCTGCCTCGTGTGAGTTTTCCGATTTCCTTCAAATGGTTTTGGGATACTGGCACATTTTCTCTCCTCTCATTCTTGTCTCACCAATTCGACAAGTGCCTCTCCTCACCTCTCACCTCCAAACCCCCGATTTTCCACCTGAATCCAGATGATTGGATAATGTCAGGTGTCGAGTGTCTTAATGGCCTTTAGAGCTGGTAAATCTGATTCCCAGTCAGTAACCTGTGAAGAGGCCCTTCCTGTGATCCTCCTCCATTGTCTCTGTGGTTATTTGAATCATCTTGACTGAGATTAGTCACTGATTAGGGAGGTGGACTGTGGAACAGGGGCAAGAACTCAAGGTGTTGGAGACTCCCTAAAAAAACACGGCACTTCAATACATCCACGACTGGAATTTTTTATTTAACTAGGCAAGTCAGTTAAGAACAAATTCTTATTTACAATGACGGCCTACCCCGGCCAAACCCTAACCCGGACGACGCTGGGCCAATTGTGCGTCGCCCTATGGGACTCCCAATCACGGCCGGTTGTGATACAGCCTGGAATCAAACCAGGGTCTGTAGTGACGCCTCTAGCACTGAGATGCAGTGCCTTAGAACGCTGCGCCACTCGGGAGCCCCCGTGGAAGGGACTTTTCGTAGCCGTTTAGGAGAGTATTTTTGCTAACCCTAATCAAATCATAATCAAGCTTTATTTATATAGCACATTTCAGAAAAGAATGCAACGCGCTTCACAGGAAAAAACATTTTTTATTTTCATTGTTATTTATCAAACATTTACTACACAACAAACATCACAGGATGAAAACAAAAGTATAACAAAAAAACCTTTTCCTAACCTTAACCTAATTCTCTTAACCTGCTACGTTAATTCTCCTAACCTGCTGCATAAGGTTCTCCTTACCTGCTATGAAAAAGTAACTTCCGGTCGTAGCTGAATGGAAGTGGTGTGTTTTTAGGGAATCTCCAAGGCGTTGATGAGAGGGAAAGGGATTGTTTTTTTTAATTACTCAACCTCGACTGACACTGGGGCTTCAAAGCACAAAGCTGAATTTGTAGAATGTGACCGTATGTTTGCTTCACCGGTAATGTCCTGACAGATGTCTAAAGAGATGTTCTAACCAGATAATAAAACAATGTACCTCCCATGTTGCCAATGACACTCTCAATAGGAAATATGGGCACTGCAACAGCCTTTTTATGAATCGGCCCCTATGGAGAACAAGTCCCAACATGTTCAGAGAATTGCAGGACTGCAGGCTTGTCGCTTTTACCTTGCAGGTGTTTGCAGACCTAATTCAAGATCCCCAGACTAGTTTCCCATTTGTCCAAATTGATCAACGTAAGCAAAAGGGCTTTTCATGTGTATTTCTTTTCTACACAAGGCATTATTTGAATAACAACAGCAGAGCTTAGATACCTGCCAGTGCAGATTTTGTTTACCAGATAGCTGGATAACCCTGTGTAAAGCTTCCCTCTTACCTCGGAGGTGATACATACTATGAAGTATTTTCCTTTAACAATGTGTATTCACCTCAGCCATTATTATTTATTAGTTTGTTCAGCTGTTTAGAGTTGTTTATTTCCCTTCGCCAGCAGTATCATTTGCATGTGGGAAGCTTTGCCCATTCCCAGTTGTGAAGCCATCACCTATGTTCTAGTTATGTTAACTAAGGCCCATCATTGTTTCTGCCCATACTGAAAAGGAATTAGCGTTCATTTCGTGTGTAAATCAGGTGCTGCACCTGAAGTGCATATTGTGTACCGCTGCCGACTAGAGAATAATGGATTTCTCTTTATCCCCGGGCTGAATGAAGTGTGGAATATAATATATGAATGTTATGCGTTTATTATGCATGGGCTGAAATATTAGGTAAAACATTTTGTTTATTCAATATCATATTCTCCCTCTAATATTTATATTAGTTTCTCACTTTTCGGGATGTAATTTGTGTCTGACTGCCCAAAGCAGAGCACCGATTATACAGAATATCCTATTCAAAGCAAGTTGTGATAAATACCTCCTACCCAGTGATGGGGAAAGAACATTAGTGGTGCCACTGCTGCCATACCATGGGGTGTGTGTGGACTGCAACAAGTGAGGGGGGGTTGACTCGGTGGTATACAGCTATGATGGGAAAGTGACTTTTTCATAGCAGGTTAGGAGAATTCACACAGCAGGTTGGAATAATTAGCATGGCATGTTAGGAGAATTAGGTTAAGGTTAGCGAAAAACCTCTCTCTACCTGCTACGAAAAGTCACTTCCGGTCGTAGCTGTACTCCATCTAGTCACATCCGTGATTTCCCCCCTCCCTTTTCCTGCCTGGTTTCTGTGTATTCGCACCAATAATTGATGCGCTGCGCATACTGTTGATTGTTGGACTGCACCATTCGCCTCCTCACCGCCGGGGAAAATGTAACCCGAGCTCTACGCAGAAGCTAGCGTTGTAAAGGCTCTGAAGAGGGCATGGCCCTCCCCTTTCTCCCCTAGCCGCCACTCCCCTTTCTCCCGAGTTGCAAATTCCCCTTTTTATATCATCCCTCTCTCCTTGCTCATTATCCTCGCTCGTGCTGTCCTGTGGGGCAATCGGTAGTGAGATCCTCCTCGCTACATCGTTCTGTATTTGAATCGTTACTGAGAAAAATCAATCGGTGTGGCACGGACGGAGCTATTCCACACTGAGAAATCTACTACACCTACCGTCAAGCACGCACGCCCGTTCGGTGACGTGCTCGAGCATGTCCACATCAGAGATTGTCACGGATCTACCCGCGAGCACCCTGCCCTGCTCCCCTTTGCACTGCGATTCTACCACTCTGACATATTTGGGATTCAACGATTCGCAGTGAAGGAATAGGAAACCACAGCCGGATTACCAAACATGGGTTTCTACGGCACTTTAAAGATGATTTTCTATAAAGTGAGTAGGCTTTCTACGTCTATATGCATCATCATGCCGCACAATCTTGCTGTCATATCGTTGCATGATTGACATGTTGACCAAGCGCCTGGGAAATCATTTTCTGCCAGTTGCGAATTGAATGGCTGAAAATGACGCGCCGCTGTATACACCAGCAGATTTGTATGGGCAGGCACTGCAGAGGATGAACGGGAACAGCAGGGGAATTATGCGGGGCTCATATCATAGCCGTTTTGATTAATATTTTAGAATGACTGAGAGATTCATACTGAGCGCACATCGGTCCTCGTTTTCATTATGACATTCAGGGTACAGGGATGTCGGCAACAGAATAAATAAATATTGCTTATGAAATACATTGGGTTTTATGCATAGGCCCATTGCATAATAATTACACGTGAGGTTTGCTGTCGTACCTTTGCATTTTCACACTATAATATTTGAGCAATGAGCATTCATTCCTTTACCATGGATGATGCCCGTTGTTGAAAACGCGGTGACCCAGCCTATCTGTCCATCAGTTAACTGCACTTGCGTGTCACGCTGACCGTGTGAGCAGTGTCTTCCTTTGCATCACGGCATATATTAACCAATAGGCTACAATGTAACATTATTTACCCGCATGGAGTGCTTTAACATCAAAAGGAATGATTAGACTAGATACTTTTGTTTTTTTGTGCTTCTGGAGGATGCAAAACCAGACCTATTCAGAATATGGGAATTTTCCTCCCATTTCTGCATAGAATTTAACCTCAATTTCCAGGTTATAGTGAGCAATATATGTTGTTTTTTTAATCAATGCTTTCAGGTTAGGTTGTAGCTATTCTGTTTCCTATTCCAAATATTTCCCTTGGTCTGCCTATGTGTTATGCATCAGACTATTACATATGCAGATGTGGGCATCTTGTGTTGCCAAGTGACTCACTGCATAGTTACCTGTAGGCTATCTGATTTGTATCTGTTGAATTGCCTGTTGAAAAAGAGCGTATATTCCTTACGCTGTAGACTTGCTTGAGGCTTCAAGCCCAAATGATGGGTCACTGTGTCAGACTGCTGTGTATAAGGCAAAATAACCTTTATGACAGGTTTTTATTCATCACATTATGTCATCCAGAAATGTACGCTTATTGTGGTGGAATTTCTCATAGACTTTGGTGACGCGGTTGAAGGACTGCATGTCGTTTGCCGCAACCAACATCACAGCGTCTCTTAAAAGCGATTACGGTTTCAAGTGCGGATAACATTGACGAATGCGGTTGCTGATCCGCTTAATAACTTGGCTGCGTGGAAAGCGAGCCTTTATGAGAGGCAGTCAACCAGTATGAACTGAGCACACCGGAAAATCTGAATAACGTCCGTTACCGGGCAGCGGAACATCCCACACCTTCCGTGTCAGTGTCCACCATCGGTTACCGTTAAACAGTTTCGGCACGTCCTCCCGAAATTACGAAAGGGAACGTGCAGCTGTTGATGATTTATAGTGGATCATATTATGTAAACAAATTGGGTAATCACTTCAAATTCATTTGCACAAATTCCAAGGAGAAAAGTGCTGGCTAGTCAAATTGACTGGGCTGCTGGGGGTTTGGATGCATTTCAGGTTTATAATTAGTGGGATTAAAGTGTGGACTGTGTTCAGCCGGGCAAGGCGTTTCCCACCTCTATTCAGATAGGATCTTATAATATGATAATGAGCCTTTCTGTTTAATATTTCCATTTCAAGAGGTATCAAGTAGGAGGCTATAATTTCATACCTAAATTATATTTGACTGTCATTCTCTGTGAGCTCCTGTTGTAGCCAATTCTCCTCAGTGAGTAGCCTACTCTTCCTCTCATTTCATATTCTCTCACATTCAATCCACTGTTCTACAGAGTCATATCATTTCATGCCTAGATGCTCTTTCTCTGCCATCCACTTAGCTGCTGTTCTAGGGAGCGTGTTCTACTCTGAAGGGAAGGTAGTGCTCAGTGTTGTCTTGTAAGAATTGTCTGTTTTAACCCCCCACAGGCACAGAGGGGGAGACGGGCTGCTTTTGCAAAGCCTAATAGAAAATCCAGTTTGACTTTAATTTCTCTGAAAGCAATAGGTCCCTTTGCTATCTGTTCCGTGCAAATGGATATTACGGATGCCCCATCTCTTTCTAGTTAGGTCCCAATTCTATTTGTTTCTCCTATGGAGATCTTGAAATGATTTCATGGCTGCTTGACATGGTAATTGAATAACTGTGGCGTGCATGGAGAACATTATTCCAATTAGTAATATTTTCATAAGGTCTACATTTCAATGAGTAATAACACATTACAGTTGGTTTATCTGTCTTTTCAGACCGACGGGGAGCAAATCTTTATTTTGTCTATTATAAACTGGTTACCAACGTATTTAGAGCAGTAAAAATAAATGTTTTGTCGTACCCGTGGTATATGGTCTGATATACCACTGCTGTCAGCCAATCAGCATTCATTCACCACCCAGTTTCTAATAAGAGAATGATTTCCTCAGATCTTATGACGTACGCATTCATTCTCTCTCACGCTCTCTCACTGCTTTTCAAAATGTCCTTATCTCTCTATCCAGCTCTCCTCCTTCTCACAGTTGGGGAGGTCAGAGGTGTGACACAGAGTGACTGATTAGTAGCTGTCTACAAACAACATTCTCCGTCTCGTCTTGGGTTACCTTTTCCCACGGCTGAAACACAAGAGACTGGTGGTTGCACTCTGTGTTTTCAACGCCTGAAACTTGGGAGATTCCCTCGTCAGCCACTACCCCCCCCCCCCCCCCCCCCCACACACACACACACACACACACCCCTACTCTTCCTACTACTTGAACTGCCATTGCAGTGAGGTCATTCCTTGGAGAACAAGGGATTGGGGTTGAGAATGAATCCCCTAACAAGCAGAGAATATCTTATAAAAACCCAACCACTTCCTCGAGATATAATTTTTTTTTTCTAACTCGATGGAAAACACATTGATGATAAATCTTCCGTTCTTCACCAACATTTGGAATGTTATTCTACCATTTCTCTTCCAGAATCCCTTTTCATTGCCTTCTCTGCAGTGCATCCCATCAAAATCGTTTCTCAATGATTCTGATTAATTCGTTGTCTCCTCTTACGTAGTCCTGTTCTCTCGCTCAGGGAGATGGCTTTCATTTATTTGAACGGTTCTTGATCTGACCCGACTGTGTCGTCAACACGCTGTGAACCATCCCAGTACAGGGTCCCTAATCAAAACCCACCGAGCTCTTCACAAGAAAGAGAAACCAGAACCGCTTCCCTCAGCTCAGTTAGACCACCAGAGACACACACACACACACACACACTCAGCTCCAGATGATCTGGTGGAAATTCAACTATAATCAATAGTCTTTGATATCAGTATCGTTGGTTGGTCCTCCAATCAACTTGGCTACATCCCCAGCTGTCAAATAATCTGGTGTTGGGTAGAAGTTAAATGATCGTTGATTATCAGTCAAACTTTATTCAGGTATAGGCAAAGTTTTTAAAAGTAGGCCTCCTTCCATACAGACCTCATTGCAGTTCTATAGCCACATTGCAGGCTAGGCTATATTATCTATTTTTCTGTGGCTCCAGAATTGGCAACAAATTAAATATTTTGCATTCTGAACTTGTCCTTGGCGTTGTTTCTGTCTATCTCGGTGCATCTAGCTAGTGTTCCATGCATGTGTGAGTCCCGACGGTCAGAGTGCAGTGATATGAATAGTTAATAGGTATTATTGCTCTGTTATTATAGTCCATTGTGTGTGGTGGACATTGCATCTATTTGGGTTAACGTCCCATATAAAATAGGCTAAATCTCTGTTTATTTCATGATGTACCAGTCAGACACTACCAAAGCGGAGTAAAGCAAACACAACACGAAAGAAAAGGCTTTGTCTTTTGAAACCCCCGGTGCTCCTTCCTAACCGGCCATGCCATTCAATTCACCAAGTGCATAAAAATCCTTTTGAGACTCACTGTACAAGTACATCCCCAAAAATAGTTTTATGCAAATGTAATTTTTGGGCTCGGTGTGTGAGGGGTAACTGAGTCCTTTTTGTTTTCTCCTGGTTAGATGTTCAGTATCCAGGCTCTAACTATGCACCCACTGAGACAGGAGAGGTTTTAGTGTGTGTGGTTTCCCTTGAACCGCCCATGTATAAATCAAGCTATTCTAATCAAGCTATTCTTTCTAGCGAAGGGTGCAGTCATTGCCCATCCTATAGCATATAACTGCTCCCGAATGATTGTTTCAGTGAGTGTGTGAGTTTGTGTCCCCTGCTCTTTTTTGGGGGGGAATCTCCCACGCCTGTCAGAGGCTCTGCCGTATGGAATGCAAGCTATTGGAGTGAAACTCCTCAGTGTAATAAACCCTACCACACCTCAGCCTGGTCTTTCTCTCAGCTAGAGCCAGCCTAGCCAGTGTTAAGCAGCGCCATCATCTGCATTGAGGAGAACTGAAACTTCAAAATTCGTTGTCTTTTTATCTATAGGCTGAATAAGTAGGGAACCTTTGGCTTCTTGCTCATCATTTACGTTTGAAATGGTTGGTTCCTGTGGCAAGGCGAGAGAACTGTCAGCATTTGTTTTATTCTTGTGAGGATCGGTGCCGTGTGCAATAAAATAACTACAGTTGTGTTCAAATAATTTTCTGAAGTAAACAGTCAGTTCTTTCCTGCTGTGAGCCTCAAAAGCATTCAAGTCAGCGTTTGTTTGCAGTACCAGTTATTCAACAACAAAATCGCTCTTTCCCTGTTCTCAAAGTGAGGCGCTGCTTCGTTCTCCTCAGGACTACAGCTTGTAAATGTTAATGGCAGAGATGACTCATATCTTCTGTCTTTGATGAGAAGTAATCTGGAGAGTGAGGCAGCAATTATCATTTACTCTCTAGCCAGGTCTCATCTTTCACCAAATGCTAGGTTGCTGCAGGGAGTTGTTTGTTTTTGTTTTGGGCCCTGTCAAGAGGGGTGCAAGAACGAAGGAACGTGCGTGCGCACGCACACAAGGGTGTACGTCTGTGGTGTCTGTCTCGCTCTACTGCCTCCTAACATCTCTTCTCCTTTCTCTCCTTTCGCCTCTCTTGTTTTGCAGATGAAGAGAAAGTTGGACCATGGCCCAGAGGTCCGATCTTTCCCTTCAGGAAAAAAGCCCTGCAAAGGCTCCGAGTATCCAAGGTAAAGAACCCCCCCCTCCCCCGTTCCCACCTCCCCTACCCTGTTATCCAGTACCCAAGGTAAAGAACCAACCCCCTGTTCCCACCTTCCTACCAGTTAACCAGTAGATTTAGCCTTCCTACCCAGTAGACCAGCAATGCAAATGGTAAAGAAACCCTGACCCATTTCTGTTGTATCACAGACATGATCCAGCAGGCAGCCCCAGATGTCCCTGTAAGTCAGAATATTATGTGGTTATTCACACTAAGACACATAATCCTCATAAAAAGTGCTCACCGCAGCGTGTTCTTTGCCCATTAGTGTACTTCATGCCTTCCTGAGGATCCTGACTAAGCACTGCTGCCTCACTCACTGACAGCACTGTGCTGCTTCTGCAGCCTTGTAATTGCCACACGCTGGTCTAGTTCTCAATCCCATTAAAAAATAAACCCATTATGAAACAGACCTCACTCTCTTACCCCATACTTCTGTCGCTAAGCAGAACGGTGTGAGGAACTGCTGAATGGTTTGTTTGGCGAGTACCGAATGAGCGCACGCCTCGTGGCTTCCCTTTTTTGGGGGGGGGGGGGGTTTGACATTGAACTTAATTCTTTGGAACTATGTGCACTTTGAAGTCTCAGGGCGAGAGGCGCACACTGATAGAAATCCCCCTAAAATTCCCATTCCAGAATTGATCTGCACCTCAATAGCAGTTCTCTTTACCCTAAATCAAGTCGATTTTAAAATCTTTTTGGTTGAATAAAAACAAGTTGGTAACCCAAACCAAATTGATTGAAGCTTGTGTACAGAGGTATTTAGTTGATTATTGATGATGGAAACATGGGAATAAACAGCTGGTTTCAGTTCCAGATAAACACTCTGGAAGAGAGCAGGTTCATATTTATTAATGCACGGCGTACTGAAACATTTAGCAACGGAACATTTTATTGAACATTTCTTAATTGACGTTCAGGTAGTACCTTCCCGTTTCGTGCCTAGGGAATACGACCTTGGTTTCAGTTCAATTCCAGAGAAACTGTTGCATTGAGAAGAGAGAAGGGTTTATTCACTAGGAACCAAACGGAAGCAAACTAAATCAAACGGGTAGGAGCCTACCTGAATTTGCCCAATAGATCACGCTGTTTTCATTGCGAAATGTTTTGCTACGGTGTGCACTAATGAATACACCCCAGCTATAGAAACCCAGTTAGTCTCCTTTTGGCAGAGACCCAGGGCTGTTTCTCTCATTAGTATCTGTTGTTTGCTTCTCCGTCCACTCAACTTTTGTACTCCTTCTCACTGCTATTGTAATTAGTGAGCGGAGCGGAAGATATCTGCAGAAGCTGCTACTGCTGCAGCACCTGCACTTTGCCTGCATTTGAAGCTATTCATAATGACCTCCGTGTTCCTCGCTATCAGTATAACCCTCGTGCTTCTCCTCAGAAGAACAGGAGAAATAGTTTTTCTTCAGTATAGTCTGGTTATCTTTTTCTTGTGAAAATGTTTTTTTTTCTTCTCATGTTCTTACTCTCTCCATATTTGTCCCCACAGTGCTACAGGGCTGGTCCCCTACCCAGCCACCCCCACCACGTTTGGGCACATCAGGACAGCTAACGGTCAGGGGCAGCAGAGGCGGCGTATCACCTCCATCCCTTCTCCCACAGGCCTCCAGGAATGGCTCCGGACATTTCAGGTGAGTTAGTTCCCACTTACCTCCTCCAATGTCTTCCTGTCAGGTCCATCCTCCCCTTCCTAGTGGTCATTTCAGGTGAGTTAGTTCCCACTTACCTCCTCCAATGTCTTCCTGTCAGGTCCATCCTCCCCTTCCTAGTGGTCATTTCAGGTGAGTTAGTTCCTACCCCCTAGCTTTCACTTCCTAATTGGCCTCTGCTCCCTGAGGAGTGATGGTTCTAACTAAGTAGCTAATTAACTAGATAGTTCCTCCCAACTCCTTTGTTACATACGTCTTCCCCCCTCCCCCTCCCTTGAGTGTCTTCCTTCGAAGCCCTGGAGCGAGAGCTCATCAAAAAACTGATGTTGCGCCCAATCAATGTTTCCTCAAGCCTTGAAGATAATTGCTGCCTTGATGTTTTGGCCCTCACATTACCATATGCACTGTAGCATGGGATAGGAATTAGCCTACCTGTTTAGAATACAGGCTCCAATATTGTATTTGTGCAGCCAACGCCCGATGTATACTATGTCAACAGTTGAACAGATGTGATCTTTGTTCAGGTAATCCTTTCAAAGCCGCGTAGTATTTTCGGCCAGTCAGCTTCGTATGACATATAAGCCTATGGTCGAGTTCTAACGTCACAGTCAATAGAGAAATCATTTTGTCTTTCAGGTACTTCCAGTAGTGCCTCAGGTCAGAAGTAGTTTATTATATAGGGAATAGGGTGCCATTTCAGGCACGGCCGTAATGTACCTACTCTGCTTTTTGATTGGGCAACAAAAGCCTTGTTGTGTTGAGGCAACTCCATAATGATGACTAGTGTTCAGACATCTGAGATTTGTTTCTAGCATTTTGTTAATATCAAATTCATCGTCAGTAAGCACCCCTTTCATCCAAAATGGGAACAATGCTGAGTTTATTTGACTTGGCAACAAACTCGCTGTAATGCTGCTGCCTTCTTCGCTGAAGTTTTTTACAGCAGGCTTTGTGCCTGTATTGACTTTGCCAGTCATAAAGGCCAAATCTTTGGGGAAATAAACAGGAAAGAAATTAGAGCTTTAGCTCTGTCTTCAAAGCATTCTCTGCATAACCGCAACAAAATGTCAAGAAATCTTTTATTAGAAAAATGGCAATTTGCTAATAACATTCCTGTCGGCAACATCTTTCTGCTAATATTGTGGTGATTAGCTTTCTTCACGTCTCTGTTTGGTGAGTAAACCAGTTTACTGGTATTGTGAAATGTAATCCCCATCCTGTACCGATTTACAGCCACAGGAGCCAGACTGCACAATAGAGATGTCAGGCCAAGTTCATTAACAATTGGATGCCTGTAAGTCTTACTTCAGGATGTTGAGATTCCGCAGCGTTTAGAACAATGTTGCGTTCAAGGTCGGGCTTTTACGCTCTGTTTACTTCTGCAACAACTACCTCTAAGATCAGTACCTGTCTCTCCGGGACATGGCACGGCATCAAACAATTCAGTCAGACATCCATTGTCAAATATTGTAACATTGCATTTATCGCTTAATCGTTCCCAAAAACCACTAATCCTGTGAAATAGCTTGTCCATGTGAGAACTCGCCCTCTGTGTGTGTGGGTTTTTGACAGAGCGTGAGAGAGAGAGACAATTGACGTAGTTCACCTGCCATGGCCCCATTTTTGCCTTTGGTCTGACAGCTTGTATTCGACGCAGCTAAACCCACCAACGTGCATTCTGTACATTCTCTTTCCTGTCCTGGCATGCTCAGCCCCTTCGTGCTTCCCGTGGAGTGAGAGAGAAATTCAATGAATCCTCTTTGAGGTTTGAAGATGAGTGTAGCCAGAAACTAAAGCTATCCAAATGTCATAACACCGGAAAGAAACATGGCGTTATGTCGTCTGGTTGAAAACCAGGGTTGACTGACCCATGCTTTGTAAGTAGTGCCTTCATTCGGTGCGTTACCCACCAAGCATAAGCAAGCTTTGTAGCTAGCAGTGTTTCTACCCAGAAAGCGAATTCCCAGAGGCATAACCAATGGGTGTTAAGTCGCCTGCCAGCCAGCGCTGAGTAACCACTCAGTAATCCAACCCTTTGCCCTGGTTCGAGGAGTACTGCTTTGAACCCAACTCCCTGATTCCCTTCCTAGCTACCAGCACAGCCAGCTCCTCCTCCTCCGGCGGCGTCAGTCTAACTGCCAAATTACAGATGCTTTACATGCCCAATGCTTTCCATCCTCCATGCCCCCCTCCATCCTTCTCTTATAATCACTGTGTTACATTTGAGCGCTCTCCCAAAGGAAAACAACGTTGGCCCCAGCATCTAGACACTTGGTCTAGTTACTACTACAGCCCTGGCTAGCTAAGCTCCACAGTTTGGCTTTGAGCTTCAGGCTGTGAGCGGTGCTGAATATTCAGCCAGGAGAAATCCCCCACGGAGCATAACTAGGTAATAACCGTGCTGATGAGGGCCAGGTGCTTGATGTGGAAATAGCCTTTTAATGTGCCTGTTGCTAGTGTAGTTAGCGCGAGGTGCCTTGGGCTAACTGGCTTATGTTGAGGGATTGTGTTATTCACTTGCGTACACATGACCAAAAGTATGTGGACACCTGCTCGTCGAACATTTCATTCCAAAATCATGAGCATTAATATGGAGTTGGTCCCTCCTTTGCTGCTATAACAGCCTCCACTCTTTTGGGAAGGCTTTCCACTAGATGCTGTAATATTGCTGCGGGGACTTGTTTCCATTTAGCCACAACAGCATTTGTGAGGTCGGGCACTGTTGTTGGGCGATTAGGCCTGGCTCGCTCTGTGCAGGCCAGTCAAGTTCTTCCACATCGATCTCAACAAACCATTTCTCTATGGACCTCTTTGTCATGCTGAAACAGGAAAGGGCCTTCCCCCCAAACTGCCACAAAGTTGGAAGCACAGAATCGTTTAGAATGTCATTGAATGCTGTAGTGTTAAGATATCACTTCATTGGAACTAAGGGTCCTAACCCGAAACCATGAAAAACAGCCCCAGACCATTATTCCTCCTCCACCAAACTTTACAGTTGGCACTATGCATTGGGGCAGGTAGTGCTCTCCTGGCATCTTCCAAACCCAGATTTGTCTGTCGACTGCCAGATAGTGAAGCGTGATTCATCACTCCAGAGAATGTGCTTCTACTGCTCCAGTCCAATGGCAGCAAGCTTTACACCTCTCCAGCCGGTACTTGGCATTGCGCATGGTGATCTTAGGCTTGTGTGCAGCTGTTTGGCCATGGAAACCCATTTCATGAAGCTCCCGACGAACAGTTCTTGTGCTGACGTTGCTTCCAGAGACAGTTTGGAACTCGGTAGTGAGTGTTGCAACTAAGGACAGACTATTTTTACACACTACGTGCTTCAGCACTCGGCGGTCCCGTTCTGTGCGCTTGTGTGGCCTACCACTTTGCGGCCGAGCCGTTGTTGCTCCTAGGTGTTTCCAATTCACAATAACAGAACTTACAGTTGACCGAGGCAGCTCTAGCAGGGCAGAAATTTTACTAACTGACTTGTTGGAAAGGTGGCATCCTATGACAATGTGCCACGTTAAAAGCTCTTCAGTCAGGCCATTCTACTGCTAGTGTTTGTCTATGGAGATTGCATGGCTGTGTTCTTGATTTTATACACCTGTCAGCAATGGGTGTGGCTGTAATAGCCGAATCCACTAATTTGAAGGGGTGTCCATATACTTTTGTATATATAGTGTATGCATTGGCACACAAATGTACACACTTCCACACCTATGCAAATTGGCTTCAAACACTTTTACATTCCACCACTCTTCCAGCAAGCACCCTTGTATGCCAATACAACGCAACACACACTAAAAACAACTACTTTTACAATCAAGTACCATCAACACAACCGACATATGAAGTCCTCTCCCCATGTACTTCTCTCCTGACCGGTCCTGTGTATTCCACAGCTGGAGTACTGTACCATCGACACATCCCATCTAACCCTACTCTCCCTCGTCCTCCTGTGTGTTTTTCCAGAGCTGGAGTGGCCCAGAGAAGCTGATGGCGCTGGATGAGTTGATCGACAGCTGTGAGCCCACGCATGTCAAACACATGATGCAGGTCATTGAGCCGCAGTTCCAACGCGACTTCATCTCCCTGCTGCCCAAAGAGGTGACAACCCCTTTATAGGTCTTTCTAACCCTCCCCCTCTCTCTAACCCCTTCCTCCTCCCTCTCTCTCTAACCCCTTCCTCCTCCCTCTCTCTCTAACCCCTTCCTCCTCCCTCTCTCTCTAACCCCTTCCTCCTCCCTCTCTCTCTAACCCCTTCCTCCTCCCTCTCTCTCTAACCCCTTCCTCCTCCCTCTCTCTCTAACCCCTTCCTCCTCCCTCTCTCTCTAACCCCTTCCTCCTCCCTCTCTCTCTAACCCCTTCCTCCTCCCTCTCTCTCTAACCCCTTCCTCCTCCCTCTCTCTCTAACCCCTTCCTCCTCCCTCTCTCTCTAACCCCTTCCTCCTCCCTCTCTCTCTAACCCCTTCCTCCTCCCTCTCTCTCTAACCCCTTCCTCCTCCCTCTCTCTCTAACCCCTTCCTCCTCCCTCTCTCTCTAACCCCTTCCTCCTCCCTCTCTCTCTAACCCCCTTCCCTCCTCCCCTCTCTCTCTGACCCCTTCCTCCTCCCTCTCTCTCTGACCCCTTCCTCCTCCCTCTCTCTCTGACCCCTTCCTCCTCCCTCTCTCTCTGACCCCTTCCTCCTCCCTCTCTCTCTCTGACCCCTTCTTCCTCCCTCTCTCTCTGACCCCTTCCTCCTCCCTCTCTCTCTAACCCCTTCCTCCTCCCTCTCTCTCTAACCCCTCCTCATCTACCCACTTGCTTTAATCCCTATCTCCCCATCCATCCATCTCTGTTGCCCAAAGAGGTGAGAACTGAAAGCTCCCTGAGCTGTCTTCTTATCTCCACTTAACTCATTGGAAATAGCCTTAATGGCACCTTTCGGTGGGTGTGTCACCCTTCGCTCAAACTGAGGACTAATAACACCGGGCCAATGTGTCTCTGTTCAGGACTCTATGCTCTCAGGGGATCTGTCTTAAACAGCCTCCTGTCACTCCTCAGAGGTCCTTATCAGAGTGACTGTCTCAGTCTGGCACCTGCCTTCCTGTCTGTCAGGTGTGAGGGAGGTCTGGACAGGGAGGGGGAGAGGGGAGAGGAAGGCAAGGTGTGGAATCGTCTGTAATAGGGGGAGGGAGGGAGGGAGTGAAGGGAGATGTGTGGAAAGTAGTCTGTAATGTTCCATAATGGTCTAAATAGCCTCCCCCAGCTTGCTCCAGTGGCCAAGCCCCTTCAGACTGTTTGTTTAACAGAGGTTGGAGCATGAGGCAACCTGTCTTGCTCCCGCTCACTGTTGCCTTGTTTAGTAGAGGTTGGAGCCTCAGGCAGCCTGTCTTGCTCCCGCTCACTGTTGCCTTGTTTAGTAGAGGTTGGAGCCTCAGGCAGCCTGTCTTGCTCCCGCTCACTGTTGCCTTGTTTAGTAGAGGTTGGAGCCTCAGGCAGCCTGTCTTGCTCCCGCTCACTGTTGCCTTGTTTAGTAGAGGTTGGAGCCTCAGGCAGCCTGTCTTGCTCCCGCTCACTGTTGCCTTGTTTAGTAGAGGTTGGAGCCTCAGGCAGCCTGTCTTGCTCCCGCTCACTGTTGCCTTGTTTAGTAGAGGTTGGAGCCTCAGGCAGCCTGTCTTGCTCCCGCTCACTGTTGCCTTGTTTAGTAGAGGTTGGAGCCTCAGGCAGCCTGTCTTGCTCCCGCTCACTGTTACCTTGTTTAGTAGAGGTTGGAGCCTCAGGCAGCCTGTCTTGCTCCCGCTCACTGTTACCTTGTTTAGTAGAGGTTGGAGCCTCAGGCAGCCTGTCTTGCTCCCGCTCACTGTTGCCTTGTTTAGTAGAGGTTGGAGCCTCAGGCAGCCTGTCTTGCTCCCGCTCACTGTTGCCTTGTTTAGTAGAGGTTGGAGCCTCAGGCAGCCTGTCTTGCTCCCGCTCACTGTTGCCTTGTTTAGTAGAGGTTGGAGCCTCAGGCAGCCTGTCTTGCTCCCGCTCACTGTTGCCTTGTTTAGTAGAGGTTGGAGCCTCAGGCAGTCTGTCTTGCTCCCGCTCACTGTTGCCTTGTTTAGTAGAGGTTGGAGCCTCAGGCAGCCTGTCTTGCTCCCTCTCACTGTTACCTTGTTTAGTAGAGGTTGGCGCCTCAGGCAGCCTGTCTTGCTCCCGCTCACTGTTGCCTTGTTTAGTAGAGGTTGGAGCCTCAGGCAGCCTGTCTTGCTCCCTCTCACTGTTACCTTGTTTAGTAGAGGTTGGAGCCTCAGGCAGCCTGTCTTGCTCCCGCTCACTGTTGCCTTGTTTAGTAGAGGTTGGAGCCTCAGGCAGCCTGTCTTGCTCCCGCTCACTGTTACCTTGTTTAGTAGAGGTTGGAGCCTCAGGCAGCCTGTCTTGCTCCCGCTCACTGTTGCCTTGTTTAGTAGAGGTTGGAGCCTCAGGCAGCCTGTCTTGCTCCCGCTCACTGTTGCCTTGTTTAGTAGAGGTTGGAGCCTCAGGCAGCCTGTCTTGCTCCCGCTCACTGTTGCCTTGTTTAGTAGAGGTTGGAGCCTCAGGCAGCCTGTCTTGCTCCCGCTCACTGTTGCCTTGTTTAGTAGAGGTTGGAGCCTCAGGCAGCCTGTCTTGCTCCCTCTCACTGTTGCCTTGTTTAGTAGAGGTTGGAGCCTCAGGCAGCCTGTCTTGCTCCCTCTCACTGTTGCCTTGTTTCTTCCCATTTAGCTGTTTCTGCTTTGCTTCACATTTGTTCCCTCCTCTCTCTTTTCTCTCTCACACTTTTCTGTCTCGCTTCTCTTTTCTCCTCTCTTTTCTCTCTCCTCTCTCGCTCTTTTTGTCTTCTCGCTCTTTTTGTCTTCTCGCTCTTGTTGTCTTCTCGCTCTTTTTGTCTTCTCGCTCTTGTTGTCTTCTCGCTCTTTTTCGCTCTCTCGCTCTTTTTCGCTCTCTCTCGCTCTTTTTCTCTTCTCGCTCTTTTTCGCTCTCTCTCGCTCTTTTTCGCTCTCTCTCGCTCTTTTTCGCTCTCTCTCGCTCTTTTTCTCTTCTCGCTCTTTTTCGCTCTCTCTCGCTCTTTTTCGCTCTCTCTCGCTCTTTTTCGCTCTCTCGCGCTCTCTCTCGCTCTTTTTTTCTCTCCTCTCTGTCTCGTTTCTCTGTTTTCTCTCTGTCTCTCAGGCTGGAGAGTGATAGGGTGTGGTAGGCACTAGGCAGAGTAAAGAAGCTCCAACAGAACAAACCCTGGGGGCAGTTCAGTGGTATCCATATATGGATGAGACTGAGACATGTAGTAAGACAGAGAGACCCTGTTATGTAACCAACTCAATACACAATCAGTGGTTCTGCTGTGCTGCGTCGATGAAACACTTTCAAACCCTCTCAATTGCTCTGGATCGTCAATAATGGCTTGGGGATGAGGTATGTTTGAGTTGAAGAGCAATGGTATTGAATTATAGAGCGCTGGTATTTTAGGAGGTGTGGGGTTGGCCAACTAGACCCAGACCCACCCACTCAACCACGGCAACGCCCTTACGCTGTAAAATAACTTTCTCTCCTCTCTCCCTCTCCTTCCCTCCATCCTTCCTCTCCTCCGTCAGTTGGCCCTGTACGTGCTGTCGTTCCTTGAGCCCAAGGACCTGCTGCAGGCCGCTCAGACCTGTCGTTACTGGAGGATCCTGGCTGAGGACAACCTCCTCTGGAGGGAGAAGTGCCGGGAAGAGGGTCAGTCTAGACGCATTTAGCCAATAGGAATCACTGAACCGGTATAGGGGCATGACAGGCACAAGTACTGGCCGAAAGGAACATGCTGAAGTAGTTTAAGACCATGATTGACACCAGCATTGGCCAGTATGATCAATCTTGAACAATGGTCAGGCTAGATTGACAATGGCCTGAGCAAACAGTAGATATTCTGCTTTCTGACACAGTCTCGGACTGACACTGCTCCTCTCCTCTCATCTCTTCACAAGCAGGCATTGATGAGCCTCTAGCCTTCAAGAAGAGGAAAGTCACCAAGCCGGGATTCACCCACAGCCCCTGGAAGTGTGCGTACATCAGGCAGCATAGGATAGATACCAACTGGAGGAGAGGAGACCTCCGATCACCCAAGGTAGACATTTTGTCTTTGCTTCCCCACAACATCTTATATAATTAAGCAATAAGGCACCTCGGGGGTGTGTGGTATATGGCCAATATACCACGGCTAAGGGCTGTTCTTAGGCGCAACGCGGAGTGCCTGGATACAGCCCTTAGCCGTGGTATATTGGCCATATACCACACACCCCCGAGGTGCCTTATTGCTATTATAAACTGATTACCAATGTAGAAATACATGTTTTGTCATACCCGTGGTATGCAGTCTGATATACCACGGCTGTCAGCCAATCAACATTCAGGGCTCAAACCACCCAGTTTATAATATAGATAATTCTATTTGCATTCATCATTAGCCCACAGTATTTAATTCTGCTTCAGTTCTCAACTTTGGAGTTGGTGGTTTTGTATAAAACTTAGAATCTAAAGCCTTTTTACGTTCCTTATTAGACGGTTTCATTATATCTTAACACTCCCTTGAGACTCGTATGGATTTTATATAAAGCGGCTTTGAATTAGATCAGGCGTCCAAGTCGATAAGGCTCTTATGCTGGGTTTTATTGGAAGCCATAGGTGGGTCAGTTCTCAAACTCTCCTAAATATTTTTTTTTTATGGTAGTTATTCTCTAGAGCTCGACATGACCTCAATTCTACTTCTACATCAAACTGCTGTTTCTTGAGTGTTTCGGCCTCTCCTGTTTTCAGAGTTTAAATTGAGCTTGACTAGCAAGGGAGAGTGATCTTCCTAATATGCCTCGTATGGCTAATTTCAAAAAGCCCTCAGGTCCTTTTGTGACTGTAGAAGGAATGGCTGACGTAACCGTGGTTACCCTGCTTGCTCTTCACACTCCCCTGCGTCCGTCTGTAACGCGCTCTGTCATTCGCCGAGTTGGCAGTTCTGTGACCCCCCCCCCCCCCCCCCCGTGTTCGTCAGCTGAGTTTACACACACACTCACAAGTCTTTTTGAACGGGGGTCTCTGTACACCTGCAAAGCGCCATCGTGACATTTACCTCAAGTCTTTGATGTCTGGAGAAATACAGCCTTGTCATTGTTCCTGTTTGGTTCTTGACATTTTATCTTATTCTCCTTCACTCCGTCCTCTCCTTCTCCGCTGTATCCATCTCTCTTCCCGTTCTCTCCATCCCTCCCTGTCATCCATCTCTCTCCTTCCCTCCCTCCCTCTTCTCCTCTCCCTCCTCTCCTCTCCATCCCTCCGTCCTCTCTAGGTGCTTAAGGGTCATGATGACCATGTGATCACCTGCCTCCAGTTCTGTGGTAACCGCATCGTCAGCGGCTCGGATGACAACTCGCTCAAAGTCTGGTCGGCTGTCACAGGAAAGGTAAGATTGTCACTCATCCCTCGCTCTCCAACCCCCATTTTGAAACTAGTCCAGACCTTTTTGACTACAGAATGTAGAAAATTGCCATTGTCTCAGTTGTAGACTGGTATGGTACTGGTATGTAGATTGGTTTGGTTCTGGAGATTATGAATAGGAGTTTAAAAAGGGATGAAGTGTCTCTTTAAGTCTCATTGGTTGTTCCATCCCACTGCATCTGTGTTATGTGGAATGCATACACATAGTAATGAGTTCCTATTCTGAAGGAACTCATTACAGCTCGTGTATTTCTCATTACCGTCTCATTGATCTGTAATGAAGCATGTTAGCAGGAAGTCAATCCACATGCTATGGCAGCTCTTTAAATGACTTAGTGTGTCTTCACTCAATACCTCACATTCATGATCAAGGGATTGTATTGATTTTTGCATTTTAAGGTTTACTCAAATGCATAGGCTACAGTATACTGCATACTGGAGGTTTTACTCAAATGATACCGCTTGACGCTCCAGAATCTCCCTGAGACCCTGACCAGATTGCAATTGATTAGTGACATCGTTCAACATTGGCACATAACACCGCCTGTCCTGCAATACTGCAGCATATTGTCTGGAATCTTCCTCCTCCTGCATTTAGTTTTTGTCCCAAATGTCACCCTATTCTCGATGTAGTGCACTACTTTTGACCGGACACCTATGGGCCCTGGTGAAAAGTAGTGCACTACGTAGGGGACAGGGTACCATTGGAGATTGAGCCGTAGCCATTGTGCAGAGAGCCAGTGAAAGATCTGTGTCGTCAGACAGGCGAGGGAGGGGCTGTTGGTATTCATGACTGGGACTGATGCGGTGACACGGACCTTGTGTTGCTGGTTTATAGGGTCCACTAAAATGGTGGCGCTGGTGTGGGCCTCGCTGAGAGAGGGAGAGCAAGAGGTAGGGAGGCTCGGGGAGTATTGTAAATCACCTCTTCCTTGGTCTTCGCCGATTCCATTTTCACTGGAGCTCTTAATGACATTTCTCCTTTAGGACAAAGCTCTGACTTTTTAAAGTGCAAGGAGAACGACTAAGGGAAGGAACAACAAGTTTCAGATGTTGTTCTATTCTTGCATGGAAAATTACAACTACACTCTGAATGCGTCAGTGGTGCCCAGGTGCATGAAACACTGAAACACTGAAAAAGCAGCAGCGTCGTGTCTCATAGCAGAAAAGCTTCCTCCCTTTTGATTGCATTGGGCACTCAGCCAAGCAGTGATTATACAGTCTGTCGGTCTCTCTCAGCGTTGTGCTGATGTGAACAGATCAGTACCAAGGGCATCTGATAGTGAAGCCATGCGGATTGTCTCTCTTCCCACCACCACCATTAGGGTAATGTCCATCCGGATGACTTGTAACTCTCAGGTTATTGCTGCAGTGACTTGCTCACACCATGCTGTGAAGACAGAGGTTAGAACAGGTGTGTGCGTGATTAGTCATCGTAACCCAGCAGGCTGGCCCGAGGCCATTCTTTTCCCACGTCCCATGATGCACCTGGGCTGGATCCACAAACACCGCCCCCACCCCTCCCTCCCTGCCGTGTGGTTGGTTGCCTTTTATGCCCCAATCAGCTGTTCCTGTGCCAGATTTGTTAATTTCATTATGACAGTCGAGGTCAGAGCTGTAGAAAGGTGAGCTGAAATCAGTTTGGAAGAATCTAGAGACCATCTTCGCCTGGGCCAGATTAGTTAGTTTGCTCTTGTTTGTTGAAGTCAGGACTGAAGCAATTTGAGCTGATCCTAGATCAGATTTCCTTTATTCGCGCGCCCTCTTTTGCCTCTCTCGCGCTCTCTTGCTCTCTCTTGCGCTCTCTTGCTCTCTCTTGCGCTCTCTTGCTCTCTTGCTCTCTCGCGCTCTCTTGCTCTCTCGCTCTCTCTCGCTCTCTTTTGCTCTCTCGCGCTCGTCTCGCGCTCTCTCGCGCTCTCTCTTTTGCTCTCTCGCGCTCTCTCTTTTACTCTCTCGCGCTCTCTCTTTTGCTCTCTCGCGCTCTCCTCGCGCTCTCTCTTTTGCTCTCTCGCGCTCTCTCTTTTACTCTCTCGCGCTCTCTCTTTTGCTCTCTCGCGCTCTCTCTCTCTCTCTCTCTGCAGTGCCCTTATATTCACCATCAATCATCTCTCGCTGTGACAAGCCAGGCTTGTTTTGACCTGACCCCTGGATGACCCCTGCCAAAGAATAGTCCAGTGCTGCTACTGCATTCTTCTTCCTGATCCTGCTTCTGTTTCCACAGCAAATAGCCAAAATGTCTGCCTGGCTGCCAGACAGGACTGTAGCTTCTCTCTCTCCTCTTTCTCTTTCTTTACAGATTGTCTGACCTTGGGTTGTGGGTGTTCTTATTTATTCTTACGTGTGCTATGCCTGTGTGTGTGTGATGCCTGTGTGGGAGTATGCCTGTGTGGGAGTACGTGTGTGTGTGTTATGCCTGTGTGGGGGAGTGTATGCGTGTGTGCGCTCGCTTGTTTCCTCTCCTACCTTGTCGTTCCACTCCAAGTCCCAGCTTAAGTGGCGTAAACCTTCAGCCTCACAGGAGTACAGGGAAGTCTATTCCTACCCAGCTTTCAGCAGCTAACATCCAGACTAAGGGCTTATTCACCGCTGGATCAATTGGAGATGGAGAGAAACCCACGCTTGAAAATGGACTTTGAAAGACATGCATTTCAGTCTTTCAAGTGATGTATCAATGCCAGGTGCTACTTTGAGGAGGTCCAGGTTTTTGCTCTTCCGTTGTCGTTTTACTGGGATATTACAGAGGGACAATGTTGACTCCCTCTCTAGACTGGCCTCCATGTCCGTCTGAAGCATCTATCTCCTATTGATTTGTGTTTTTTAGTTCTGTTGTCCTTCAGCTGCGGCCCACAAGGTCTCGGTCCGGACGCGCTATCTGTTTGGTTTGGGGACGCTTTTATTTTGAAAAAGCTAAGCTGGCACAGACAGGAATGTCAACTAGAGTGCTTTGAATTCCTCTGTCCCAAAAAGAATGTGCAGTCTGAATATGACTTCATTATCCCAGCCACTAGATTCAGTGATTAGACCAAGCTTGTGTCCAAAATGGCACCCTATTCCGTATATAGTGCACTACTTTTGGCGAGGGTTCTGTCCCTGACCGGTGGAGGGGGGAGTAGTCAAGTGAATGGAATTTTCTGCTGAACATGTTCAAATGTAGAGAACAAACACAGTGCAAAGCCTACTGTTTAGAACTAATGTTATGGACCTCCTATCTTTTTTATGGCATGTTCAGTCCCCCAGTTGGATTTCTCCAAGTAGCACCTGGCATTGATGCATCACTTGGAACAAAATGGAACAAGACACGTGTCTGGTGCTGTAATGTCTCCATAGATTTCCCCCGTTAGACATGGCTCTCATGTACAATGTATCCCTTCCAACAACATTAAATGGTACATTTCCATCGCGCGTCATGGCAGAATGTCTTCAGATCAGATAATGGATCTTCCACTGTTGTGGAATTTAGCCTTTCATGTCGCCAATGAAAGATTCCATCATTATCTAAGACTAGGATTGTTATTCTTGTCCTTTAGATACCAGAGGGTTCTCTCTCACTCCGTCAGTACTATCATACAGTGTGGGAGGGAATCACGACACCCCACTGTGAGCAATCAAGACATGATTGCACCAGCAGATTACTCTACAAACGCTTCCTTGACTTATCTCCTTGAGAGACTGGCTTGCGTCCCAAATGGCACCCTATGCCCTTAATAGCGCACTACTTTTGACCAGGGCCCACAGTAGGGCACTATAAAGGGCATAGGGTGCCATTTGGGAAGCACTAACCTGGAATTCCGCATTGCTCTGCGGTTAAGTAAGATAACGGCACGCAATTGGAGGTCTGTTAAAACCGTTTGCTTTGAGACTGAAGAAGAGGAGGCTAGAAACCACAATGCCGTGAAATGATGGTCTGGGCTTAAAGGGAGATCTGCTTCGATTTTGGTTCGTTGTTGACGCTCGTTTGATTTTTTTTATTTTTTTTACATATTAGCATTTTGTTTACTGCAGCCCCAGAATTTAAATTGTCTGTTAGTTTTCAGTAGCCTAGCGATCAGATGTTGTCGTGGAATATGGTGCTGGCTGCTGAGTCCATCTGAGGCATGCACCTTTGTCTTTGCTGTCCTTCGCTTTCAATGAGAGCTGTCAAGGTTCGATCTACACACACAGTACACACACACTGTACACGCACCCAGTGCTTCAAAAGCTGTCTGTCTGTGCGCTAGAGCAGTGAAAGTCCTTGTGCCCGTCAACAGACAACTCTGCTGCTTGTCACACACACACTCCGCTGCCTGTCAGGCTGATCTAAAATGGCAGGCAAACAGCCTGGCAGGCAGGCAGATTCCCTCCATCACAGAGAGGAAAGGCATCTTCTGTTATGCCAGATGCCCCACACACACACACACACACACACACACACACACACACACACACACACACACTAGCTGTGTATTCCTGGTTCACCTTCACCTCAGATAATAACATGTGAAGCTCCAGACATGACTTATTGAGTGTATACCTCATAATGAGGCCATTGATCTCCTTGTATATGAGAACTACATGTATTGAACTGAAGCAACACATTCAATGTTTATTTGATTGAAATCTAAATGGATTGTTCTGGTTGGGTCATGTCTCATCTTTGTAGACTGTGTTTTGACACGTGTGTCGTTGTGAGAGACTGTTAGCCTATGTTATTATGTTCATACTAATCGGCGTATCCAGACCTGGCATGTCACCACTAGCTAGATGTGGAATCACAGCTGAGAGCGTGACTAACATGGATCGTCGCCAGGTCTGTGTTGACCGTCAAACAGAAACTTCTGAGGCCGTATCATCAAGACCCAGGAATGCATGCGGAGGTCTTATCACGTTTAGTTAACACCCTTCTCCTGTGTGTCACGGGGCCATTTGCACAGTGCTGGGAAAACCCTTGTTCTCTCGGTTTATTCACTTTATCTCTCCCTCATTGTCCTTGAAAGGACATCTCTCTTTTTCATGTTTTCCCTCCCTCATCTGCTCCCTCTCCCTCCCTCCCTCTTCTGCTCCCTCTCCCTCCCTCCCTCCCTCTTCTGCTCCCTCTCCCTCCCTTTTCTGCTCCCTCTCCCTCCCTTTTCTGCTCCCTCTCTCTCCCTCCCTCTTCTACCTCTCCCTCCCTCCCTCTACTGCTCCCTCTCTCTCCCTCCCTCCCTCCCTCCCTCCCTCTCTGCTCCCTCTCCCTCCCTTTTCTGCTCCCTCTCTCTCCCTCCCTCTTCTACTCCCTCTCCCTCCCTCCCTCTACTGCTCCCTCTCCCTCCCTCTTCTGGTCCCTCTCTCTCCCTCCCTCTTCTGGTCCCTCTCTCCCTCCCTCTTCTGGTCCCTCTCTCCCTCCCTCTACTGCTCCCTCTCCCTCCCTCCCTCTTCTGCTCCCTCCCTCCCTCTTCTGCTCCCTCTCCCTCCCTCCCTCTTCTGCTCCCTCTCCCTCCCTCCCTCTTCTGCTCCCTCTCTCTCCCTCCCTCTACTGGTCCCTCTCTCTCCCTCCCTCTTCTGCTCCCTCTCCCTCCCTCCCTCTTCTGCTCCCTCTCTCTCCCTCCCTCTTCTGCTCCCTCTCCCTCCCTCCCTCCCTCTTCTGCTCCCTCTCCCTCCCTCTTCTGCTCCCTCCCTCCCTCTTCTGCTCCCTCCCTCCCTCTTCTGCTCCCTCCCTCCCTCTTCTGCTCCCTCCCTCCCTCTTCTGCTCCCTCTCTCTCTATCCCTCCCTCTTCTGCTCCCTCTCTCTATCCCTCCCTCTTCTGCTCCCTCTCTATCCCTCCCTCTTCTGCTCCCTCCCTCCCTCTTCTGCTCCCTCCCTCCCTCTTCTGCTCCCTCCCTCCCTCTTCTGCTCCCTCCCTCCCTCTTCTGCTCCCTCTCTCTCTATCCCTCCCTCTTCTGCTCCCTCTCTCTATCCCTCCCTCTTCTGCTCCCTCTCTATCCCTCCCTCTTCTGCTCCTCTCTATCCCTCCCTCTTCTGCTCCCTCTCTATCCCTCCCTCTCTCTCCCTCCCTCTTCTGCTCTCTCTCTCTCCCTCCCTCTTCTGCTCCCTCTCTCTCCCTCCCTCTTCTGCTCCCTCTCTCTCCCTCCCTCTACTGCTCCCTCTCCCTCCCCCCTTACCCCCTCTCCCTCCCTCCCTCCACTGCTCCCTCTCTCTCTGTACCTCTGAGTCATAATGAGATCTTGGGTAACCAAGAAAAACACCTCTGTACACAAACATTCCTCTCCAGCGTATAGGCTCCTTACATCTGACCTCTGCTGGACTGTGAGCTCTGTCTGATAATCACAACAAGGTCTGCAGTCTGGCCTAGTCTGAGTTTCCCGCTAATGTTGTCTAGCCTAGTATATGTTTTATTTCTCATAGCCTTGTAATAGACCCTGTTTGTTTATCTCCCGGGGCTAGCTGGCTAGCCTTTTACCTTCCGTTAGCATCCTCACTTAGTCAGTCAGCCGACCTGGTTTTGTCGGTTTGTTTTGCGTTCTGAAGACGTACTGCAAATTATGCGTTCTGGTGACCATTATGGGAAGGAGACAACTGCCAGCAGTCGCAGTAGAAAAACAAAATGGTCTCCCCAATTGAAAGATAACTGTGGGGAAAAGCAATACAGGGTACTTTTCCAGCATTTTAACGCCAAGGATCAAAGGATTCAGGAAGGAAGTGTAATGCAAAAATAGAGCACTTGATCAAACCCTGGTTTTCAAACCAGCCCCTAACAGGCACTCGAGGAGAATGCCTAATCTCCCTCTGAGACGCAGAGAGATGCCTCTTCATATTTGTTCAACACAGGCAGATAAATAGACACCTAAGCCTCCACTTTCAGGGGTCCTTCTCTCCTTGACTCTGAAGTAAGCTGTAATCACCCGAGAGCAGGAGAGAAAGCTTCCACATTCTTGGAAGCCGAATGTCAGAACCCTGGGCTTGTTTTGCTTGGGAATCCATCACCCTGGTAACACAGACTTGCTGTGTGTTACTTTGACTCAGGACTGTATTTTGATGTGATGCGGTCAAAAATATGTATACATATAATATTGACCTCATTCAATGCATTCATGACCACAACCTGGGACTATGTTGACAGGTGAAAGAACAACATTCTAAAAAACTGTATTTTTATCCATTATTTCTTTGACCGTTTACTGTAGTTGACAGCCACTGTTAGACGGTGACCAAGTCGCTCAGTTGTAGCAGAAGCTTTCATATCATTATATCCTGCTTGGAACCATTACTAATTGCTCCCCTCTCCTCCTCTTCCCACAATATAACCGTTATGAAGCTGAGTGACTGCAGATAGATGGATAAATTAAATGGCTTGTGACATTGGAGAGAAAAGGTTACGTCCCAAAGTTAATGAAGCGTCCCTGTTTATCACAGGAGAGCAGGGGAGATGGATGGAGAGTGGAACTGCGATGGGAGAGAGAGAGACTGCAGTTACACTCACCTCAATAAAACCCCTGCCCCCACTATGCCTTGACGGTCGCTGGACGCTCACCACTTTATCAGCTTCAGTCAGGAGGTCACATGTTTAACACCCTCCGCCACACGTCCCGGCACGGATCATAACGCCCCCGGAACAGACTGGTTCCTCCGGGTTTACCATCCCATCCCCCCAAAAAAATCTAATTAAATTCGAGGGATAATTACATTTACTGGGATAATGGCTATGGAGGCCGTTACAAATTGAATAGAATAGATTGGAAAGATTTCTTTAATCACTGTACTGTAATCAATAGCTAATCTAGCTTTGCAAATTAGGAAGAATGGGTCCCTTTTTTGTGAAGGCTTTGTCACCACCTGTACTCCAGACCTGGGTTCAAATACTATTTGAAATCTTTCAAATACTTAGTGGTTGCTCGAGTCTGCCTGGCGTGTCAGATGGTCAGGGTTTGCTCTTTTCCGGCTAATGTGTTGGTTAGATTGCACCAGCAAAGCTCAATAAAGCCCAGAGGAAGTATTTGAACCCCAGGACTTGTCATCTTGGAACAACAGAAGGAAATGGCTTCTCGTTCAACTGTAGATAAGTATAAAGCAGTTCCCTAAGACTGAGGAAAGGTCAATATAACACATTTTATCCCCACTGTGCTGCAGTTACATGTGGATTGACTTGACTAGAGGTTTTTTAGGAAAGGTCAGATCAATTTAAATTCACTTTGTTATACCTTCTGAATGGAACGTGAACTCGGCCTGATATCCCATCCTGTCTTCAACTGGTCTTTCATCCAATCATCGGAGGGTCAATCTCAAACTTGAGTGAAATGGTTGTCTTACATTTCTTCAAAGCTCTAAGATAGTCTCATATAAATATATATTTATATGAGACTGAGGTGATGTTTTGGAGTTTTAAAAAGAGCAGAAGTATGTCAAACTTGTTTTGAAATGGATTTATATAATTACATGGGAAGGGAGGGGAACTCTCCACATCCAACACCAATGTGTGGCTTCCATCTATATGAATGTTATAGTATGGAGTATGCATAATGAGGTGTGTTTTCTGTTTGTCATTGTGAAGTATCTAGACTGAGGTATCTTCCCCCTCTGGTCTCTCTGCAGTGTCTGAGGACTCTGGTGGGCCACACGGGGGGCGTGTGGTCGTCCCAGATGAGGGACAACATCATCATCAGCGGCTCCACCGACCGGACGCTCAAGGTCTGGAACGCAGAGACGGGCGACTGTATCCACACCCTGTACGGGCATACCTCAACGGTGCGCTGTATGCACCTGCACGAGAAAACGTATGTACTGAGTGACTGTTTACCCAACAGGTTGTGATCTTTCAAATGGACCAGTAGTTATCCGACACGAGTTGAGAACCTTAATCTATTCTCTTCCTGGTATCAAAACAGCATGTATTACAAGCATACTGTACCCAGGCAGTAAAACACACATCAGTGGAACACCACAACATGCCAATGTGCCTCATGAAGTATACTTAGGGTCTCATAGGGACTGAATAGAACCCTGAATAGAACCAAAGTGGCCATCTAAGTGCTCCGCGTGCCACTCCTCTCTAGTGCTCTTCCTGCCTCGAGGCCAATGAGGTTTTGTGTAACATTTTGATTACTCACTCGGAGGAAGTGAAGGGCCTCTGGCGGCTGCAGGGCTTGACAGTGGAAGAACGGTGATTTCCATCTTTGTCAGTACTGGATGGCGGAAGCCGTTTTGTAACTTATGGAGTACGCCTCCCAATTCGTTATGAACCTGTTTTTCCCGCTTTCTGTGCCGGAGGGGTTACAGGTTTAGGATGGGTGGGTATTGTGGCCTGGGGGTTTTGTGTACGTTCATGTACCAACATGACCATGGCGAAACTCGAAGATAGTCTTTGTCAGAATGAGAAGGCTACAATCTTATTTATGTATTTCCTGTTTTGCTTTCATCAATTCTCATAATGAGAATGAGGGCTAGAGGTCAACCTGTTGAATTTACTGCCAGTAAATCACAGACATGAAGGATACATGTCTGCAAGGCCCTGGCAAAAACACCATTAAGATTGTCAAGATTCCCATCAAAGCTGTCACACAAGCTGTGGTAAACATAAAAGCGATTGTCTTGATCCTTTATGAATCCAATCTAACCAGTAGATTTGAGCCAAAAACACTCAGCCTGTAATTCTCAGAGCTTTAGATTTGATAAAGTCCTGCAAGAATAGACTAGCGTTTTGAATGTTAATGTCCCATCAATCCGTATCCTCTTTCTTCTCCCAGGGTGGTGAGTGGTTCTCGCGACGCCACGCTGCGTGTGTGGAACGTCGAGACGGGCCAGTGTTTACACGTCCTCATGGGCCACGTGGCGGCGGTGCGCTGCGTCCAGTACGACGGCCGCAGGGTGGTCAGCGGGGCCTACGACTTCATGGTCAAGGTCTGGGACCCCGAGACTGAGACCTGCCTCCACACGCTGCAGGGCCACACCAACAGAGTCTACTCACTACAGGTAGGGGTCTGTGTAGTCATTTAGCAGACGCTGTTATCCTGAGTGACTTACAGGAGCAATGAGGGTTAAGTGCCTTGCTCAAGGGCACATCGGCATATTTTTCACCTAGTCAACTCGGGGATTTGAACCAGCAACCTTTCAGTTACTGGCCCAACGCTCTTAACCACTAGGCTACCTGCCGCCCACGCTCGCTTACACTCATACACACCACAGAGTCCATCATTTCATTAACGTCTGAAGATTTGTATAGTGACTTAGTCTATTGGATTTTAATCTACAGTCCTCTAAGTGAACCGTGTATTTAAGCTGTCTATTTAAACTGTGCAAAATCAAGGCCTTCTCAGCAAAGAGCACCCCGCCCCAACTCAAACATCACTATTTTTACATTGCTTTTATGTCCTACTATTTGGCAAGCCTCTAGGAATAAAACACGAAACGAATCAATTTAGCACGCCGTCACAGAAGTCCTCTATTCAAATCAAATCCCTTAGTATATCCACTGTACAGTTTGGTGTAAATTATAATCATCTCTTTAGAAAGTGTACAACAGGGTCTCATCCGGTTCATACAGTGCCTAACGCGTCCATAAAACAAGAACCATAGACCTCGGAGGACTTAGAGAACCCAGAGCCCTTTAAAACAGTATTTGCAGTTGGTGCTTTGAACCGCCATTCCACAATATGATAAGGTGGTTGGGAAAGAGCCACAACAAAATAGTCCCTTTGTCTGTTGTATCCAAGGCAGCAGAGCAGCAGTACGATGGGTTTTACTCAACTCCTTCTCTTTCCACGGTGCAGTAACATTATATAAACAGAACATTGGTGTGAGTCTGGGTCACACACACACACACACACACACAGCAGTAGTAGTAGTAGTGTTAGAAGGTTAATGGATTCCTCTGCCTCATGTCCTCGAAGATGTCCTCTCCCTTTATCTCTCGCTCTCTCTCGCTCGCTCTCTCTCGCTCTCTGATGGAAAAAGGGCTTTATGAATACATTTTATTGATTGATTCCAATTCATGCTAGAATAGAAATGATTGGAATCCATTGGTGTCAAACGGAATGTATCGCAATAACTGGATCATCGTTCCACCCCCTCCAGTTTGACGGGATCCACGTGGTGAGCGGTAGCCTGGACACGTCTATCCGGGTGTGGGATGTGGAGACGGGTAACTGCATCCACACTCTGACAGGTCACCAGTCCCTCACCAGCGGCATGGAGCTCAAAGACAACATCCTGGTCTCGGGCAACGCCGACTCCACCGTCAAGATCTGGGACATCAAGACGGGACAATGCCTGCAGACGTTGCAAGGTGAGTCTTCGTCCTTCCCACAGACACCAATAGTGCCTGCAGACGTTGCAAGGTGAGTCTTCGTCCTTCCCACAGACACCAATAGTGCCTGCAGACGTTGCAAGGTGAGTCTTCGTCCTTCCCACAGACACCAATAGTGCCTGCAGACGTTGCAAGGTGAGTCTTCGTCCTTCCCACAGACACCAATAGTGCCTGGAGACATTGCGAGGTGAGTCTGTCGCCGGGTCGTCAACGCCCTCGTTGGAACAGGGTTGTATTCATTAAGGAACAACGAAGTAAAGCGCTTTGCAATGGAAAACGAAAACGGGTGTTTCTCATTGGACAAGTTCAGGAAGTCCCTCCCTGTTTCAGCCCATTTTCTTCTGTTTGGTGGTTTGTAAGTACAACCGTGTTTGATTGATTGATTGGTTGATTTGATATGACTTATATAGTGCGTTCTTGACTCTCAAAATGCTTTACATGGTATGGGGGGGAAACTCCACCAACTCCACCAGCAGACAACTCTACAACCTCCTTTTATCTGTAAGTGGGGAAAATGTCTGCAATTGGCCAATTTTGGAGCCGAGCAAAAGGCCGTTGCTCCGAGATATTCACTCAATGATGTGCTTGGCTGTGCATGGCCAAACAGAGCCAACACATTGTGGGCCAGCCAGCCACTCTCCACTCTCCAGATAATGGTAATTTCCCTGGCTCTGCATGTTAGTGTAACAGTTCTCTCTCTCAGCCATTAGCACTAAGTACTGTTACCTTGAATGGGGAGAAATGGAGAAACCCTTACTGTGCAGCTGCACTGTTTTCTGCCAGTGCTAATTTCCCCCCAAATGGCCTTATTAGTGAACTACAAACCCAACGATTCCCTTGGAACTACAACTCACACGTGTCCCCAAAGGGAATAGATATTGCCCTGTTTTACAAGAGAGAAGAGGGGAGGATGTGAGAGGAGGGGTGAAAGAAGGGGTGATGACCCTGCATGAGGATGAGAGACAAGGCAAGAAGGGTATTCTATGCTATCAAAAGGAACATCAAATTCAACATACCAATTAGGATCTAGCTAAAAAACACTTGAATCAGTTATAGAACCCATTGCCCTTTATGGTTGTTAGGTCTGGGATCCGCTCACCAACCAAGAATTCACAAAATGGGACAAAAATATCCTCAGTGTACAACGTAAAACATCAAATAATGCATGCAGTGCAGAATTAGGCCAATAACAGCTAATTATCAAAATCCAGAAAAGAGACGTTAAATTCTACAACTCCCTAAAAGGAAGCGATTCCCAAACCTTCCATGACAAAGCCATCACCTACAGAGAGATGAACCTGGAGAAGAGTCCCCTAAGCAAGCTGGCCCCGGGGCTCTGCTCACAAACACAAATAGAGCCCCAGGACAGCAACACAATTAGATCCAACCAAATCATGAGAAAACAAAAAGATAATTACTTGACACATTGGAAAGAATTTACAAAAGAACAGCGCGGACTAGAATTGTATTTGGCCCTAAACAAGAGACTACCCAGTGGGAGAATACCTGACCACTGTGACTGACCCAAACTTAAGGAAATATTTGACTATGTACAGACTCAGTGAGCATAGCCTTGCTATTGAGAAAGGCCACTGAAGGCAGACCTGGCCACAAAATGAGGTGGAGACTGAGCTGCACTTCCTAACCTCCTGCCAAATGTATGACCATTTTAGAGACACATATTTCCCTCAGATTACACAGACCCACAAAGAATTTGAAAACAAACACCATTTTGATAAACTCCCATATCTATTGGGTGAAATACTACTGTGTGTAATCACAACAGCAAGATTTGTGACGTGTTGCTACAAGAAAAGGGCAACCAGTGAAGAACAAATACACCCTGTATTTATTTATTTTCACTTTTGTAGTTTAACTATTTGCACATCATTACAGCACTGTATATAGACATAATGACATTTCAAATGTCTTTATTCTTTTGGAACTTTTGTGAGTGTTAATTTTATCTATTTCACTTGCTTTGGCAATGTAACATATGTTTCCCATGCCAATAAAGCCCCTTAAATTGAAATGGAATTAAATTGATAGGAGGATGAGGAGGGATGAAGGTGGATGGTGTCCTGTCTTGTCGGGGAGCCTGGCCCAGGTCCTGTCTTGTCGGGGAGTCTGGCCAATGAGGGCATGACAAGGGGGCGTGACGCTCGGCTAAGGGTGCATGGAGGGGATGGGTTGCAGGGATTATGTAGGTCATGTAATTGGGTCAATGGGCAATTCCTGCCATTCGTTCATTAGGGCATTTAGATAAGACAAAAGCCTGACAGGCAACTCTTTGGCAGCCACAGATGAGGTACTTAAGCTGAGAGGATAGGTAACGATGTAGCCAGCTGCTTTGTTGTGGAAATGGAGAGGGAGGGAGAGAGGGGGAGGGGGAGAGAGAGATATGTGGGGGTTGACTGGGTACATTGTTAAATCTTTGCGAGAAAGGCGCAGTGCAAAATGTCTAGCCCTTTGAGAACACTAGAGACAGACGAAGGGAGAGGATGAGGGTTTGTCTGCCACTGGATCACTGTTCAAATGAGATCTGTTGGTAGGCTAATGAACACAATTCCTAGTGTACTTCATACAATGAATGATTTTGCATTCATAATGAGCACTTTTCATTGTTCATTGTGGACTGTAGTTCATCATATTAGAGATTTCATCCTGATTAGTATTCACTGTTTAGGGTTTTGTGGAATAACTGCTAGAAGGTATTTTAATGTTGTCAGCCACATCTTTGAAACTGTGATTCTGTGTTTGTTTTAATAGTGTAAACTAGATCAAATGTGGGGGATTTATCATCTGCATATCCTAAGGGAATATTAGTCAGTCACACACACACATACAGGGGCATCTCGTCGAAAGAGGAGGCAACAGCCACAGACACCACAATCTGCACACCGAATGGGTGTTCCTGCCACACACACACACACACACACACCACACACACACCGCTGTAGTGCCAGCAGGCTGTAGTCAGCAGAGCTAGTCAGCAGCTGGAGATGGTGACAGCTCTATGCCCTGGGCTCCTCTCCTCTACTAGCCCAGGATTTTCCATGGCAGACGAGGACAAGGCAGGGTGCCTTATTTCCCTGCCTTAACACTCTCCAGAAATAAACAGTGTAGTGTTTACCATCTCTACCAGGTTTACCCGTTCTTCCACCATTGACCTCACAACCAATGATCTCTTTCCATCAAGCCTTTTTCTCTTTATTGGTTTCCTTTTTTTCCTCACTCTCTGCCTCTCTCCACATTCTTGAAGGGATATTACGGGATTTTGTCAACGAGGCCCAATTAATTGCGCTAACGCTAGTTAGCAGCTTCAGAGACACAAAAATGGTATCTGTGAGTTCATCGGACTCTGGGGAAGTAGACGTTAAAGGGACACGACAGTGAAAATGAGAAACTAGCTATTTATCTCACACATTCACTCCCTCTTCTACCCCTCCTCTCTCTCTCGCTCTCTCTCTCTCTCTCCACCACCAGGTCCCCACAAGCACCAGAGCGCCGTGACGTGCCTGCAGTTCAACAAGAACTTTGTCATCACCAGCTCGGACGACGGCACGGTGAAGCTGTGGGACCTGAAGACGGGCGAGTTCATCCGCAACCTGGTGACGCTGGAGAGCGGCGGCAGCGGCGGGGTGGTGTGGCGCATCCGCGCCTCCAACACCAAGCTGGTGTGTGCTGTGGGAAGCCGCAACGGCACCGAGGAGACAAAACTACTGGTGCTAGACTTTGACGTGGACATGAAGTGAGAGGAGAAATGGTCGAGACGGGGAAAAGTGAGGAGAGGGGAGGAGGGTTAAAGGGAGACGAGGATGAGATGGCTCAACATCGAGGGTGAACGTGCCCTAAACTCTTCACTCCCACACTCAGAAACAGCCCCACCCTACCTTCAACATTACCACCGCCCCTCCCCCTCCTTACCTCTCCCCTCCCCTCCCCCCCTTACCTCTCCCCTCCCCCCATCGGTGGCCGTTTCTGACAAAGCCACAGTCGCCAACCTCACCGGCCAGCACCCGTCCTTGTTACCCCTCCCACCTTAAGGGGGTGGAGTCCGAATCAGAGGGGGTGGGGTGGAAATGGGTGTGGCTCGCCCGTACCTCTGCGGTAGGCTGGGAAGAAGAGGAAGAAGAGGGGGAGGAACAGACTGGTCCAATAAAGGAGGAAGAGAAGAAAGACAGGAACTCTTGAAGAAATAACTCTGCGGCTATAGAGGCAGCTTCTTCGCAAAAAAAACAGAGACTTGTTCACTCAAGCCTGACGCAAGCGTTTGTTCAGATGTATAAAGATATATAATTTTTTATCCCCCACATAAAGCGCCAACCGACTATTTAATAGAAAAACAACACTGTATACAGTACACAAGGCAAAGACACAGGGAAACAAATTCTCATTTGAGGAAATTAAGTGAATTGGGAAAAAGTTTTTATGAGAACACACAATATTAGCTAAGTAAGGAGGTTCTTGTCGTCGGGGAGAGAATGAGAGAAACGACATGCCAAGAATCTGATTGGTCCCCAAACCAGGTATGAGCCTATAACATCAGGCCCTATATCCTGTTCTATGTTTGTTCCATTCTTTTTGTTCTTCAGTCTTTTAGTTCCAGGGTTTGATTCCTTTAAAAAAAACACATAGGAGCACACATACAACTGTGAATTTGCGTTCCTTTTGTAGCTATGTTCTTTCAATCAGTTCAAAGACAAGGATTTTTGTTTGTTTGTTTTTTTTGGTTGCCTATTGTTGCCAACAGCAACAAGTCCCAGTATTAACCTGTTCCACTCACTTCTTTGCTTTTGTTATCTCACCATGTTTTATTTTCTGTTTTGGGTTGTTCTTTACATTTTTATTTTCTTCTTCTTCATAGCTGAAGTCTGAAGATGTTAAGTCTCCAGATTTAGACATTATGCTGTCCTTTGTTTTTCAATGAGTCTGGCTGGGTTGGTTCCTCAATGCTTGTTCTTACGTGGGGGGGGGGGGTTGGGGTTCTCTTCTCGGAGCTCTTCGTGTGGAATGGCGTCCTCCCTCCCAGTACTGTTTTCCCAGTGGGTAAACTGTATTTATGCTGCTAGATAAAACTGAAATAAAGATGGAACTTTTATTCGCTGTGACGTTTTAGTCCCAGACTAAATTCCAAAATGGACTCTTCTAATGTTTTAAACAGACGACACACAAAAGAGAGAGAGAGAGAGAGAGAGAAACATGACAATAACAACCGTGGTTTTGTTGTTTTGTTTCTGCCACTGAAACTTGAGCCAAACATGCCTCAGCGAGGCTGAGGAGAGAGTGTTGGACAAAGACAGGTTTACCTGCATAGAGGAAACGATAGTGTGTGTGTGTGTGTGTGTGTGTGTGTGCGCGCACGCACGCTGGGCAAATTGTTAACACATTCCTTGGGACAAAGCTCTTTCAGCCTGTTCTGTGGGGAACTGTCTAGATGCTGTGTGGACTGGCAAAGAGAAAAAAGAAAATGGCAATTTAATTTTTTTTTTTTTTTAAATGAGTGAATGAAAGAACTGTCCATCCATATGTGATTTGTTTCCATTCAAATGTTTGAAGCAACATTGATGAATGGGCTCAAACTGACAACAAGTACAGTAGAAAGCAGGACAGTCTTAGTGTTATGAATATGACATATTACACGTTACAGTCAAACTGTTAAGCGCTAGCTAGCTCGCTTAGCAGTTAGCATTCTAATGGTTTGTGAATGGAAAAAGTACCTACAGGCAACCTGGCTTCAAGTGAACAGAACATTGTAGCCAAAACGATTAGTTAAACTCAATCTCCCAAGAAAGGAGTCACACACACAACTCAAGCAGAACTGTGAAAGTGGTTTAACACTGTATATTAAAAAAAAAAAAAAAACAATCTTGTTCTTTCTCCTCTCTCGTTTTATTTTGAATCTGTTTTAATTTATGATCTGGTTTGAGAAATCAGATGCCGCAGGTGTTTTTATTTTTTCAGTTCATTCATGTGACTGCCTGGCAAAAAGAAAACAGTCGGAGAAAAAAAAACCTGAAAGGGATTGTGTATTTGTTTGATTCAACTTAGAAATTTTATTTTCTTATAACTTAAGTGCAATAAAATGTGCGTTTTTTTTGTTTTTTTTTTCATTTCAAGCATTTCAGTTGTCTGTTTTTCACTGTGTTATGTGTTCAATAAAGCCTCTTCGGTTTATTACATTACTGAGGGGAATACTTTCAAATACTTTTGTCTTTGGCGCACGTTTCAGCACACACACATTCGCATCGCAAATGAAACCGGTAACCACGATAACATGTTTGAGATTACTAGCGTGTTGAACAAATGAGGTTCACGGACCTGGAGTCACGGTTAAGTAGTGTGCTGGTGCTTGGTTCTTCTTCACGCCAGTGTTCCTCGTGGTGTTGGAAGTCTCATTTCCGTAGTATTTAATTTAGCGTGACTACATAAGCGCCTAACCCCACCCATATCACTAGCTTCATTCTGGATCCAGTTTTGCTATACAACACTTGACCTCCACATTAGAACGTGTTAACACATAAAACAAATGTATTCCTATGGGAACATCGACTACCTCCTCTCAACCGAAGTGTCAACTTCACTGTGTTCCACTATGTACATCTGCGCTGTTGAAGACCAGAGTGGTTGGTATAGTCAGACAACTTCCAGTTTAAGGCTGTGGTTTCTCATCTGCATGTTGGCTGGTGATATCTCCTTTTCTTGTTCAGGCTGCAGTATTAAAGGCTCTCTAAAAAGTCAGTTAAGAACAAATTCCTATTTTACAATGACGGCCTATAAAGGCATGGAGACTGTAGGTAAAGTATCCCCTCTTGTCGACAAGTTTATCCCTTCATGCCTATTCCATCTGAGACTGCAGTCGTTGTGATGCATACAGACTGGTTGTAGTTGGGATTTATTTTGTTTTTTAAAGAATGGGATGATTTGGGTACAGGGGGAAAAATAGGTGTACTCGTATGCCTGAGTACGATTTAGTTCGATTTGGTGATATTTCCTGATATGAATCTCTTAAAGTTTTTGTAATGTTTGGCCTTCAAAGTTTCATACCTAGAAAGACAAGACGACACCATTTATAGTTATAAGACCGGCTACAGCACTGGAACAAGTTTCATACATTTATACACTCGTTTTACGGACAGAATATATAGTTAAAGGTAACAAGCAACGGAAAGTCATTCTGAAAATGCTCCCTGCAGGTACATTTCAACCAATGGAAGTTACGGCCGACAGGTTTCTGAGTGGATAGCAAAGATACAGTAGCTTCATTATAAGACTGATGTAGATCCACAGCCACTCTTAAAGCACTTCATTTTGGGACGTGATGAATCGGCTCTATTCCTTCAAGTTATTAGCTATTAATCTACCTTCTATTTCCCCCCCCCCCCCCCCCCCCCCCCCACTCCTTTCTCCTACCTCCCAGGCAGGATTCATTTCTCTGCCTTGTAATTCACTCTGCATATATGCATTGCTGCCAGTGCCCATTGATGGATGTATCCTATTCCCATCCACTCACACAAAACCTAGCCTGGCGTGCTAGCCAGGGGTGGTAAAATAAGCAGGAGAGATCAATAGCACCCTATTCCCTTTATAGTGCACTACTTTTGACCAGGGCTCATGGGTCTCTGCAGGGAATGGGGTGTATTTGGGATGCATCGCAAGACCCAGCTAGGGATGATAAAATAAGAGAGATGGGGCTGGAAAGGTTTGGTGGGAAGGTAAGGGGGAGGGGTGCTACTGTTTTACAGTGATATAGATGTGTTTTGATGGGGGGATGAGGTCTGTGTTTGTAGGGTGGAGGAGGGGGAAGAGATGGTTTAATGTAAAGGAGTTGGGATGGAGGGGGAGGAAGGAGGATTCCTGCTCCCTCTCCTCCCTCTTTCCTCACTCTCATTCCTTTCTTCAGTAATTCTGCCCTGCAGCAATAGTTCTATCAGTAGTGTACTAGTGCCAGGAGATGCTCAAAACCAGTGCCTGTAAACTGGCTAGGTGTAGGCTAGGCTAATGCTATGCTACACAGCTCCGTAGCTAGCCTCCATCTAACGGGCCCTGCTATACTTATTTTGCCCAGGCAGAGGAGACCCCAGTGGGGGTTGGGTGTCTGTCCTTAGTGAGGAAAGTGCTAACTAGCAGAGCTCCATAAAGGGAACATGATGTAGTTCCTCTGAGAGCCATTTTAGACAGGAATAAATAGAAAACCATATAGCCCTGATTCCTTTGGGAGCTGATGTGCTAGTCGTTCATCTTGTCACCTAGGGTGGCCCTATGGAGACTAATTGTGAATGAACATGACACACACACTGAGGCTGACATGAGGGTAATCGGGACCCAACACTCCCTTGTTGCTGAGAAAGCAGAGGTGTGTGTTTGACTGTCCTGACCTTCCCCTCTTTTTGCCCTGGCAAAGTTTGCACTCTAACAAGATATTGAAAACCCCATTGTGATGCTAGGTAGGTTTGTCATTTCTCTAATTGGCCTTTTAGAATGAGTTTCTGACTACCTGGGTTCAGGAAAGACAAGATGGAGGTTCACATCACATCTGATAGAGCACCGCACAATCAGACGAGTCACAAGGCGGGTCGTATTCATTAGGGTGCACGGTAGCAAAATACTTTGCAACAGAAGACTAAACCAAGCGTTTCTTATTGGAGAACTTCAGGTTATCCCTCCCTGTTTCAGTCCGTTTTCTTCCGTTTGGTGCCTAATGAATAGGGCCTAGATTTTGAGAACAATTGCATGTGAAGGCTCCAACACATTCATATTCACAGTCGTGCGCTTCCCTTCACTTGTATGGCGTGGCAGGCATGGCTGATAGTATACCCAGCGGCATGCCAGGCATCACTAATCTCAGGAGAGTAACCGTCGGTCTCCAGCTTGGCTTATAGCCTCTTTGATCTGTTGGGATTCATGATTGATTGGCGCACAAGGGATGACCTTGGCCTTCTGGCATATCTAGAACTGGGCACAATGGTTGGCATACATATGGAGAGGGAAATAATGGCCTTTCTCAATTCATCTGTGCTATTTTCCAAAAACCCTCAAGTGCAGTAACGTTTGGAGCTAGGATGGGAGCTAGGCTACTAGGGTATACCCCCACGCACACAAACACATGGTTATGGTGCCCTGCTTTCCAATAATCCCATCTATAACAGCTCTAGGGCTGAGATACATGAACTAATTTGACTGTCGAACTAAGATGCTCTCAAGATGTCCTCTAGTCTATCACCAATGGTTTGGTCCACAGACACAGTATGTATACTGATTCATTTGAGCATCTCCAATGGTTTGGAACACAGACACGGCAGTATGTTTACTGATTAGTTTGAGTAGTTATTGGACTGTTAAGTCCACCCACCTGGTTTAGTTTGACTTACCTTTGGAGTTGAGAACTGGTAGGTGGAACAGTAAGCTGAGGTGTGGGTGTGTGTGTTCTCTCAGTGTTGGGGACTTGAAATGAGCATACACTCTCGCACTACGCCAGAGCCCATCTGTACAGCGCTACCGTGCGTGGGCGGAGAGAGGCAGGGGACATGCCAGGAGGACACACTGCCACAGGGAGGGCACACACAAACACACACACACACAAACACACACTGATATGTATAGTCACAGCATCTGAGGATAGAGGACCACCTGTCCATGAGAGAACCTTGTGTGTTTGAGTAAGGTCAAATCAAATGTTATACGTCACATGCTTAGTAAACAACCGGTGTAGACGAACAGTGAAATGCTTGCTTACGGGCCCTTCCCAACAATACAGAGAGAAAAAAATGGGAAGTAATACACAATGAGTAACAATAACTTGACTACATACACAAGGTACCAGTACCGAGTTGATGTGTAGTGGTACGAGGTAATTAAGGTAGATATGTACATATAACTAGGAATAAAGTGACGATAGTAAACAGCAGCAGCAGCGACTGTGATGAGTCAAAAAAAGTTTGCGCAAAAAGGGTCAATGCAGATAGTCCAGGTAGCTATTTGGTTAACTATTTAACTAACTATTTAGCAGTGTTATGGCTTGGGAGTAGAAGCTGTTCAGGGTTCTGTTGGTTCTAGACTTGGTTCATCGGTACCGCTTGTCGTGTGGTAGCAGAGACTTGGGTGGATGGAGTATTTGACAATTCTTAGGGCCTTCCTCTGACACCGCCTGGTATAGAGGTCCTGGATGGCAGGAAACTCGGCCCCAGTGATGTACTGGGCCATCGGCACTACCCTCTGTACTGATTGGCGGTCGGATGCCAAGCAGTTGCCGTACCGAGCGGTGATGCAGCCAGTCAAGATGCTCTCAATGGTGCAGCTGTAGAACTTTTGGAGGATCTGATGGCACATGCCAAATCTTTTCAGCCTCCCGAGGGGGAAGAGGTGTTGTAGTGCCCTCTTCACGACAGTGTTGGTGTGTTTGGACCATGATAGATCCTTAGGGATGTGAACACCAAGGAACTTGAAGCTCTTAACCTGCTTCTCTACAGCCCCATCCATGTGAATGGGGGTGTGCTCGGCCCTCCGTTTCCTGTCGCCCACCTTCAGCTCCTTTCTCTTGCTGACGTTGAGGGAGAAGTTGTCCTCCCTATAGGCTGCCTCGTCATCAATGATTAGGCCTGCCACCGTCGTGTCGCCAGCAAACTTAATGATGTCGTGGGTGAGTAGGGAGTACAGGAGGGGACTAAGCACGCACCCCTGAGGGGCCCCTGTGTTGAGGGTCAGCGTGGCGGATGTGTTGTTGCCTACCCTCACCACCTGGGGGTGGCCTGTCAGGAAGTCTAGGATCCAGTTGCAGAGGGAGGTGTTCGGTCCCAGGGTCCTTAGCTTGGTGTTGAGCTTGGAGGGCACTATGGTGTTGAACGCTGAGCTGTAGTCAATGAACAGTATTCTCACGTTGGGTGTTCTTTTGTCCAGGTAGGAAAGGTCTGTGTGTAGTGCAATAGATTCAGATCAACTTTATTATCCCACCAGGGGAAACTCATTTGGTCATGTGCTTAACAAGACGGTACATAAAACATGAAAACACAGAAACGACACAATAGAATTCATTCAAAGTTCTATAGCTACACATTTAGAGAGAACATCATCTGTGGATCTGTTGGGGCAGTATGTGAATTGGAGTGGGTCCAGGATGTCTGGGATGAGGGTGTTGATGTGAGCCATGACCAGTCTTTCAAAGCATTTCATGGCTACAGATGTGAGTGCTACGTGGCTATAGTAATTTAGAAAGGTTACCTTGGCGTTCTTGGGCACAGAATCTATGGTCTGCTTGAAACATTTATATTTTTTTATTTAACCAGGTAAGACCCATTGAGATTAAAAACGTGTTACAGACTGGGTCAGGGAGAGGATGAAAATGTCAGTGAAGACACTTGCCAGCTGATCAGCACATGAGGTGTGTGTGTGTGTCGTCGAGGAAATTAGTCATCTAATTTGTCCTCCCCCTCAAATTTGTATTACTCACTCAATATTCTCTACCTGACTGGTCAGACTGCAGTGTGTGTGTGTGTGTGTGTGTTTCAGTAGGTGAGTGCGTGACTGCACTGGTAAGTGTTTGTGTGGGTTTGTACTGTACACTATATTACTCATGGGTCGATGCTTGTCTTAAAAATTGTAAGAACAGGGTGTGACCTTACGCGCGTGCAAGCTTTTGTGTGTGTGTGTGTGTGTGTGTGTGTGTGTGTGTGTGTGTGTGTGTGTGTGTGTGTCTGCCCTCTATGCCTTGGCAGGGAAACAGTGCTACTGACAGGTCCTGAAGAGATGAGCGCCACAGGCACAGCTAGGGCAGAACAAACCCTTCTGGAGCACAGCTCACGACTCGAGCAGAGAGACAGGAAGGGAGAGAGAGAGAAATAAAGAGAGTCAGGAGAAGCCTGAGGTACACAGAAAGGAAGAGATGAGGAGAAAGAGAGAGAGGGAGGCCTGCGATACAGAGAGGAAGAGAGAGGGATGACGAGGCCTACGAGAGAGAGAGGAGAGAGAGAGAGAGAGAGAGAGGGCCATTCAGCAATTACAGGGAGAAGTGCCTCCAATACAAGGACACTAATTATATCCACCATCTGTAACATATCGCTAGATGATTCCCAAGACATCCATGTTAATATACGTTCATCAGCATACCTCAACATGGGGGGAAACAGTTTTTCTCTAACTTGTATTTAATAAGAGAATACTAACGACTGGTCAACCTCAAACCTGGTATAGTAGTATAGTACTGTAGTTATATATTACTGTCTGGTTTAGGATGACACTCTTACTTGCCCACTTGGCCACTACTCGGGCACTTGCCATCTTACACTCTTAGAAAAAAGGGTTCCAAGGGTTCTTTAGCTGTCCCCATAGGAGAACCCTTTTTGGTTCTAAGTAGAACCCTCTGTGGAAAGGGTTCTACCTGGAACCAAAAAGAGTTCTCCTACGAGGACAGCCGAAGACCCATTTTATGTTCTAGATAGCACTTTTCTACAAGTGTAGCCACGGTTTCAAGAGCACGAGTTATGATGTCACTCCGTTATTTAAGTTTTAATGAACTTTTATGACAGGTTGTGACATCACTTGCCTGAATACCCATCCACATGGCTCTGGCCAAACTGACATTTCTTCTCCACGATGCGTCTGTGGATTTGCCTCCCTGCCCTACGATTTCTAGAATGCGAACACATTCTGACCGTTCTGATTGGTCCCAGAAACCAATGGATTGGATCAGAGCCAGCCTACATGATGATGTTATCAACTTTGATACTCTGATTGGCAGTGGTGGAAAAAGTACTCAATTGTCATACTTGAGTAAAAGTAAAGATACCTTAATAGAAAATGACTCAAGTAAAAGTGAAAGTCACCCAGTAAAATACTACTTGCGTAAAAGTCTAAAAGTATTTGGTTTAAAATATACTTAAGTATCAAAAGTAAATGTAATAGCTAAAATGTACTTAAGTATCAAAAGTAAAAGTATAAATAATTTCAAATTCCTTATATTAAGCAAACCAGACGGCCCAATTTTATGATCTTTTTTGTATTGACGGATAGCCAGGTGTACACTCCAACACTCAGACATCATTTACACACCATTCTGTATACTTCTGGCCCTTCTTTGGACACTGTGTTAACAACCCTCCAGACGAGCTTCAATGCCATACAACTCTCCTTCCGTGGCCTCCAACTGCTCTTAAATACAAGTAAAACTAAATGCATGCTCTTCAACCGATCGCTGCCTGCACCTGCCCGCCCGTCCAGCATCACTACTCTGGACGGTACTGACTTAGAATACGTGGACAACTACAAATACCTAGGTGTCTGGTTAGACTGTAAACTCTCCTTCCAGACTCGCATTAAACATCTCCAATCCAAAGTAAAATCTAGAATTGGCTTCCTATTTCGCAACAAAGCATCCTTCACTCATGCTGCCAAACATACCCTTGTAAAACTGACCATCCTACCGCTCCTCGACTTCGGCGATGTCATTTACAAAATAGCCTCCAATACCCTACTCAATAAATTGGATGCAGTCTATCACAGTGCCATCTGTTTTGTCACCAAAGCCCCATATACTACCCACCACCTGTATGCTCTCGTTGGCTGGCCCTCGCTTCATACTCGTCGAACAAACCCACTGCCTCCGGGTCGTCTACAAGACCCTGCTAGGTAAAGTCTCCCCTTATCTCAGCTCGCTGGTCACCTGTAGCACGCGCTCCAGCAGGTATATCTCACTGGTCACCCCCAATGCAAATTCCTCCTTTGGCCGCCTCTCCTTACAGTTCTCTGCTGCCAATGATTGGAACGAACTACAAAAATCTCTGAAACTGGAAACGCTTATCTCCCTCACTAGCTTTAAGCACCAGCTGTCAGAGCAGCTCACAGCACCTGTACATAGCCCATCTATAATTTACATTTTCATTTTAGTCATTTAGCAGACACTCTTATCCAGAGCGACTTACAGTAGTGAATGCATACATTTCATAAAAAAATGTTTTCTTCCATACTGGTCCCTTGTGGGAATCGAACCCACAACCCTGGCATTGCAAACACCATGCTCTACCAACTGAGCCACACGGGACTACATTTATCCCAAACAACTACCTCTTCCCCTACTGTATTTATTTATTTGGTCCTTTGCACCCCATTATTTCTATTTCTACTTGCACTTTCTTCCACTGCAAATCTACCAAATCTACCATTCCAGTGTTTTACTTGCTATATTGTATTTACTTTGCCACCATGGCCCTTTTTTTGCCTTTACCTCCCTTATCTCACCTCATTTGCTCACATTGTATATAGACTTATTTTTCTACTGTATTATTGACTGTATGTTTGTTTTACTCCATGTGTAACTCTGTGTATGTGTCGAACTGCTTTGCTTTATCTTGGCCAGGTCGCAATTGTAAATGAGAACTTGTTCTCAACTTGCCTACCTGGTTAAATAAAGGTGAAATAAATAAATACCAATACATTTACAAACGTAGCATTTGTGTTTAATGAATCTGCCAGATAGAAGACAGTAGGGATGACCAGGGATGTTCCCTTGTTAAGGGTGTGAATTGGACCTTTTTCCTGTCAAAATGTACTTTGGTGGTGTTTTGGGGAAAATGCATGCAGTAAAAAGTACATCATTTTCTTTCAGAATGTAGTGCAGTAAAAAGTACATAATTTTCTTTCAGAATGTAGTGAAGTAAAAGTAAAAGTTGGCAAAAATATAAATAATAAAGTGAAGTACAGATACCCTAAAAACCTACTTAAGTAAAAATACTTTAAAGTACTACTTAAGTACTTTACACCACTGTTGATTGATTAGAGATGATCCAATCACTGATTCATTTGTTTTGTGCAATGTCCCCTTATTTTGAAGTCACACAAACAACTTCTAGGATGGCAGATTCAGACTGAATGTATGTAGAGATCAATAGAGCAGCAGAATAAAATTCAGGGTGAGTCAAATCAAATTGTATTGGTCACATACACATATTTGGCTGATGTTATTGCGGGTACAGCAAAAATTCTCACCAGGCAATGTCATCACGGCATTAACTATACATTGTGACCAATGGTGTGTTATCTCAGGGCTGATGGGAAAGGTCAGAGGTCAGAAGCAGAGGTTTATCAAGAAAATAGATTAGTTTGACCATTTCATAACCCCTCATTAGCACCTTTTCATTATAGTCCCAGTCCAATAGGTTAATGAGGTTTCTTACATGCAAAATGCTGTCTGACTGCTATACTGAAACAAAAATAAAAACTCAACATGTGAAGTGTTGGTTTCATGAGCTGAAAGAAAATATCCCAGACATCTTCCATACACACAAAAGTGTATTTCTCTCAAATTTTGTGCACACATTTGTATCCTTGTTAGTGAGCATTTTCTCCTTTGCCAAGATAATCCATCCACCTGACAGGTGTGGCATATAAACAAGCTGATTAAACAGCATGATCATTACACAGGTGCACCTTGTGCTGGGGACAATACAAGGCCATTCTAAAATGTGTCGTTTTGCAACACAATGCCACAGATGTCTCAAGTTTTAAGGGAGCATGCAATTGGCATGATGACTGCAGGAATGTCCACCAGAGCTGTTTCCAGATAATTTAATGTTAATTTCTCTACCATAAGCCGCCTCCAATGTAGTTTTAGAGAATTTTGCAGTACATCCAACAGGCCTCACAACCGCAGACCAGGTGTAACCACGCCAGCCCAGGACCTCAACATTCTTCACTTGCGGGATTGTCAGAGGGCAGGAAGAAGGGGTGCTGAGGAGTATTTCTGTCTGTAATATAACCCTTTTGTGGAGAAAAACTCATTCTGATTAGCTGGGCCTGCCTCTACAGTGGGTGGACCTGGCTCCCAAGTGGGTGGGCCTATGCCCTCTCAGAGCCACCAATGGCTGCACCCCTGCCCACTCATGTGAAGTCCATAGATTAGGGCCTAATCAAATCAAGTCAAATGTATTTATATAGCCCTTCTTACATCAGCTGATATCTCAAAGTGCTGTACAGAAACCCAGCCTAAAGCCCCAAACAGCAAGCAATGCAGGTGTAGAAGCACGGTGGCTAGGAAAAACTCCCTCGAAAGGCCAAAACCTAGGAAGAAACCTAGAGAGGAATCAGGCTATGAGGGGTGGCCAGTCCTCTTCTGGCTGTGCCGGGTGGAGATTATAACAAAACATGGCCAGATGTTCAAATGTTCATAGATGACCAGCAGGGTCAAATAATAATAATCACAGTTGTCGAGGGTGCAACAAGTCAGCACCTCAAGAGTATCTCTACCGCTCCTGCTGTCTCTAGAGAGTTGAAAACAGCAGGTCTGGGACAGGTAGCACGTCCGGTGAACAGGTCAGGGTTCCATAGCCGCAGGCAGAACAGTTGAAACTGGAGCAGCAGCACGGCCAGGTGGACTGGGGACAGCAAGGAGTCATCATGTCAGGTAGTTCTGAGGCATGGTCCTAGGGCTCAGGTCCTCCGAGAGAGAGAAAGAAAGAAAGAAGGAGAGAAAGTGATAATTAGAGAGAGCATACTTAAATTCACACAGGACATCGGATAAGACAGGAGAAATACTCCAGATATAACAGACTGACCCTAGCCCCCTGACACATAAACTTCTGCAGCATAAATACTGGAGGCTGAGACAGGAGGGGTCAGGAGACACTGTGGCTCATCTGACAATGAATGAATGAATTGATTTCAATTGACTGATTTCCATATATGAACTGTAACTCAGCAAAATCTTTGAAATTGTTGCATGTTGCGTTTAAATACTTTTGTTCAGTATAGATACTGGACCGTGTGGTAACTATTGATTTTGAGGTTTTCCTCTCCAAACTGAAAACAAACGGCTCACCAATACATATGAGGTATGACACTATAATTAGTGTAGACATTTCTCCTGCATTTGTGATGCTCATATTTCTTTTATATGGAGAATATATTTTAAAAAAACTCTTGTCTCGCTTTCCTGCTCATTCTTGGGGGCTTTATGAGTTTCACCTCTTCAGCAGTCTCAATTAATTAATTTGAGGTGAATAAGTGTGTGTGTGTGATGGGTGAATAAGGGGATCCTTTCTACTTTCTGACAGGATTTTGTAATTGGCCGCTAATGAAAAAGACTAGGGCGCTTTTATTCGCGACTGCAGTGTTGAAAGCTAGCGTAATAATATCATACTTGGTACCTCAGGGATTTGATCAACGAGTCATTATTATGAGCTGAGATCCCTGGCTTGCGTCCCAAATAGCATCCTATTCCCTATATAGTGCACTACTTTTGACCAGGCCCGTAGACATCTGGTCGAAAGTAGTGCACTATATAGGGAATAGGGTGCCATTTAGGACGTACACCCTGAGTGAAAGCAGATGGAGGGAGTTTCGGCTATTAATGACGAGTACATCAAGAGGGTTGAAAGGAAAGCTTGTGAACTTCAAAGGGAGAGATAGAAAGACAGCACATAGACAGGTAGGGCAGAGATAGAAAGACAGGACATAGACATGCAGGGCAGAGAGAAAGACAGGACATAGACATGTAGGGCAGAGATAGAAAGTCAGGACATAGACAGGCAGGGCAGAGATAGGAAGACAGCACATAGACAGGCAGGGCAGACTGTCATAACATGGCAAGACTAGAGTTAGAAAGACAGGATATAGACAGGATATAGACAGGTAGGGCAGAGATATCGAATAAAACCAAATCAAGCTTTATTTATATAACACATTTCAGACAACACAATGCACTTCACAGGAAAAAACAAATAAACAATGAAAAGAAAACTGAAATGTTTACTACACAAGAAACATAAGAGGATAAAAAAACAAAGAATAACAATTTAGAACCAAAAGACTAAAAAGCACCCTAAGGAAAAGCAAAGCTGAAAAGCTGTGTTTTAAGATCTCTTTTAAATATATCCACAGTTTCGGCCCCCCTCAGGTTCTCTGGCAGGCTATTCCAGAGGCTGGGGGCATAATAACTAAAGGCTGCCTCTCCATGCCTCTTGGTCCTAGGCTTTGGGATAGTTAAAAGGCCAGTGCCAGAGGACCTGAGGGACCTACTGGGTACATAACTTAAAAGCATGTCTGACATGTATTGGGGTGCACAATCGTGGATTGATTTAAAAACCAATAGAAGAATTGTCAAATGAATTCTAAAACTCACAGGCAGCCAGTGCAGAGACCTTAAACTCGGTGTAATGTGTTCTCTCCATCTGGTCTTTGTCAGTACCCATGCTGTAGCATTCTATATGTTTTGCAGTTGACCAATGGCTTTCTTGAGTAGACCAGACAGGAGAGCATTACAGTAGTCAAGCCTGCTTGTAATAAAAGCATGGATGAGTCTCTCTGTATCAGCCTGATATAGAAACAACCGCACCTTGGCAATGTTCCTCATGTGGTAGAAACCTATTTTGGTCACATTCCTAATGTGTGATTCGAAATTGAGTTCAGAATCTAAAATGACACCTAGGTTTTTTTATCCAGATTCTCTCTCTGTGCTTTGGCTCCAATAATAAGTACCTCAGTCTTGTCCTGATTTAGCTGGAGGAAGTTGTCAGCCATCCAAGTATTTCAATCCCTAATACAGTGTAATAATTTATCTGTGGATCTAAAATCCTCTGGTGACACAGAAATGTAAAGTTGTGCATCGTCTGCGTTGCACAGATAGAAAGAAAGGACATAGACAGACAGGGCAGACCTAGAAAGACAGGACATGGACAGGCAGGGCAGACTGTTATAACGTGTTAGGACTAGATCCAATACAATGGGCTTCACAGACCAAAACAGGGGTGTGGTGGACAGTACATTGAGGTAGGCAGAGAAACTGCCCTTAACCGTCTTAACACAAATTGGCTACTCCTGCCCAAAACTTGCGCCGCTGTTGTGGGCTGCAGTTAGAGAAACCACTGTACTGCATCATTTACATTAAGTTATTCAAAGATTGACATTCATTTACATTGAGTCAGGCAAAGAAGCCACCACTTCCTATGAATCCTGTCGCTGAGAGCAACTGTGTCAGCTGTATCCTTAGCAAGCCTAGCAAACTCTACAAGGCGCAGCAGCTCTTTTAATATGAGTATGTAAACACACCTATGCTATGAAGCTGCCTGGATCTCCTAGTATGCTTTTTAGAATGTATAATTAAGGAAACGCTGGTCAGCGGCAGGACGCCAAACCAACAAAGAAGAAGACCACATGATTTATGATAACGACAGTGCCTCCAGGCCATGTACAATGACATGCATGATAATGGCCGCTTGGCAGCTCAGATCAAAGGGCCTCAACACGAGATGTGGAAAAGAGAGAGAGAGAGAGAGAGAGAGAGAGAGAGAGGGGAGCTGGACTCTATGTTCTGTGCTGGATGTCTGTCTGCCTCCAAGAACGAACCTCCTCTCTCGGGTGGAAACCTCAAACGAGAACATGAATGCTGGTACATTGCAAATAAAGCATACATGACATGACGGAAATAGACTCCTCTCTCAAGAGAGAACAATCTCCCATACTTGTGGAAAAACGTAATTCCCTGTATAGGGCTACGTTGATGTAGCATCAGTTTGCTCAACAGTTAATGAAGACACGCTGGGAAACGCTCAAAGAACAAGGAAAAGCTGAGGATTGTGGATCTCTATCCTCCACTGGCTGAGCGAGCAACAGCGCTTTGGATAATGAGTGTTGGCATTGGTGGATTGGAGAGGGATTGGGATTGGAAGCGGGTGGGGCGGACCGGGCAGACTGTTGGCAGGGTTCTGGTGCCTGAGACGGGTCTTACATTCTCACTGAATGAGAAGAGGATTCTTCTGAGGCCGGGATAGAAACAAAGAAAGAGAGAGAGAGAGAGAGAGAGAGAGAGAGAGAGAGAGAGAGAGAATGAACACCCACGTTTCCTGGCCTACAAGTGCACTACATCCACCCCAGTGGCCTACTGTTGTGGAGACAGGAAACATCATGCATGGGTGTCAGCCAATGACAGAGACCAGGGCTTCTGTCAGGGCTTAATACATCACATACATCTGGACTGTATTAAATGAGACACTGATACGGAGACACAGAGACGTCCTGGCTTGGCTGCACATGGAGCGGTGCGTTGTGCCTGCCAAGACACCAAGAGGATGGCAGACTTAACGCATTCCCACACATTCACTGCTACCACCACATGCATTGCACACACACGCGCGCACAAACACACCTCCTACTCTTTGCCTGTCTGTGGTGTGAATGGAACTGTGCGCTCCTTCACCCCGAGTCTCTTTCCAACATTTCCAGTCACATGTTCCATGCTTGCGTGGTTAAATCTTCCTCAGATTGTCTTTCCTACAGCATAAAGATCAGGAGCAGTGTTCAAGTCTAGCGTCCTGTTTCCCCAAAAAGCATCTTAAGGCTAAGTTCGTGGTTAGAAACATTGAGCTCGAAGGTTCTAATGATGAACTTAGCCTTAGGATGCTTTTGGGAAAAAGGCCGAGTTCAGTCCAGCAGTCTCGTCTCTGGTTCTCCCCCTAGACTTGATTGATTGAAGGGGTTGATTGGCCCGTGAGTTCATTCTCCTAATCATATGCGCTCCTACTTCAATCAGACAATAATTGAAAGGTAATAATGAACTCCAACAGAATTTACACTGCTCAAAAAAATAAAGGGAACACTTAAACAACACATCCTAGATCTGAATGAATGAAATAATCTTATTAAATACTTTTTTCTTTACATAGTTGAATGTGCTGACAACAAAATCACACAAAAATAATCAATGGAAATCCAATTTATCAACCCATGGAGGTCTGGATTTGGAGTCACACTCAAAATTAAAGTGGAAAACCACACTACAGGCTGATCCAACTTTGATGTAATGTCCTTAAAACAAGTCAAAATGAGGCTCAGTACTGTGTGTGGCCTCCACGTGCCTTTATGACCTCCCTACAATGCCTGGGCATGCTCCTGATGAGGTGGCGGATGGTCTCCTGAGGGATCTCCTCCCAGACCTGGACTAAAGCATCTGCCAACTCCTGGACAGTCTGTGGTGCAACGTGGCGTTGGTGGATGGAGTGAGACATGATGTCCCAGATGTGCTCAATTGGATTCAGGTCTGGGGAACGGGCGGGCCAGTCCATAGCATCAATGCCTTCCCCTTGCAGGAACTGCTGACACACTCCAGCCACATGAGGTCTAGCATTGTCTTGCATTAGGAGGAACCCAGGGCCAACCGCACCAGCATATGGTCTCACAAGGGGTCTGAGGATCTCATCTCGGTACCTAATGGCAGTCAGGCTACCTCTGGCGAGCACATGGAGGGCTGTGCGGCCCCCCAAATAAAAGCCACCCCACACCATGACTGACCCACCGCCAAACCGGTCATGCTGGAGGATGTTGCAGGCAGCAGAACGTTCTCCACGGCGTCTCCAGACTCTGTCACGTCTGTCACATGTGCTCAGTGTGAACCTGCTTTCATCTGTGAAGAGCACAGGGCGCCAGTGGCAAATTTGCCAATCTTGGTGTTCTCTGGGAAATGCCAAACGTCCTGCACGGTGTTGGGCTGTAAGCACAACCCCCACCTGTGGACGTCGGGCATTCATACCACCCTCATGGAGTCTGTTTCTGACCGTTTGAGCAGACACATGCACATTTGTGGCCTGCTGGAGGTCATTTTGCAGGGCTCTGGCAGTGCTCCTCCTGCTCCTCCTTGCACAAAGGCGGAGGTAGCGGTCCTGCTGCTGGGTTGTTGCCCTCCTACGGCCTCCTCCACGTCTCCTGATGTACTGGCCTGTCTCCTGGTAGTGCCTCCATGCTCTGGACACTACGCTGACAGACACAGCAAACCTTCTTGCCACAGCTCACATTGATGTGCCATCCTGGATGAGCTGCACTACCTGAGCCACTTGTGTGGGTTGTAGACTCCGTCTCATGCTACCACTAGAGTGAAAGCACCGCCAGCATTCAAAAGTCACCAAAACATCAGCCAGGAAGCATAGGAACTGAGAAGTGGTCTGTGGTCACCACCTGCAGAACCACTCCTTTATTGGGGGTGTCTTGCTTATTGCCTATAATTTCCACCTGTTGTCTATTCCATTTGCACAACAGCATGTGACATTTATTGTCAATCAGTGTTGCTTCCTAAGTGGACAGTTTGATTTCACAGAAGTGTGATTGACTTGGAGTTACATTGTGTTGTTTAAGTGTTCCCTTTATTTTTTTGAGCAGTATATTTCAATTCCACCATGAATTGATTTGATCTCAGAAGGAAATTGACAAAGTATTTATGAAGAATTCCAGGTAAGGAAAACTTTCACGCCAAATCCTTGAAAAGTCACCGTTTAGAAAGAATCTAAAAAAAGTTTTTTTATTTTCAGTAACCATTCTCCACAATGTCCCACCCTGGATTTCATCTCAGAAGGAAACAGACTCAAGGTATACTGTAGAAGGGACCATGTACAGGTAAGGAAAACACAACAATCCCCTTGAGACACAGCTCTGAGACACCTCCTCTTCAGCTCTGAGACACAGCTCTGAGACACCTCCTCTTCAGCTCTGAGACACAGCTCTGAGACACCTCCTCTTCAGCTCTGAGACACAGCTCTGAGACACCTCCTCTTCAGCTCTGAGACACAGCTCTGAGACACCTCCTCTTCAGCTCTGAGAGACAGCTCTGAGACACAGCTCTGAGACACCTCCTCTTCAGCTCTGAGACACAGCTCTGAGACACCTCCTCTTCAGCTCTGAGAGACAGCTCTGAGACACAGCTCTGAGACACCTCCTCTTCAGCTCTGAGAGACAGCTCTGAGACACAGCTCTGAGACACCTCCTCTTCAGCTCTGAGAGACAGCTCTGAGACACAGCTCTGAGACACCTCCTCTTCAGCTCTGAGACACAGCTCTGAGACACAGCTCTGAGACACCTCCTCTTCAGCTCTGAGACACAGCTCTGAGACACAGCTCTGAGACACCTCCTCTTCAGCTCTGAGACACAGCTCTGAGACACAGCTCTGAGACACAGTTCTGAGAGACAGCTCTGAGACACAGCTCTGAGACACAGCTCTGAGACATAGCTCAAAGACACAGCTCTGTGACACAGCTCTGAGACACCTCCTCTTCAGCTCTGAGACAATCACCGGAACAACGTGCTCTTATTCTCTGATCTAGTCTGTATTCTCCTTACTGAGGGAGGCCCTGAGATGAAATAAATAACATTAACTCGATTCAATGCAAATTGAATAAAGAGAAAAACCTTTATTTATTTCTCTCTATTTCCAGGAATGTAATTAGTTCCCATCCATTGTGTGTCACCAAGGTAATAGGCACAAAAACAACACATTAATTTGACATTAAGACGCAGAAGGCTGTCGAGGAACGCTCATTTATCAAAGATCCACAGACGGGATAAACAACTTTCAGCTCCTAATGCGTTTTAAATGTTTGTTTAGTCTATGGACAGTTACTTATATAGTATTACCCTGTGTATAATGTTGTATAGACAGACACAGAATTAGAGTAGGTTTGTCAAACCTAGAGGAACGAAAGAGTACTTCACCCACTCAGAATGTCTATTTTATACCCACACGTCTGCTAATGTATGTCGACCAGAGGAGGCTGGTGGGAGGAGCTATAGGAGGACGGGCTCATTGTAATGGCTGGAATGGAATAGATAGAGTGGAGTCAAACATGTGGTTTCCATATGTCTGATGTGTTTGACTCTGTAATGGCTGGAATGGAATAGATGGAACAATGAGCCCGTCCTCCTATAGCTTCTCCCACCAGCCTCCTCTGATGTTGAGGTTCAGCATAGGGACAGAATATGTAGGTAGAGTGAATGCAAATGCCCTCATCCTGGACTCCCTGGTGGTAACTTCAGTGTCTGTCTGTTCTTCTTGCCTGCTGCATTTTCTAAGAATGATAAGTAGCTAGGTAATGTTATTATTGTTGTTATTGTTGAGGCACTGCTTCACAGAAAGACTGTCTGCTTTGACTTCCTGAGAGCATCAGACAGTTAGACAGACAGACAGGTTGAAGACAATCAATCGGTGCTTGGCTGTATCGCTTCAAATACATTTCCCAATGACTACCTGCAGGTATCCGGAGCCGCTGTTGTCCACCACAGATCTATAATGCAAACACAATGGCTCGATGTGCGTTTGTGTGCCTGTGTGTGTGTGTGTTTACAAGCGGATGTGCTCCCTCTCTGACACACGAGCACGCCAGAGCTTGTCAAAAAAATATGGACCCTTCAGCGTGACACTGTGTGTGAAGTCCTGGGGAGATAAGTTAGAGTAGACTGAGTCCTTTTACCAAGGAAGGTGTAAACACACAGGGCTGTATAGAATAAATAGACACTATATATTATGAAATGAGATGTCTGTCAATGGTCTTTCAGTGACGCCTTGTTCTCATAGTGTCAGCCATGCCCTGGGGCAAGAGTTAACAACAACCGTAGCAATAAAGGTAATAAGGTGAGCGTTTAAGAGGTAGGACCACCGAATACATCTCTGGCCTTCGACTGTGCTCCAATACAGTCTGTATTGTTGAACTGAACACCTGCGAACATCTCCTTAGCGAACCACAGTCATCGTTATTGTACATTACCTGCATGGCTCTTGCCCCTATGGGTCTAAATGCTGTTCAGCCAAAATACCCTTCCATTGTCAAACAAGCCAAGATGGAATATTGCCTGTGAATAGCTTCAGTCGCCCTTTTGAGAATAATGATACCTCACTGTACCGACTATTCAGTCCCTGAAGTGACGCTCTCTTTCTTATACCCGTCACCATTAGCAGGTCAGGCAGAACAGGAGAGAGATTCATACGGCAGCCATAATGAGATAGGCGATGAGGACTGAGACGGACAGCCATGACAGAACACCCTCTCATTGGAAAGAGCCAAATAGCCACTGGACGGTCTATAACGGAGTAGCTTAATTTGTCTCCTGTGTAGACTCGCTATGGAAACTGAGGTTTTTACCAGAGAAATTGTGACTATAGAAATCGTAGGGTTTTCATCAAAATGAGTACCCTGCCTTGAGGAAGTATAGTCATTAATTTAGCTTAGAGAGATATTGAATTTTGTGCCCACTGTAAAGTTTGGTGGGGGAGGAATAATGTTCTTGGGCTGTTATTCATGGTTTGGGCTAAGCCGCTTCGTTCCAGTGAAGGGAAATCTTAACGCTACAGCATACAATGACATTCTAGACGGTTCTGTGCTTCCAACTTTGTAGCAACAGTTTGGGGAAGGACCTTTCCTCTTTCAGCATGACAATGCCCGGCCTGCACAGAGCCCTGACCTCAACCCCATCGAACACCTTTGGGATGAATTGGAACGCCGACTGCGAGCCAGGCCTAATCGCTCACATCAGTGCCTGACCTCACTAATGCTCTTGTGGCTGAATGGAAGCAAGTCCCCGCAGCAATGTTCCAGCATCTAGTGGAAAGCCTTCCCAGAAGGGTGGAGGCTGTTATAGCAGCAAAAGGGGGGCCAACTCCATATTAATGCCCATGATTTTGGAATGAGATGTTCAACGACTTTTGGCCATGTAGTGTATCTTGAAAATGAAAATGTACCACAGTTTTGGATAAATTGAAAATAATGAGGGGTAAATTGAATAAAAAATAGTGGGTAAATTCAATTTGTCATAAAAGAATATCGTTTTTTTTCTTTACCAAATAGCGCTTATAAAACATCTCTATATCTCTCTCTATTGCTATTGTCCAGGAATAAAATGATGATAGACCAATTTTCCACAGCCTTTTTCATAGCCTAGTGGTAGCGAATAGCTAGACAGGCAGTTAAGTCTTCCATGAACCGTGAGGCGTGAGCGATCTGCCTGAAGACGCTGATCTCTCTAGGTCACTGCATCTGTCTGTCCTCCACACGCACACACACACACACACACACACACACACACACACACACACACACACACACACACACACACACACACACGCACGCACGCACACACACACTCGCACGCACACACACACACACACACACACACACACACACACACACGCACGCACGCACACACACACTCGCACGCACGCACACGCACACACACACACACACACACACACACACACTGATGGCGTTGCAGCCACAAATCGATTACCCCACAAGGGCACAGACAGGAAGCTGCTCCTCTGCCAAGCTGCTAGGTCAGAGGTCAACCCCTCTGTACGCTGACGGAGGTAGGCCAGTCTGTCATGGAGGACAAGACGTGTGTGTTTGAGAGACCAAGGGAGAGCCCCGTCTGTCACTGAGGAGGACAGGACCAGGACAGGCAACACTGGTGCTGGTTGCCTAAGGCATTTGGAGACAAGATAGAACTCTCTGTTCTAATCTTGTAAGGATGCAGGTTTGAAGTCCATGTGGATAGTTTTTAAGAACAAAACTAAATCTATATTACCATTGAACAGCCTAATGTGCATTGGGCGCACCATTCAAACTCTATCCTCTCCCTCCATGAGGTGTATCTCAGGCTTGGTGTTTGAAAGTCTGATCCTTTTGGGTAAAACACAGAGGGTAAGTTGCATGATGGAAACTAGGCATGAGAAATCCCTAGCAATTTGTCTCATAGAACTGCTAGGCTAGCATGGATGCAGTATTAGGCCCCTAAAGTGGAGCACAATGGCAGCTCCCAACTAAAAGCCCACGCTGATGCTCTGCTCTGAAATTGCTGTCATTACTAGAGGAAACAGGCTCTTTGCTTCCTGCCTGCCTGTCTGACTGAATGACTTTCCCTCTGTTTCAGAGCCCTCATTACAAACCCCTCTCCCTCTCTCCCTGACTTTCTCTCTCCGTCTCACTCTGTTACAGTCTCTCGTCCTATTTCTCCCTCTCGGTCTTGTTCTCTCGCTTCTTCCTACCCACCTCTCTTTTACATTCTCTCTCTCTCTCTCTCTCTCTCTCTCTCTCTCTCTCTCTCTGTCTTTCGGGTGCTCTGACTGGCAGGTAATTACCAATGGGGTGACAGTGGCCCATTTCAGGAGTTCAAATGTCATTGTGGGAAATCACTGCCAGCTAATCCCCCCTCACCCCCACTTTGAAAGTTCTGTTCTTTTGTCCTGTCTCTGCCTGTGAGGTAGTACTTGCTAGTACATGCTAGTGATGTGATGTCAGAGAGCTCTGTCAGGGCTATCTATCTATCTGATGTACTCGGACTGGTGTTGGGAAACACTGTTCTAAGTGCACTTGTTTTTGAATAGAGCTCAGACCTCTGTCTTCTCCTCATTACATATGCTACCAGATAGCTGTCAACCAGAGAGAAAATCTGCTGTACTTCCAAGGGGGCAGACTTAGCCACTGTTAATAACAGAGGCTCAACCAAGTATTCTCGGAGATGGAAGGACCAATTGAAGTACCATGTTATTTGGAGACACACAATACAGTCCATACACTTTGATTGGTCGTGTCAACAAACAAAACAGACGTTTGTGGAAAAGAAGCACACGTGAAAACTGGTTGAGTGCACAGAACAGCACAGTATCAATTAGATATAAATAACATTGCTATAAAGGAACCTTTGCTTCAGTGATGATAAGGCTACCATGCCCCCAAAATGTATACCAATGTTGGAGACATCCTTTGAAAAGTTTATTTTCCAATATGTGTTCCTGTATATCAGTAACTACCAACCTAAACACTGTCCGATATCCACCATAATCTAGGCTACCAAGCATGAGGACGAAAAAAACAGATCTGTTCATCTTTTAGTATCCACTTTCTGCTCTTTTGTTTGGCTAACTGCTAACCGCTGGTTCTGTGATCTGGGCGATACAACAGGTTTCTTGTTGGGGGTACCCTTGTGACCTTTCTCCCTCGTTTGTCTCATTCAAGAAAATTAACACATCAAACAGCATCCCGCTGCTAGGCTTGTTTTTAGAGGCCCTTTTTGTTTCCCGCTTTGCATTAGCGTTCCTGTTCAAGAAGCTAGGCCTTACATGCTAACTAGTTAGGAAATGGGCTGCATTAGCATTTTTGAATAGACTTTTCACCCTCAATGAGTCACATACTACAGTTAACTGATGGAGCAAGAGATTAAGCTGAAAGATGTTCCCGAAAGTGACACAGTTCACATGAACTGGGACAAATATTACAAAAGTCAGTAAGTGCTAATGTCTTGTGTTTGATAATTGTTTGGGTCCATTTCAGAAAGGCAATTCACTAAGGCTGTGTTTACACAGGCAGCCCAACTCTGATATTTTTCCGCTAATTGGTCTTTTGACCAATCACATCAGATCTTTTCACAGCAGATAATTTTCAGAGCTGTTCTGATTGGTCAAAAGACCAATTAGTGAAAATATTTTCAGAATTGGTTTGCCTGTCTAAACACAGCCTAGGGGGCAAATGAAGACTTGATCTATGTACATAACTCAGTCTTTCATGTCATTCATCAGTTGACATCAGAATTTGGCCCAAAGTGAACAGAGATCCATACAATGAAAACAACAGACAATATCCACAGTTCAATGACCTAATTTCCTGAGTTCTCATACAAAATGGAAAGAATCCTACCAGGATGCACTGTAGCATACAGAACTACTGTAGGTCCCCTCAGTGTTAGCCCTTTAGGATATTTTCATATCAATTTAGAATTCCCTCCTACCTTCCCTTCCTCCCCAGCACTGTTTTAATACACTTGGCCTTTAGATGTTACACCACAGTAGCCTTCCCTTTATTTATCTGCATCAGAAGCCTGTCATTTGAGGTGCAGCTGAAATGATGCAGTCCACTGGGAGTGACGCAGGCAGACAGAAATACAGCGCCGAGGTTTTCTACCATGAGACTGACGTCGGACTGTCGGGCACACATGCATGTATGGTCATCATCCCGGTGCCAACATGGCTGAGGGGCCCACCACTCGCGTGACGTCTGTCCCTCTACGCGAAAACCCACAATGGGAAAACTCTTGTTGCTATAAGCAGAGGCCTTATTTTAGAACAACCAAATCAGATATAGACATTGTAATGTCTAAATACAATATACTGTTCAATGGTCTTCAATTTCAAATGCATGGAGTTACTGGAAATTCTGATTGTCACTATACAGTTCACGGTGGTCCCGTGTGGCTCAGTTGGTAGAGCATGGTGTTTGCAACGCCAGGGTTGTGGGTTTGATTCCCACGGGGGACCAGTACGGGGAAAAAATGTATGAAATGTATGCATTCACTACTGTAAGTCGCTCTGGATAAGAGCGTCTGCTAAATGACTAAAATGTAAATGTAATTGCGTCTAGCTCTGCGGTAGGGCTAGATTATTCAGCCAGATTATACCCAACCCTCTCTAGTCAGCCCTTCAGCCAGACAGATCTTCCCTACCCAACCCTCTCTAGTCAGCCCTTCAGCCAGACAGATCTTCCCTACCTAAACCTCTCCAGTCAGCCCTTCAGCCAGACAGATCTTCCCTACCCAACCCTCTCCAGTCAGCCCTTCAGCCAGACAGATCTTCCCTACCTAAACCTCTCCAGTCAGCCCTTCAGCCAGACAGATCTTCCCTACCCAACCCTCTCCAGTCAGCCCTTCAGCCAGACAGATCTTCCCTACCTAAACCTCTCTAGTCAGCCCTTCAGCCAGACAGATCTTCCCTACCCAACCCTCTCCAGTCAGCCCTTCAGCCAGACAGATCTTCCCTACCTAAACCTCTCCAGTCAGCCCTTCAGCCAGACAGATCTTCCCTACCTAAACCTCTCTAGTCAGCCCTTCAGCCAGACAGATCTTCCCTACCTAAACCTCTCTAGTCAGCCCTTCAGCCAGACAGATCTTCCCTACCTAAACCTCTCCAGTCAGCCCTTCAGCCAGACAGATCTTCCCTACCCAACCCTCTCCAGTCAGCCCTTCAGCCAGACAGATCTTCCCTACTCAGCCCTTCAACCAGACGGGGATATAAGAGGTTTGAGAGGGATCCACAGGGCAACGCTCCGGAACATTCTGTTCTGACTGGTTATTTGTCACCACAACCCAATGTGATGTGACCATAAACTGCTTGTTAGACGAAGAAATGTACATAACCGCTGATGCTAACATCACCTTCACCAGCTGTTGATTTGAACATTTCCCTCTCATATTCCCTTGCAAGGAGATAAACAACCTAGCTCCTAAAAATATCCCTGAACCTTTTTGATGCAACTGGTGCCAAATGGAACATAGCAGGAGATGGGTGCTTGTGCGCATCATCAAAAAGCGCCCCCTGATTGATATGCACCTACAGTCTCCATGCAGCCTGCTGCTGCAGGGGAGAGAGGAGAGGCAGGGAGCCAGAGAGAAACAGACAGAGACCGAGATGAGAAGCTTAGCTATAGTACACTTTATGATCTCTGCTATGCCTTTACCACAGAGCCCTATGACATCACAAGACGCCTAACTCTGTGACCAACCGACCTTCTGATTCAAAATCGTTCATCTCTAATTAGTGGAACCTAATATTCTCGCTATTGATTGGTGGTTGACGTACGTGTATTGAACATCCGGTTGTATTGAAGGTAGTGCTTTCCCAGATCCTGTGGGGGGAGGCAAAGGTTAAATGGATCAAACGCAGGTTTGGAGTCGTGATGGTATTTGACGGAAGCGTTTGATCTGTGACAGGGGATGACTGGTTATCCCTGAGACTCAGATGGAGTCCCATAGGGCCACGGTCAAAAGTAGTGCACTATATAGGGAATAGGGTGCCATTTGGGACACAACCTCAGAGGGTGAGAAATAAAGTCATCATCGTCTGGATCAGACCTTTTATTTGGCTCCTTTGCTCTAAAGGTCAGAGCTGCTAGTGTACTGCCAAGGCAAGGAGGGGTACACAAATGAAGATGTAGTACGGCACAGTGTGTTGTTGGCTAGAGTCGGCCTGGAGTGGAGTCACTGAGATGTTACTGAGAGCATTGTTGCACTTTTGACTTGAGAAGAGGTTTATTGCTTCTCATGAATAGTCTGGATCTTTCTCTCTCTGTCTGCCAGGCTTTCACACGTTTACACAAGCAGCCCAATTCTGATCGTTTTTCCACAATTTGGTCTTTTGACTAATCACATCAGATCTTTTTCAGAGCTGTTAATGGGAGAGAAAAAAATCTGAATTGGGCTGCCTGTGTAAACACAGCCTTAGTCTTTCACAGTATCTCTCTGTCTCACTCTCTCTCTCTCTGTCTCTCTCTCTGTCTCACTCTCTCTCTCTGTCTCTCTCTCTGTCTCTGTCTCTGTCTCTCTCTGTCTCTGTCTCTGTCTCTCTCTCTCTCTCTCTCTCTCTCTCTCTCTCTCGCTCTCTCTCTCTCTCTCTCTCTCTCTCTCTCTCTCTGTCTCTCTGTCTCCCTCTCTGTCTCTCTCTCTCTCTCTCTCTCTCTCTCTGAACAGCACAACAATAAAACTTGGCCTTAATTAACACTCAGTAATCTGCTGCATTTTCTATTAACGACACCAATTAATTACGTGGCGGCAACACTAATGCTGCATACATAATGAGTGGATGGAAAACAAAGGGAGGAGTAGAAAGAGGAGAAGAACGGACGTGGAAGGGACTTTCTTTCATTCATTCTTATTTGTCTGTGGTCACAACATACAGCAAACATACATCCACACACACACACACACATACACACACACACAATGACCCCCTCACGCAGCACACCTGTTGTTCGGTGTCCACTCTGGGTGACAGTTGATGAAGACTTTGTTTAGGGGCCCAAGCGAGGCCCTGCTTCAACCATCTGGAGCACAGCAGGCTTCCCTCATTGATGAGGTGGCGAGCAGCAGTTGTAGTGACATGAGGTCTTGGTATGAGGTCCGGTGTGCCCTCCTCTCAGTTCACTAAGTATGAAGAGACGAAACCTCCCGACCCACACCCAGCTCATAGACATATTTTACACACGTAGACAAACACACGTGCGGTGACGTACACACACCAATACTACGCCCCACACACACACACACACACACACACGCACGCGCACACGCGCACACACACACACACACTGATACCCCTCCCATTCAACACACATACGCACACTGATGCCCCACCACACACACACACACACCGAACCCCCCTTCACACACACACCGAGGCCCCACATATTTTGTATTCTGTGCTGTATGGCCAGATGACCAATGCTAAGAGTTCCTCATCAGAGAATGTTCAAGACAAGAACCTGTCCAACACATCATAAAGACAACCAAACCATGTCTAATACAGTGCTTCCTCCCTCCCCCTTCCCCTCCCCCTCCCCCCCTCCCTTTTTCTTTCCATCACTATATTTCCTGTTCTTGCTCTCTCTCTCTCTCTCAATTCAATTCAATTCAATTCAATTCAATTCAAGGGGCTTTATTGGCATGGGAAACATATGTTAACATTGAAATAGATAATATACAAAAGTGAAATAAACAATAAAAATGAACAGTAAACATTACACTCACAGAAGTTCCAAAAGAATAAAGACATTACAAATGTCATATTATGTATATATACAGTGTTGCAACGATGTGCAAATGGTTAAAATACAAAAGGGAAAATAAATAAACATAAATATGGGTTGTATTTACAATGGTGTTTGTTCTTCACTGGTTTCCCTTTTCTTGTGGCAACAGGTCACAATTATTGCTGCTGTGATTGTACACTGTGGTATTTCACCCCGTAGATACGTGAGTTTATCAAAATCGGGTTTGTTTTCGAATTCTTTGTGGATCTGTGTAATCTGAGGGAAATATGTGTCTCTAATATGGTCATACATTTGGCAGGAGGTTAGGAAGTGCAGCTCAGTTTCCACCTCATTTTGTGGGCAGTGTGCACATAGCCTGTCTTCTCTTGAGAGCCAGGTCTGCCTCCTTTCTCAATAGCAAGGCTATGCTCACTGAGTCTGTACATAGTCAAAGCTTTCCTTAAGTTTGGGTCAGTCACAGTGGTCAGGTATTCTGCTACTGTGTACTCTCTGTTTAGGGCCAAATAGCATTCTAGTTTGCTCAGTTTTTTTGTTAATTCTTTCCAATGTGTCAAGTAATTATCTTTTTGTTTTCTCATGATTTGGTTGGGTCTTATTGTGTTGCTGTCCTGGGGCTCTGTGGCGTCTTTTTGTGTTTGTGAACAGAGCCCCAGGACCAGCTTGCTTAGGGAAGCAAGCTGGTTCATCTCCAGGTTCATCTCTCTGTAGGTGATGGCTTTGTTAATTAAGGAAAGTTTGGGAATCGCCTCCTTTTAGGTGGTTGTAGAATTTATTAGCTCTTTTCTGGATTTTGATAATTAGCGGGTATTGGCCTAATTCTGCTCTGCATGCATTATTTGATGTTTTACGTTGTACACAGAAGATATTTTTGCAGAATTCTGCATGCAGAGTCTCAATTTGGTGTTTGTCCCATTTTGTGAATTCTTGGTTGGTGAGCGGACCCCAGACCTCACAACCATAAAGGGCAATGGGTTCTATAACTGATTCAAGTATTTTTTTAGCTAGATCCTAATTGGTATGTTGAATTTTATGTTCCCTTGTTGTTTGTGTACATGGATTTTATAATGTCGTATGTTTCCCCCCAAACACCACTTTCCATCAATTTGTATAGCAGACCCTCATGCCAAATTGAGTCGAAGGCTTTTTTGACATCAACAAAGCATGAAAAAACGTTGCCTTTGTTTTGGTTTGTTTGTTTGTCAATTAGGGTGTGCAGGGTGAATACTTGGTCTGTCACACGATAATTTGGTAAAAAGCCAATTTGACATTTGGTTGCTGTTGACGCATATCCCACGGTAGTTATTGGGGTCAAATTTGTCTCCACTTTGTGGATTGGGGTGATCAGCCCTTGGTTCCAAATATTGGGGAAGATGCCAGAGTATGATGTTAAAGAGTTTAAGTATAGCCAATTGGAATTTGTTATCTGTATATTTTATCATTTCATTGAGGATACCATCAACACCACAGGCCTTTCTGGGTTGAAGGGTTTTTATTTTGTCCGGTAGTTCATTCAAGGTAATTGGAGAATCCAGTGGGTTCTAGTAGTCTTTAATAGTTGATTCTAAGATTTGTATTTGATCATGTATATTTTGTTGCTGTTTGTTCTTTGTTATAGAGCCAAATTGATTGGAGAAGTGGTTTACCCAATACATCTCCATTTTGGAAAGATAATTATTTGTGTTGTTGTTTGTTTAGTGTTTTCCAATTTTTCCAGAAGTAGTTAGAGTCTCTCTCTCTCTCTCTCTCTCTCTCTCTCTCTCTCTCTCTCTCTCTCTCTCTCTCTCTCTCTCTCTCTCTCTCTCTCTCTCGGCTGTCTGTGCCCACCCTCTCTTCCCTCACTACAAATATGGAAGCTGAGAAATGTCCATTATTTCTGTGTGTATATCTATTAAAATATCTAGGCGTCGGTTCAAGTTGGAAAGTCATTCTCTTGGTGAATTGCAGAAAGAATATTTTCTCAGTACTTTTTCATTATTGTTGTGAACTATTTCTGTTATAACTGTACATTTCCTAAGTGGCACAATCATTAGAGCCATTACACCATTTTCTCCTAAAACCTCTTAAGATCCACCCCTTTTTTTAATTTTTCCCCTAAAATGACATACCCAAATCGAACTGCCTGTAGCTAAGGACCTGAAGCAAGGATATGCATATTCTTGATACCATTTGAAAGGAAACACTTTGAAGTTTGTGGAAATGTGAAATTAATGTTGGAGAATATAACACATTAGATCTGGTAAAAGATAATACAAAGAAAAAACATGCATTTTTTTTGTAATTTTTTTGTACCATCATCTTTGAAGTGCAAGAGAAAGGCCATAATGTATTATTCCAGCCCAGGCGCAATTTATATTTTGGCCACTAGATGGCAGCAGTGTGCGTGTGCAACGTTTTAGACTGATCCAATGAACCACTGAATATCTGTTAAAAATGTTGTATCAAGACTGCCCAAATGTGCCTAATTGGTTTATTAATACATTTTCAAGTTCAAAGCTTTCTGCCAATATCAGATATTGTACTTTTATTACAGCCCCAATACTTATTTAAACATATAACATTTCCACTTTGTCTCATTGAGGAAGTAAACACAAAAGATGAGGTGCTGATAGTAGACAACATGATAAACGTCCAGTACACATGACTAAACATACACATCAAATTCTCTTTCTGTTCTTTGTAATAGTAACACTTATTGTTGGATTGTGTCTTAGATCAAAAGAAGAATTGAATTATGTTTGTGTTGTGATGAAGTAAGCAAGACTGAATGGTTGGCATTTGGTTGTCGTGGTGATTTTAGCAACCATCCTCTCAGCGCCTGTCAATCACAGTTCCTCTGCCGTGGTCCAATACCATCCGATCCTCTGTTTCCCACTGCTAAACACCCCCATGGACTCTAACCACAACCCCAGTCCAGAGCCCGCAGCCTATAGGCCTGTCACATCACCCTGTCACACCCCCCCTCTGTCATCCTCACCCCACCAACCACCAACTCCCCAATAAACTAATTATCCCAGGATTCTCCCTGTTCCCTGGCTGCGGCCTGTCCACCGCAAACCACATCCTCTCCCCTCCAAGAAAGCAGACCTCAGTAAAACAAAGTCAGATCCCATCTAGTAAAGAGGGCCTTGCGTATTGAATGTACGCGCATACTGATGTGAAGTATGGTACTTTATTGGTTTGGATGATGAATGGGACTTCAACGGTTGTTAACAATGGAGGACAGTTGAGGAAGTTGGAAACAGAAAGAAAAAGCATTCTGGAGGACATAGGGATGATTGGAGAGCGCTGGTCTGCTAAATATTGTCATCGACCAATGTGGAAAAAGCATTCTTGGTTTTGTTGAGGTGTTCCTACCTAAACTTGTGTGAGTTATATGTTTTCATCCACCATGACGCATTTTTAAATTACAATCTTTATCATGGTGTAGTCGGCTTGTGGTATAAAAATCCCATTTAAACTCAATGGAGACGCACTATGGGAACACAATGCCAAACTAGTATGGTGGAATTTTTAGTTTTTCTCTCATCTCTGGAGAACGAGACCATCTGTTCCTTGGTATGTTGTTTACATCCAACACTGAAGCCATAGATAACATATGCTGTTTGTCATTCAAATCCAATGAAAGAAGTCCCATATAAATGGAAATACATAATGTTATCTTTGAAGTCTCTTGGCAGCCATGTTGTATAACTAAGTAGGAAAATTGTAGTGTGCTTTCAAGTACTTTATACATGCTGTAGCAAACATAAGTACTTAAAATATAATTTTATATTGGGCACCTATCTTCAAGTATACACATGCTTTGGCATGCATAAAAGCACTTAGGTGGTGAGATGGTGAGATTCGAACTTCAGAGCTTTGTAAGAATCGCAACACACCACCGCTCTTTCTTGTGCATGTACTTTAGCTTGTTAAGAGACAAGAAGGCTTGAGTAATCACATCACATTTGTATGTGCGATATTAATACACTATCTCTCCGGCTTTAATTAAAAGATAAACAACACATGTTATTCAAGGTGCTTAACAAGAGGCTTCATTTCAGCAGTAGGAGGGTTCCCACTGGTTGAATCAACGTTGTTTCCATTAAAATGTAATTACATTGAACCAATGTGGAATAGACGTTGAAATGATGTCTGTGCCCGGTGGGTTTTCACCCTCTTGCTACTTCAGAATGTTAGAAAACTGATTAGTTTCTCATTAGATTGTAGCACCAACTCCCTTGGAAAACGTAATATGGAGAGGAACTGTACTCCTCTGTAAGGTTAAACATGTGCTCTCAACATCCTAAGAATTGTTTATTTCTAAAGAGAGTCCGTTATAGAAAATATGACTGCTGCACACGGTATTACGTCTGTAGTGTGTACGTTGTTTATTGTGTATTTCTAAAGAGTGCTTTATAGAAATGTCAAGTAAAAGTATTCATTAGTTACTCAGGTCTGACACAAGAGTATGTGGAATATATACAGTACCAGTCAAAAGTTGACACCTACTCATTCCAGGGTTTTTCTTTATTTTTTACTATTTTCTATATTGTAGAATAATAGTGAAGACATCAAATAATATGGACTTGGTCTTTTACCACATAGGGCTATCTTCTGTATATCAACCCTACCTTGTCACAACACAACTGATTAGCTCAAACGCATTAAGAAGGAAAGAAATTCTACAAATTAACTTTTAACAAGGCACACCTGTTAATTGAAATGCATTCCAGGTGACTACCTCATGAAGCTGGTTGAGAGAATGCCAAGAGTGTGCCAAGGTGTCATCAAGGCAAAGGGTGGCTACTTTGAAGAATATCAAATATCAAATATATATAAAATATACCACTTTTTTGGTTACTACATGTTTCCATAAGTGTTATTTCATAGTGTTGATGTCTTCACTATTATTCTACAATGTAGAAAATAGTAAAAATCAAGAAAATCCTTGAATGAGTCCAAACTCTTGACTGGTACTGTACGTTTACTGTCCCTTGTTCCATGTCCTGCCACTGTGCTGTTTTCAGAAGGTAACGTTGGGTCAGCAAAGGTCAATATTGATTGATTCATAGATAATTATTGACTTGTGAGTTCTCAGTGCCTTGTGTTTACACTCTAATATGGTACCATGCGTTATTATTGGAAAGAAATGATTGACAGCTCAATTGTTGTGTAATTCTTTGCACAACAGGAGAGTTTCCTTGAAATGTTTAAATAAACATTGGACAAACAATGCTTCCTTAATAACGGTGGAACAAGACTGTGTGATGCCACTAAATCATCGGTGTTTTTCTATTTTACCTGTACAGATTGTCTGGCTGTGCTAGCCTATGTCTGCACAAAAGAACCGTGAGTGGTTGAAAAGTCTGTGAGTTTTGCAAAAGATAATTACAAATAAAATGATTTGTGACACCCTGTGTTTTTTCAAGAACAAGTCTTACTTTTCTTTATGTATGTCTAATAACTCTCCCACCGTCTCCCATAATGAAAAAATGATCCCTCGTTTTCATGGTCATTGATTGAGTGTCAAGTGATTTGTTATTTTGAGGTGAGGTCAGAAGACCGAAGGTAGACATTTATATTGGAAGAATTAATCACTAAGAAGACAAAAGCTTTTGTAAATAGACCAGTTGCTCAAATTGATTGTAGAAAGTTAGAGGGCCGCGAAGTCAGTTTTGCAGTGGAAACCCAAACGCAGGTCTGTGATAAAGAGAACTCACTGTAGACCAAGTGGTTGTACAACTGCACCCCAACATCGGACTAGATGCTAAACAAGATAAAATAACAGGCTACTGCCTGCAAAGAGCTACTTTATAACTAAGTGGCCTTAAGTAGTAGTGGCGGTTGTAGTAAGAATTATTTGTGGGGGGCTTGTCGGCTGCCTGCCTGAAAGTGTGTGGAAGATAATTTGAGTTTGGCTTATAATGTAATGAAAAGGTCTGTAATGGATACAAAATCAATATGACCCAATTGCTCCACCAGTGAAACAAGCTGAATCCATTTATTTGGAATAGGAAGATGTACCTTGAGGAAAAAAAAGACCACTGCACCATTACAATGCTTTTTGTGGTACAAAACTTGTTGGAGAGAAGCCAAGGTAGAGAACAGCTTGGTGTGTAATCTATCACACTATTCCACGTAGGATCTCCAACCGTTTGGATCTGAGGACTAAACTGAACACGGTAGATGGCATAGACTGCCTAGATGATTGATCACTAACATATTCTAAACAGGTGTTCGATATTATGATAAATCACCTACTGTAACATGATAAAACATGATATGATCATGGAAAATATTTCACTCCTCATAATGGGAAATTGGATTGATTACTAACATATTCTTAAGATTATGATAAACTACATAGTGGAACTTGCATGATAAGGAAGCCACTCATCACAATGTGAATTTTACATCACTATATCCACAGCTGCTCATTTCACTTTCTAAATTAGATGATTAGATGTTCTTTTTAAGACTGGTTATTAATGTAAGTCATATCACTAATCTTGTCATTATGATGTTAATCAGAGAGAGTGATTAAGATCCTGCATAATTATCATGTTTCTTTACTCTCCAATTAATATGTATTATATATTGTAATTCTATTATACATTAATATGTATAACACCTAATGGTTATAGTATATCTGAGGTTGATTGTAGTTGATATGGCAAATATATCAGGGCATAAGGCGAGACCCAGATGCAGACACAGGAGGCAGATGGTTGGAGTCTTAGAGGGTTTTTGATCCAAAAAGGAGTAGGCAAGAGAAAGGTCGTGGACAGGCAAAAGGTCAAAACCAGTTCAGAGTCCGGAAGGTACAGAGTGGTATGCAGGCTTGAGGTCAAGGCAGGCAGAATGGTCAGGCAGGCGGGAACAGAGTCCAGAAACAGGCAAGGGTCAAAACCGGGAGGACTAGCAAAAAGAGAATAGAGAAGACATAAGAATGGGACAAACCATGCTGATTGACTTGGACATACAAGACAAACTGGCACAGAGAGACAGGAAACACAGGGATAAATACACTGGGAAAAACAAGCGACACCTGGAGGGGGTGGAGACAATCACAAGGACAGGTGAAACAGATCAGGGTGTGACAAAATATAAAGTTGCTGTAATGAATTGAAGTTCTGAAACAGTTGACAGTGACAGAGTAGTTTTGATTCCAGGGTAAAATGTGGTTTGTTCTCACTTGGAGCAAAGTTATCCATGAGTTATTATCCTGAACTCAATAGGATGTTCATCACTCAAATATAGGACAAAGGACAAGCCAACTTGAAAGATGTTAAATCAGTAGGAACATTACATTTAATTCAGTATAGCTTAATATGAGCCTCTGTCTTTCCAATTTGCGGCTTCGACTTAAGCATTTAAGACATCAAAGACTAGTATGACTTTTGGAGGTCCAAAAGTCATTAAAACTGTGCTTCTGATTATGACAAATTATGGACGGCAGAATTATGGATAACTGGTGCTCTATCATCTTTTCAAAAAGGGAAATGTTACAAGGACTTCAAAGAATTTAGGACATAAATTATAGTTTTATAAATCATTATAACTGCCATATATTTCCATAAACATCAGAGATGCAGCCAAAAAGGAGAAGTTACTAAACTCTTAAAACAAGATTAACTTTTTTATTTTGGCTAGGATCACTGTATGTCTTTGCAGTGCATGCCTTGATAGACTCTGCAAATATTGATAGAATCCTCTCCATACCCAGAGATCCAATGTTCTAGGCTCTGACCCCTGCATGGTAAGCAACCTGGTCTCAGAGCATTTTCTATTATTCTATACGTAAATCCGTGTCTCTCCATTTAGTATAATATGTTACAAATTAATATGTATGGTATGTGTTAATTTGTGGATGTCCATCACCCATATCACATGATATGTTACGATGTACAATTCGTATTATATGTTACGAATCACCAAAACGTACAATATCTTACACATTTGCAAAATCTATGATATGTTATGAATTTTTGATGGTCGGCTAATGTTAGGTAGCTGGCTAACGTTAGCTAGGCTAGGGGTTAGGGTTAAGTTTAGAAGTTAGGATAATGGGTTAAGGTTAGGGTTAGCTGAAAGTGTTATGGTTAGGGTTGGCGGAAGGGTTAGCTAACATGCTATGTAGGTAGTTTAAAAGTTGTTAATTAGCTAAAATACTGTTGTCCGTGATGAGACATTTGAACTGGCAACTTTTGGGTTGCTAAACGTTCGCATTATACGCCCACCCATCCATCCTGACCATTCCCTTAAGTAACCATCTATCTTATGTAACCATACTAAATGTGTGAGTCTCCTGGATATACATGTACTATGTTACGTCTAGTCTATGAGACCAGGCTTTGGTAAGATGACTGAACTCTGTATACAGTGCACTTGGAAAGTTTTCAGACCACTTGACTTTTTACAAATTTTGTTACGTTACAGCCGAATTCTAAAATGGATTAAATGTCATTTTTTTATAGAATCAGAACAGTGTACATGGCTTAAGTGTATAGAATCAGAACAGTGTAGATGGCTGAACTCCATATAGAATCAGAACAGTGTAGATGGCTGAACTCCATATCGAATCAGAACAGTGTAGATGGCTGAACTCCATATCGAATCAGAACAGTGTAGATGGCTGAACTCCATATAGAATCAGAACAGTGTAGATGGCTGAACTCCGTATAGAATCAGAACTGTGTAGATGGCTGAACTCCGTATAGAATCAGAACAGTGTAGATGGCTGAACTCCGTATAGAATCAGAACAGTGTAGATGGTTGAACTCTGTATAGAATCGGAACTGTGTAGATGGCTGAACTCTGTATAGAATCAGAACTGTGTAGATGGCTGAACTCCGTATAGAATCAGAACAGTGTAGATGGCTGAACTCTGTATAGAATCAGAACAGTGTAGATGGCTGAACTCCGTATAGAATCAGAACAGTGTAGATGGCTGAACTCCGTATAGAATCAGAACAGTGTAGATGGCTGAACTCTGTATAGAATCAGAACAGTGTAGATGGCTGAACTCCGTATAGAATCAGAACAGTGTAGATGGTTGAACTCTGTATAGAATCGGAACTGTGTAGATGGCTGAACTCCGTATAGAATCAGAACTGTGTAGATGGCTGAACTCCGTATAGAATCAGAACAGTGTAGATGGCTGAACTCTGTATAGAATCAGAACTGTATAGATGGTTGAACTCTGTATAGTAAATTATCATGAGTATCAAGCTGTCCGCTGTGTTCTGTTCTCACAGCAGCATGACATCACAAGGCGATCTGAGCTCCCTCGCTGGCCACTCACTGCTCGCTATCATGAGTGTGCTTACTGTTTGGTGGGGCTGGTTGTGTGTGGCTGTCTGCCAGGAAATGGGAGGTGGGCATTGGAGGCAAAATGTGCTGTGAGAAAATAAGCTGGCCTAATCAATAACGTAGACAAACAAATAACACCTTTGACAGTGTCTCCAGTCTCCTGTATTGCTAGCTACCACACACAGCTAATTAACCTTTAAGGAGGGGGTCGTATTAGCCTGTGTGCGTGTGAATTTGCACGTCTGTGGACCTGCCTGCCCATGTCACAGACGAGACATGCAACCGAAGTCTAGATCAGGCGTGGGCAAACTACGGCCGCGGACTGCTCCACAGCCCATTCAATCCGGCCCGCGGGAGGTTTGAGAAAAAAAATGAATGGGGGAAATTATTATTTTGGGTTAAAAACATTCCAGGCCACTCTTGTATGTCTAAAACTAGATAGAAAGCATGTAGGAATTATAAAGGACCTATATATTTTCAAATAACTGCCCTTTTTCTTGCCCGCAAATTGCTTTTGACAAACAAATTGGTCCGTAAATAAAATAGTCTCGTTCTTGGTTGAATTTTGATATCTCAATGTGACCCTCGAGCTAAAATGATTGCCCACCTCTGATCTGGATGTACCCTCTGTGCTGAGATGGACCTTAAATCAATGGCTGTCGCTTGGCATTGGAATGAGGAGCCTGCAGCATTTTCTCAAGCTCTCCTCATAAAAGGGCAATTGCACCACTTTTCAACCTCATTTTCATTATTTCCAGCACAATACCAGTGTCTGAGTATGTGAAAACTTCAGCATTTTGTTGGGAAAAAAATATAAAGTAAAAAAGTTCTACCCGATGACATCATCAAAAGTGAAAGCATTTTTAAGAAGTCATTTTCAAACACTATGAGATTCGCGGTGACGTGGGGATCAAGAAAATACCCTCCCCTGACTAGCAACTCTGCACGTTTAAAAAATCACTGATTTTAATCCTGATTTTAATCCTACCCTGTGATGTCACAGCAAAGAATATTTTAGGAACTTTATTCTTATCTTTTTCACCACAGATCATGGAAACGCCATCTGGTGCTAGAGAAAATGAATATCAGGTTGAAAAGTGGTGGAATTGCCCTTTAAGAGTATAGGGAGAGCCCACCACCATTCCCTTTTTGTTTCTATACATGAATATTTCATCACTAGCACGCTCTTATTTAGGAGGCAATATTGTTGCTGTGGGGCACCAATTATGAGAACAGTAAACCCTGAGATCAATCAAGTCTGGGTTTCATTTGCTGGGTGGTTTGGTTAGTGGACTGATGATTGGCGGTAAGGTGTGTGTGTGTGTGTGTGTGTGTGTGTGTGTTTGCCCCCACCTTCCAGTTATGTGAATGCTATCAGAAGCACATTCCCAGATTCCCATCCACATGCAATACATATCAATCTCAATGTATCAATCCCAGTCCCTGCCTCGGCTTTCACGTTTCCCTGAGTACGTTTTAAAGTCTAATTTACAGTTGGGTAAAGCCAGTCAAAGCCAATGATGTCGCTTTGTCCAATCTGACTTTCTGTGACATGCAGTCATGGCGTGGTGTTAGATGGATTTGCTAGAGACTGTACATCAGAGGTCATAAAGTCAAGACAGACAGTAAACCCAGGATGAATCCAGGGGTGCAACTTTCAGTGGGGACGGGGGGTCAGGCCCCCCCCACATTCTTAAATGTTTGTCTCCCCCAGTTTTAGCATTGAAATGGGATTAGAAAGGAGGCAACGGTGTGCTTTAGGACCAGGTGGACGCCTCCGAGTGGTCTGGTAGGCTGTTTGGAGTGTTTATCCGATTGAAAAAAAATAATATATATATATATATATACACAGTTGAAGTCAGAAGTTTACATACACTTAGGTTGGAGTCATTAAAACTCGTTTTTCAACCACTCCACAAATTTCTTGTTAACAAACTATAGTTTTGGCAAGTCGGGTAGGACATCTACTATGTGCATGACACAAGTCATTTTTCCAACAATTGTTTACAGACATATTATTTCACTTATAATTCACTGTATCACAATTCCAGTGGGTCAGAAGTTTACATACACTAAGTTGACTGTGCCTTTAAACAGCTTGGAAAATTCCAGAAAATTGTCATGGCTTTAGAAGCTTCTGATAGGCTAATTGACATCATTTGAGTCAATTGGAGGTGTACCTGTGGCTGTATTTCAAGGCCTAACTTCAAACTCAGTGCCTCTTTGCTTGACATCATGGGAAAATCAAAAGAAATCAGCCAAGACCTCAGAAAAAAAACTATAGACCTCCACAAGTCTTCATTTCAAAACGCCTGAAAGTACCACGCTCATCTGTACAAACAATAATACGCAAGTATAAACACTATGGGACCACGAAGCCATCATACCGCTCAGGAAGGAGACGTGTTCTGTCTCCTAGAGATGAACGTACTTTGGTGCGAAAAGTGCTAATCAATCCCAGAACAACAGCAAAGGACGTTGTGAAGATGCTGAAGGAAACAGGTACAAAATATCTATATTCACAGTAAAACGAGTCCTATATCGATATAACCTGAAAGGCCGCTCAGCAAGGAAGAAGCCACTGCTCCAAAACCGCCATAAAAAAGCCAGACTATGGTTTGCAAATGCACATGGGGACAAAGATTGTACATTTTGGAGAAATGTCCTCTTGTCTGATGAAACAAAAATATAACTGTTTGGCATAATGACTGTCATTATGTTTGGAGGAAAAAGGGGGATGCTTGCGAGCCGAAGAACACCATCCCAACCGTGAAGCACGGGGGTGGCAGCATCATTTTGTGGGGGTGCTTTGCTGCAGGAGGGACTGGTGCACTTCACAAAATAGACGTCATCATGAGGACGGAAAATTATGTGGATATATTGAAGCAACATCTCAAGACAAGTTAAAGCTTGGTCGCAAATGGGTCTTCCAAATGGACAATGACCCCAAGCATACTTCAAAAGTTGTGGCAAAATGGCTTAAGGACAACAAAGTCAAGGTATTGGAGTGGCCATAACAAAGCCCTGACCTGAATCCTATAGAAAATTTGTGGGCGAACTGAAAAAGTGTGTGCGAGCAAGGAGGCCTACTAACCTGACTCAGTTACACCAGCTCTGTCAGGAGGAATGGGCCAGAATTCACCCAACTTATTGTGGGAAGCTTGTGGAAGGCTACCCGAAACGTTTGACCCACGTTAAACCATTTAAAGGCAATGCTACCAAATACTATTTGAGTGTATGTAAACTTCTGACCCACTGGGAATGTGATGAAAGAAATAAAAGCTGAAATAAATAATTCTCTCTACTATTATTCTGACATTTCACATTCTTAAAATAAAGTGGTGATCCTAACTGACCTAAAACATGGAATTTATACTAGGATTAAATGTCAGGAATTGTGAAAAACTGAGTTTAAATGTATTTGGCTAAGGTGTATGTAAACTTCCGACTTCAACTGTATGTATGTGTGTATATATATATAGATATAATAATCTGCCCCCCCCCCCCCCCCTTCTAAAACCAAAGTTGCACCCCTGGATGAATCTACACTACCAGTCAAAAGATTTAGAACACCTACTCATTCAAGGGTTTTTCTTTATTTTCACTATTTTCTACATTGTAGAATAATAGTGAAGACGTCAAAACTATGAAATAACATATGGAATCATGTAGTAACCAAAAAAGGGTTCAACAAATCAAAATATATTTTGTATTCTTCAAATAGCCACCCTTCACCTTGATGACAGCTTTGCACACTCTTGGCATTCTCTCAACCAGCTTCACCTGGAATGTTTTTCCAACAGTCTTGAAGGAGTTCCCACATATGCTGAGCACTTGTTGGCTGCTTTTCCTTCACTCTGAGGTCCGACTCATACCAAATCATCTCAATTTGGTTGAGGTCGGGGGATTGATTCCATATGTGCTATTTCATAGCTTTGATGTCTTCACTATTATTCTACAATGTAGAAAATAGTAAAAATAAAGAAACACCCCTGAATGGGTAGGTGTTCTAAAACCTTTGACCGGTAGTGTATATGTAAATATAAATATCTATATTCAGTAGTGGCATAGGACTGTAGTACAGGCCATGAACGAAACGTAAACAAACCCAGAGAAAAAATGTGTAATAGCATAAAAATGAATGTGTAAAATGACCACGGTCTCCAAGGCAACATGAAACAAGTTTATTTTCGCTTATCTGCTGGCTTGCATATTGAGATACAGTTGAACGGTAACATGCAGTGTAAGATTTTATTTATTTAGATGCAAATTGAGGCATAGGGGTTTTAATCCTTAGTCACAAGGCTCTATTGTGCATCAGTGGCTTCCCTTGTGCTCTGTAAATGTATGATGTTATTTGTGATTCAAATGGCTCTCACCAGAGGCAGTGAAGGGTGTACAGTACCTGTTAGTTACTGTATTGTCAACATTTTACTTATCTTCCAGTGGGGTTTATGCTGTACTGCCCTAGACTGGTCTCAGATCTGTTTGTGCTGTCTTGCTAAATTGGTGTGACAATGACCATACAAGGTGGCAAGAATTGGCACAAATTGATCTGGGACTAGGCCAATAACCATACAAGCTGGCTAGACGGCACAAATTGATGTGGGACTAGGCTAATATTTCCCTTCAGGTACTATTGTTTTTTTTTCAAGGTGGTTGATATTCTCGAAAACCTGACCCTAGGCAACAGTGGCTAAAGTCTGGTTTCAATGACGGACTCTTTTGTCAACTTTGATGAGGACAAAGAATAATATTCCAGAGTGGGTCCTCTTCAGACACTACCCCAACAAATCATGAGGCAGACATGCCAGAACGTCGCGATTCGAAACCAAAGTTGTGGTTTTAGTGAAGGTACAGTAGTTGATGCAAACTAGCCATTTGCAAAATGCACACATTAAAAATAACCTCCGTGATCTCCCTCTCGCTAGCTACTATTTTGTATTTTATTCAAGCGGACAAGGGAATGAACTACCAGTAGTTCCTCTATGTCAAACTGACGCTCTATTAAGTACAGATGCTGCTGCCGGAGCATTGAAAATTGTGGGACTTAACCTGGATGTCTCGAGGGGTGACTGATGAGCTATTAATGTAATTAAGATAATAATGTGATTCATGAAAAATACACCTCCGATGTGAAACATTATTCAAATCAAACTGTTTTTGTCACATGCTGTCACGACTCCTACCGAGGGTGACTCCTCTCCCTGTTCGGGTGGCGCTCGGTGGTCGTCGTCACCGGCCTACTAGCTGCCACCGATTCCTTTTTCCCTTTCTGTTTGTTTTGTCTAATTCGTTTCACCTGTTTTCATTTAGGCTTGTTAGTTGGCCTATTTAAGCCAGTAGGCCCGCCTGTTCTTTGTGCGGGCTTAATGATCCTTCCACTGTGTTCTGTATGGCGAAGAGTATATTTTGGGCGTTTGTATTTTGTTGTGCCCGGCATTGTGGGCGAATTACTTTTGTGCGTAATAAAGCACTACATTTAACTTTCTGTCTCCTGCGCCTGACTCCGCAATCACTACGCCCAGACCGTTACACATGCGCCGAATACAACAAGGGTCGATCTTACCGTGAAATGCTTACTTACAAGCCCTTAACCAACAGTGCAGTAAAAGAAGAGTTAAGAAAATGTGATTCTCAGTGACTGATGACCTATCACAGTGAAATAGTCATCTCTAGAGACATGTGGCATCAAAGGTGAGCTAAGTTAACTTAGCAAGTCATTGGTAAAGTATCAGGTAGAGGATTAACTTTCACATTTTAACCTGATTACTACCCACTGGGCACAGATGTCAATTCAACATATTCAATTTTGGTTCAACTTAATGTAATTGAAATGACGTGGAAACAACGTTGATTCAACCAGTGTGTCCTGTGGGTATATACAGTGCATTCAGAAAGTATTCAGACCCCTTGACTTCTTCCACATTTTGTTACGTTACAGCCTTATTCTAAAATGGATTAAATAAAATAAAAAATCCTCATCAATCAACAGTCGTGGCCAAAGGTTTTGAGAATGACTGTCACGGCAGTTTGAAGGAGCGGACCAAGATGCAGCGTTTTCGTAGTTCCACAAGTTTTATTAAATCAGTGAAACCGAATGCAACCATTAAACATTACAAGTATATACAAAACAACAAACCGTGACGCTTGACGAACAATAACCTCAAGAAGAACAATCACCCACAAACACCTGTGGGACAAACCTAACTTAAATAGGACCTCCAATTAGAGACAACGACAACCTAATGCCTCTAATTGGAGGTCATGCCAAACACCCCCAACATAGAAATGCAAACCTAGAACCAAAACATAGACAAACACCCCCTGTCACGCCCTGACCTATTCTACCATAGAAAATAATACTCACTATGGTCAGGACGTGACAGTACCCCCCCCCCCCACCCCAAAGGTGCGGACTCCGACCGCGCCTAAAAAACACAACACAAAGGGAGGGTAGGGTGGGTGACAACTGTCTATGGCGGCGGCTTTGGTTCCGGGCGTGGTAACCCCACTGCCTGCTGATCCCCTCACTTCTGTATGACTGGGGGAACCATACCATGGGTCCTCGTCGGATTCTTCGGACCACCAACCGCCGCTGATGACTCCAGGCTGCAGATCGCCGCTGATGACTCGGGGCTGCAGGCCGCCACTGAAGGATCGGGGCTGGGAGGCATCTCTGGAGGCTCCGGACTGGGAGGCGTCTCTGGAGGCTCAGGACTGGGGGGCGTCGCTGGAGGCTCCGGACTGGGGGGCGTTGCTGGAGGCTCCGGGCTGAGGGGCGTTGCTGGAGGCTCCGGGCTGAGGGGCGTTGCTGGAGGCTCCGGGCTGAGGGGCGTCGCTGGAGGCTCCGGGCTGAGGGGCGTCGCTGGAGGCTCCGGGCTGAGGAGCGTCGCTGGAGGCTCCGGGCTGAGGAGCGTCGCTGGAGGCTCCGGGCTGAGGAGCGTCGCTGGAGGCTCCGGGCTGAGGAGCGTCGCTGGAGGCTCCGGGCTGAGGAGCGTCGCTGGAGGCTCAGGGCTGAGGAGCGTCGCTGGAGGCTCCGGGCTGAGGAACGTCTCTGTAGGTTCCGGACTGGGGACCTTTGCTGCAGGCTCCGTGCCATGGGTCATCACTACTGGTTCCTCATCATGGATAATTACTGGAGGCTTTGTGCCATGGATCATCACTGGAGGCTCCGGGCCATGGATCATCACTGGAGGCTCCGGGCCATGGGTTATCACTGGAGGCTCCGTGCCATGGATTAACACTACAGGCTCCGGGCCATGGATCATCACTGGAGGTTTCATGCCATGGATTATCGTTGGAGACGTCGGACCATTGACCATCATTAGAGGCTTCCTGGGCGCTGGAACTGGTCTCACCGGACTGGGGAGATGTACTTCGGACCGCGTGCTCACAGCAGGCACCGGCCTTACCGGGCTATGGTGGCGCACTGGAGGTCTGCTACGTGGGACTGGTATAGGAGGCGCCAGGCTAGTACCACATACCTTCGGGCTAGTGCGGGGAGCAGGAACAGGGCGTACTGGGCTATGGTGGCGCACTGGAGGTAGAGTGCGCGGAGCAGGCACAGGGTACACTGGTTCTTGGAGGCGCACTGGAGGTCTGGAGTGCACGGCCTGCACAACCCGCCCTGGCTGGATACTCAACTCCGCTCGATCACTGCGGGGTGCGGGCACAGTTCGCACCGGCCTTTGTATGCGCCCTGACGACACAGTGCGCGTCACCGCAAAATACGGTGTCTACTCCATCACTTGCACCTCATAGTAAGCCCGGGAAGTTGTCTCAGGACTCCATCCTGACTCTGCCCAACTCCCCTTGTGCCCCCCCCCCCCTAAAAACATTGGGGCTGCCTCTCAGTCTTGCCTTTAGGTGCATTTAGAGCCTCCTCTCGTCGCCGCTCTGCTCTTGCTGCCTCCACTTCTTCCCATGGATGGCGATTCCATCCCTTCTGGATCTCCTCCCATGTCCAGGATCCCTTGCCGTCCAATATCTGCTCCCATGTCCATTCCTCCTGCTGCTCCTTCTTACGCTGCTTGGTCCTTCTTTGGTGGGTGATTCTGTCACGGCAGTTTGAAGGAGCGGGCCAAGATGCAGCGTTTTCGTAGTTCCACATGTTTTATTAAATCAGTGAAACCAAATGCAACCATTAAACATTACAAGTATATACAAAACAACAAACCGTGACGCTGGACGAACAATAACCTCAAGAAGAACAATCACCCACAAACACCTGTGGGACAAACCTAACTTAAATAGGACCTCCAATTAGAGACAACGACAACCTGCTGCCTCTAATTGGAGGTCATGCCAAACACCACCAACATAGAAATGCAAACCTAGAACCAAAACATAGACAAACACCCCCTGTCACGCCCTGACCTATTCTACCATAGAAAATAACACTCACTATGGTCAACACGTGACAATGACACAAATTTTAATTTCCACAAAGTTTGCTGTTTCAGTGTCTTCAGATATTTTTGTCAGATGTTGCTATGGAATACTGAAGTATAATTTCAAAGGCTTTTATTGATCATTATATGGAGTTGATGCAAAGAGTCAATATTTGCGGTGTTGACCCTTCCCACTCCCTTGGCTGAGAAGCAACCACACACATGAATGGTCTCAGGATGCTTTACTGTTGGCATGACACAGGACTGATGGTAGCGCCTTGTCTTCTCGGGACAATCTTTTTTTCCGGATGCCCCAAACAATCGAAAAGGGGATTCATCAGAGAAAATAACTTTACCCTAGTCCTCAGCAGTCCAATCCCTGTACCTTTTACAGAATATCAGTCTGTCCCTGATGTTTTTCCTGGAGAGAAGTGGCTTCTTTGCTGCACTTCTTGACATCAGGCCATCCTCCAAAAGTCTTGGCCTCACTGTGCATGCAGATGCACTCACACCTGCCTGGCGCTTGCTGGATTTTCTTGGGTGCCCTGAAGCCTTCTTCACAACAATTGAATCGCTCTCCTTGAAGTTCTTGATGATCCGATAAATGGTTTATTTAGGTGCAATCTTACTGGCAGCAATATCCTTGCCTGTGAAGCCCATTTTGTGCAAAGCAATGATGACAGCATGTGTTTCCTTGCAGGTAACCATGGTTGACAGAGGAAGAACAATGATTCCAAGCACCACCCTCCTTTTGAAGCTTCCAGTCTGTTATTCGAACTCAATCAGCATGACAGCGTGATCTCCAGCCTTGTCCTCGTCAACACTCACACCTGTGTTAACGAGAGAATCACTGACATGATGTCAGCTGGTCGTTTTGTGGCAGAGCTGAAATGCAGTGGAAATGTTTTTTGGTGATTCAGTTCATTTGCATGGCAAAGAGGGACTTTGCAATTAATTGCAATTCATCTGATCACTCTTCATAACATTCTGCAATATATGCAAATTGCCATCAAACAAACAGAAAATTAATATTTGTGTCATTCTCAAAACTTTTGGCCACGACTGTACACACAATACCCGATAATGAGAAAGTGAAAACAGGGTTTAGACATTTTTGCAAATGTATTAAAAAATTTAAAATACCTTATTTACATAAGTATTCAGACTGCTATGAGACTCAAAATTGAGCTCAGGTGCATCCTGTTTCCATTAATCATCCTTGAGATGTTTCTACAACTTGATTGGAGTCTACCTGTGGTAAATTCAATTCATTGGACATGATTTGGAAAGGCACACACCTGTCTATGTAAGGTCCCACAGTTGACAGTACATGTCAGAGCAAAAACCAAGCCATGAGGTGGAAGGAATTGTCCGTAGAGCTCCAAGACAGGATTATGTCAAAGCACAGATCTGGGGAAGGTACCAAAACATTTCTGCAGCATTGAAGGTCCCCAGGAACCCAGTGGCCTCCATCATTCTTAAATGGAAGAAGTTTGGAACCACCAAGACTCTACGGACAACCATCTCTGCAGCACTCCACCAATCAGGCCTTTATGGTAGAGTGGTCAGACGGAAGCCAGTCCTCAGTAAAAAGCACATGACAGCCCGCTTGGAGTTTGCCAAAAGGCACCTAAAGACTCTCAGACCATGATAAACAAGATTCTCTGGTCTGTTGAAACCAAGATTTAACTCTTTGGCCTGAATGCCAAGCGTCACGTCTGGAGGAAACCTGGCACTATCCCTACAGTGAAGCATGGTGGTGGCAGCATCATGCTGTGGCAATGTTTTTCAGCAGCAGGGACTGGGAGACTAGTCAGGATTGAAGGAAAGATGAACTGAGCAAAGTATAGATAACTCCTTGATGAAAACCTGCTCAGGACCTCAGACTGGGGCGAAGATTCCCTTTCCAACATGACAGCGACCCTAAGCACACAGCCAAGACAACCCAGGAGTGTCCTTGTGTAGCCCAGCCAGAGCCTGGACTTGAACCCAATTGAACATCTCTGGAGAGACCTGAAAATAGCTATGCAATGACACTCCCCAACCAACCTGACAGAGATTGAAAGGATCTGCAGAGAAGAATGGGAGAAACTCCCCAAATACAGGTGTGTCAAACTTGTAGAATCAAACCCAAGAAGACTCGAAGGCTGTAATCGCTGCCTAAGGTGCTTCAATAAAGTACTGAGTAAAAGGTCTGAATACTTATGTAAATGTGATATTTTTTTATTTTTATACATTTGCAAACATTTCTAAACTTGTTTTTGCTTTGTCATAATTACCTACCTAAGATGAACCCTTGATTCATAATTCAACTATTCATAATGCAAGTGACTCACAGGTGTGCATGTATGATGCAAGTGATGCTATGGGTTCTGTTTACAGTTTTGGTATACTGCATTGTGACCGCACATACAGAACCTGATGTATTATTGTCTATGATTGTGACAGTCCCATTTGATGAATTCAAAACAAGCCCTGGTAGATGGAGGCCCTGACCCCATCAGCACTTAGTCCCAGTGAACAGAGAGGGAGGGACGAACACTGCTTGCTCTCCCGTTAACCTCTCTGCCCTTCATTATGCTGGCTTGGTTGGTACACTTCTCCCTGTGGATGGTTCCTAGAGGAGAGAAGGAAAACATATAGCTGCATGTGTTTCTCTCTAGTGTTTCATTCAAATTTCTGTTAGCTGTGTTAGCTCTGTTGTTAGGTTGTTAGCCGAGTTGTTAGGTGTCGTGACGTTGTATTAGTTAATGTGACGACTGTTGCTCATCGAATGATTAAAGGTTACTAATTGCGTGATTAAATGAATCAAGCAAATGTTAACTCATTAACCTGGGGCACCATGGGAAAATTTGTTTTATTGAGTTTCTATTTCCAAAATTAACTCAAAGAATATCAGAATATCGATTTTACAACAGTCGCTAATTAATCAATTTCCTCTACAGTCTCATTCTGAACGTCGTATAATCCGGGAATCTGCACGGACCCGGGTCCCACCAATGAGTTCGTACCACACCAATCTTAGTTGATTATTTATTTACTAGAAAGCTAAAATGATGATAAAAGATACACATACACAAAACACAGTCTAGGCTATTGATTAGGACTTAGTATAACGGGCCAACACACTATGGCGCGTGTTACCCAAAATGGGGATTTAAAAGGGAGAGAAAAAGAGAAAGTACACAAGAGAAATATACAGCTTGGGTCACTTAGTCTGTTCTGTTCATTCTTAACCCCCATGTCTTATACCCTCGGGTCAGAAGCGGGCGTAACCGCTTTTAGGGCAATTCTCTGGGAGTACCAAGTTAAGAGGCAAGGTCTAGATTTTACTCAAATCCAATTTTAGACAACTAACTTCACATTTCATCTTTACCAAAACATTCTCTTTGATTTAAACATTTTCCACACAACGTACAATGTACAAACATCAGGCATATACTGGGAAAAATCTTAAAGTTACAATGTTTTCGTAATAACATCACCTATTAACCTTTAGTAACAACACAAAAATGACATACATTTTCATATTCCATCTATCGTCATGACCACCATTGTGGCTGACGGAAACCATTGTTCCAAAGTCCCTTTATTGCATGTTTAATGTTCTGAGGCTGGTTTTCCATAGTAAGAGGACAAAGGAATTTTGTCTGTGGCCTAAGATTTATCATGGGCGTGAGGGGTCATAAAACCCCCACATCTTCAGACCCCTAGATCTCTCCTCCTCTGTTGGGGGTGAGAGATACTCTGTAGGGTTGTGGTCTCCTGTAACCTGACCTGAATCCGGACAGTCATGACAGTCCCCCTCTGGTAGGTTCAACTTGGAAGGATTCTGCATGTTGCAACCCACCATAAGAATGACCATCGGATGTCCTGGTTTGTGGATCATAGCAGTCCCCCCCACCCCCTTGGTGGTTCACCCTGGTAGGATTTCCGCAAGCTGCGGATCACCACCAGAATGGACCTGGGAGATCCGGCAGGGGCTCTGTGTTCCGGCCCGTCGTCCGGTTATCCCGGCTAGTGGACCTAGGCATTAACTTGGCAGACGTTAATAACGCACAACACTCAGGCAATACATCATTACATTTCCTCCCCAAATGAGCGGCGTTTTGGCTCTACTGCTTCCTAAGTGTCAAAGGAAATGAAACGAAAAATTGGAATAGAAACATGAAAGTATACAAAATGTGTCTACCACACCTTAATCATCTAATATGGACTATGTTCTATATATGTCCAAGGTCTTGGCTAAATGGCTCTATCATGGCATTGTCTCTAATGTCATGTCTAGGGTGATCCTACTTGCAGGTGGGTAGTTAAGGCACTTGGAAAAACTTGGCCCCTGAAGGCCAAAGCTTACATCGGGGACATTACTGCACACGCCAAGGGAAATAAGACCAAGGATCATAGTAACAGTCAGGATACTGTCCGGCACCGTCCAAGAGCAGGCGACAGACCAATCTATTGGTCTGTAGTCAGTCGGGTCGACTAAAAGTGCCTCATCCAGTATGCTAAGATCAACAGTAATGGGTCCCTTGTACTGGATTTGGTATTGAATGGCTTGTGGTAACTCAAGGGAACGTTTAGCAAAAGCGTCCGGCATTTCAATCTCTGTGTCTATCCTGTCGTCGGGAAGTTGGTGTAGAGCGAGGTCGTCTATGTGAATAATCGCCCACTCTGGTACCTTAACAAAAACAGTCTGGTTGGGGAGGTTCAATTGGGTGATGGAGTCATGGCGTTTGTAAGTCATAGTGGCGGACGTGAACGGTGTGTTGACCAACCATCGGTTCCCTACCACCTCCACTTGTGTGGTGGTGGCCCCATCCCTGGCTGTTAGTTTGGCTCTACAGCGTTCTTCGCTGGTGATAGCTTTAATACCACAAAGACGCTCAGTGTTATCCCTGACAAACGGTTTGCTAGGACAGAGGTAGTGGACATCTTTGGTTAGAGTACACATTAGCAGGTTAGGGGTGAGATAGAAATCTGGGTTGTTTTCCTGGTAAGCTACAACTGGGGGCGTGGCAATCTTTACGTGGGTACTGTCGCGCCAAAATCCTACATTAAGAACCGTTTTCAATTTATAGATATTCTCCAGTTCAACAACCGGCAGCGTCAGTAGAAAACCCACTTCATTACGATCAACATCAACGTATATTGGGATGGCCGACCCCAGACTATAGGCCAAATGTGACTGTAACGGCCTTATCGTGGTTGAAGTAGCTGAGGTCAATATGTCGTGACCCATTGAGAGGGGCACTAGATATGAGGGGATTCTATTCATGGCCAAGTGGTCCATAGAAGAGCTAACATAACGGAGAAAATCCTCCAGTAACAATCGTACCAATTGGACATGGGCATAGTCATGGTTCATGACCTCTGCTAGCTTTCCTACAGACAGGATAGTTTTGTTCAGGAGAGTAGCTTGTGTGTTGACCACCAGAATAGTGTCCTGGAGAGACTTTCCCACATGTTGCAACCTGAGGGCCTGTGCCTTCATCTGCTGCTGGATACGTGGCATCTCTTCAGTAATCTCCCTAACATTCCTCTTGACTGTGGCTAGACTGACTGCGTTGACGGCAGCGGTACCTAGGGCAAATAGTGACCCTACGGCTGCCCCTATCGATAGTAGCGCCCCGACGAATCGTTTTTCTCGCTTGGGCTCGGCTAGTTCTGACTGGGTTACTGTGAACTTTTGGAGTTGGGCCAACATATGGGCAGTGTCTAGCTGGGCGTGCTTAATTGCCTGGCTGGTCCAGTCAGCCCCGGCCCAACTCAAATGTGCCGCATGTGGAATGTGTTGGCGGTACACATTCTCTGCATCTAGGCGGACATATACCCTCTGCATGTGTACTCTGCAGTTAGTTATGAGGAGTCCTGGATCGTCGCGGAGAACGATTCCCATAGGGGGTCCATTCGTGATTACGTCTGCTGGGTTGGTTTTGACCAGGGCGCAGAGTGTCAGGATCATCCAAAGGAACTCCATCCTACAGAAACGCATAATCAGAGATTGTTGGATTATTTCAGTTATTTGTATTTGTAAACAAAAATGTTTTGACAACTATTTTTCTGATTTTCTTATTTTGAAACAGTACAGCGCAGGACGATATCAATAGTGACAACAGATGTATATCTGGTAGCTGGGAAGAGAATAAAAGATGTTAGGTGCAACGTACTGATCTCCTGGAAGGGATCAGCAGAGGGTACTTAAGAATTTTCTTAGTTCCTCTGGCTTTGCTAGGGTTTTATCTATTCGGTGCTGGCTAGCACCCCTTCTATTCCCATGGGGGGAGTGTACAACTTGATTTGGTTCCGGTGGACCCACTTTAATGTGGCGTTTTGTCGACCTTTGTTGATTTTGATCTGGTAAGCTACAGGTGATAGCTTCACCACAATCTCATGTGGCCCCGTCCAGTGGGTCAGGAACTTTGTTGCGACGCCCGCGGGTTTGGTGTATATGTAGTACCACACCTTATCCCCGACCTCGAACACCTGTTGTGAGGCTTTTTTGTTGTAATAGGTCTTGTCACCTTCTGCACTTCTTTCCAACTGTCCTTGAGCATACGCAAAGGTAGCCAGGACATGGTTCCGCAAGTCGGTCACGTATTGATGAGCCGTGTAGGCAGTGGCTGCAGCGACATCTCCCGGTTGGTACAGGAGATGCAGTGGAAGTGTCATTTGCCGGCCCGTCATCATCTCGAAGGGTGTTATCCTGTTAGGGCTAGGGGGCAGTATTTGCACGGCTGGATAAAAAAAATGTACCCGATTTAATCTGGTTACTAATCCTACCCAGTAACTAGAATATGCATATACTTATTATATATGGATAGAAAACACTCTAAAGTTTCTAAAACTGTTTGAATGGTGTCTGTGAGTATAACAGAACTCATTTGGCAGGCAAAACCCTGAGACATTTTCTGACAGGAAGTGGATACCTGATGTGTTGTATTACCTTTAAACCTATCCCATTGAAAAACACAGGGGCTGAGGAATATTTTGGCACTTCCTATTGCTTCCACTAGATGTCACCAGCCTTTACAAAGTGTTTTGAGTCTTCTGGAGGGAGATCTGACCGAACAAGAGCCATGGAACGATGATGGCCCATTAGACACCTGGCGCGCGAGTTCATGTTGGGTACCCTCGTTCCAATACGTTATAAAAGAGTATGCATTCGTCCACCTTGAATATTATTCATGTTCTGGTTAAAAAAGGCCCTAATGATTTATGCTATACAACGTTTGACATGTTTGAACGAACGTAAATATATTTTTTCCCCTCGTTCATGACGAGAAATCCGGCTGGCTTAGATCATGTGCTAACAAGACGGAGATTTTTGGACATAAATGATGAGCTTTTTTGAACAAAACTACATTCGTTATGGACCTGTGATACCTGGAAGTGACATCTGATGAAGAGAATCAAAGGTAATGGATTATTTACATAGTATTTTCGATTTTAGATCTCCCCAACATGACGTCTAGTCTGTATCGCAACGCGTATTTTTCTGGGCGCAGTGCTCAGATTATTGCAAAGTGTGATTTCCCAGTAAGGTTATTTTTAAATCTGGCAAGTTGATTGCGTTCAAGAGATGTAAATCTATAATTCTTTAAATGACAATATAATATTTTACCAATGTTTTCTAATTTTAATTATTTAATTTGTGGTGTTGACTTGACTGCCGGTTATTGGAGGGAAACGATTTCCTCAACATCAATGCCATAGTAAAACGCTGTTTTTGGATATAAATATGAACTTGATAGAACTAAAAATGCATGCATTGTCTAACATAATGTCCTAGGAGTGTCATCTGATGGAGATTGTAAAAGGTTAGTGCATCATTTTAGCTGGTTTTATGGTTTTGGTGACCCTGTCTTTGAATTGACAAAACATTACACACAACTCTTGTAAATGTACTGTCCTAACATACTCTAAATTTATGCTTTCGCCGTAAAACCTTTTTGAAATCGTAAAACGTGGTTAGATTAAGGAGATGTTTATCTTTCAAAGGGTGTAAAATAGTTGTATGTTTGAAAAATTTGAATTTTGACATTTATTTGGATTCAAATTTGCCGCTCTTGAAATGCACCTGCTGTTGATGGAGTGCACCACGGGTGGGACGCTAGCGTCCCACCTAGCCCATTATAGACCTGTTGCGTGTGGCTCTGATCGCCATCAGTACCAATGGAAGTTTGAGGTCCCAATCTTTGTGGTTGGCTGCCACATATTTCTTCAAGATTCTGACGATTGTTTGGTTGCTCCTTTCTACCCTCCCCGAGCTCCTAGGGTGGTATGCGATGTGGAGTTTAGCTTTGACTCCCAGAAGCCTCCACAGTTCGGTCATTACAGCTGCCGAAATGTGGGTTCCTCTGTCTCTGTCCACGGTTTCTCCTGGCAGGTCGAAACAACTGAAAACGTGGTTTAGCAAAAGAACGGCTGTGGTTTCCGCTGTGTCATTGGTCGCCGGCAGGCACTCCACCCACTTTGTGAATGCGCAAGTCACTGTGAGGAGATACTTATTGCCTCTGGCCGGCCTGGCAACTGGGCCGACCCAGTCGATCTGGATCGAGCTCCAGGGGTAAGACACACCCTTGCGTTGCAGGGGTGCTCTGTGAAGTGGCTTGGAGGGTTGAAACTGGCAGCAAACTAGACACCCCCTCACGTATTGTGCCACGTCTTGTTCCATGTGAGGCCAGTAGGCCACCTGTCGCAATGTTTCACATGTAGCCTTGACCCCCCTATGGCCTCCACATGGCTTGTCGTGGGCATGGGCTATTATTATCCCCCTCTGTGTTTTAGGAACCACCCACCTTCGAGCGGTGTCGGTTTCTGAAACATACACCAGTAGGTCATCTACAAGTGTGAGGTGCTGTTTAGTTGCGTACAGCGAACGCCAGTCGTGTGAACCTGCCAAAGCCAGTTCGGACACTGGATCCGACAGGAACACCATCAAAGTGGCGAGGGACTCATCTTGGTGTTGCATTGCTAACAGGTCGCCATTCAGGAATGAATGCGTTAGCAACACATTATGTTCGTGCAAAGACGTATTCCGTGGTGCTACATGGCTTCGCGTTACCGCAGACACCATAGCTTCTTCAGTGGTTTTTTCGTCTCGAGCATCAAACACCCAAGGGGTGCCGTGAATTGCACCGGATTTCGCCATGCTGTCGGCATGGTCGTTGCCAAGTTTGTCACGACCAGGTGATTTGGAGTGTCCCTTGACTTTCTTCCAATACACCTGTATGTCGTGTTTGGTGATGAGGTCATCACAAGCTAGAATGAGCTCTTTGTTTCTCACCTCTTTACCACTTGAAGTAGTCATGTGCTTTTGTTTCCAAAACGGCAAGTGGCATAAGAAGGTGAGTCTCGCGTAGTTTGAGTCGGTGCAGATCACCAGTTCTGACAATTCGTGTTTCACCGCCGTTTGCAGGGTGATCAGCACGCCAGCCACTTCTGCAAACCGGCTGGTCTTGTTGCCAAGCTGAAATTGAAGTAGTTTGCACGGAATGCCGTTGTGCCATACCAATCCCACCCCAGCTTGCAAGTGGTCTAGATGGCGGTAAGAACAGCCATCTACAAATGCCATCGGCATGTCGAGACACACGTTCTCTTTGAAGTAGTGATGGTTCGAAGGCAATGGCGGAGCGATGTCACGCGGGGGTGGTGCGGAGTCGGTTTCATCATCACCACAGTGTTGACACACTGCCAAAGCACTGCCCAAAGGCAGGTTTTTCGCTTTTGCGTAGTTGATTACTACATCATGGCTCTACAGCGTCATGAGCCAAGCCGCTATCCTGCTGTTGTGTAAAGCACCCTCACGGATTCGTTGGCTTTTCAGAAAAGTCACAGGCTGGTGACATGTTTATATGATCACCTTTTGTCCGCCGACATAACTGGTGAAGTGTTTGATTGCCCAGACTGTCGACAGCAGCGCTTTTGCGCAGTCTGAGTATTTGTCTTCAGCAGGGTTGAGTGTTTTGCTCGCGTAAGCAACCACACGTTTGTCTGGGTCGTATTTTTGGTACAACCCAGCGCTAAGGTAGTGCTTTGAGAAACCGACTTCCAAAAATAATGTCTTGTCTTTGTTGGGGTATACCACGCAGGATGCCTCGCAAAGCAGGTTTTTCAAGGAAGCCACAGCTTTGTTGTGAGTGGCATCCCAAACGAATGGGGTGTCTTTCTGAAGAAGACGAGTCAACGGTTTTGACAAGTCGGCGTAGTTTTCGATGAATTGATGGGAGTAATTACATCCTCCCAAGAAGCTGCGCACCTCGTGACGGTTTGTAGGTGTTTTGATGTTGCGGACTGCTTGGATTCTGTTAGACTGTGGCAGAATGCCCTCGGCACCCACCAGAAGCCCAACATAGTTTACCTTGGTCCTGCACCATTGTCCTTTCATGATGGCCAACTTAGCCCCTGCAGTCCCGAGTTGGGTGAGAACGTGGTCCATTTCATTGAGGTGATGTGACCAAGTCTCACTTCTCATGAGAACGTCGTCCATGTACATTTTCGTCCCCCTCGAGGCTGCGTCTGGCATTGCCTTGTGCAGGAAGATGTTGAACTCTGAGGGGGAGTTCGCATACCCGAATGGGCAACGATTGAACGTGAAGAGCTTGTTCGAGAAAGAGAAAGCCAACTTGTTTTGGTCACGAGGGTCGACTGTCATGGTCCAGAAACCATTCGCCACGTTGACGGTGGAGAAGTACTTGGCGTTTGCCACCTTTGGCAACTCTTGGTCGAGCTGTGTCATTGGCCAACGAGACAACGGAACCAGTTTGTTGAGTTGTCTATAGTCAATGGTAAGACGCCATTTACCCGTTGGTTTTAGAACGGACCACACGGGAGCGCTGTACGTACTGTTACATTCCCTGATTATCCGTTTAGCTAATAAGGAATCAATAATCTCTTGTACCGCTGCGTATGCTGCGAGCGGGATTTTGTATTGTCTAACAAACGTAGGAGTTGCTCCGGGTGGCGTAGGAATATGCACCAAATGGATACCCATAACCCCGCAATCCAGCGAGTCTGTCGACCAGATCTCACTGTGTTTGTTAAACAATTCTCTCAACTGATGGCGTTCAGTGTCATTGACAAGAGCATCAGCATCCGACAGTAGTTGTATTACCTGTGCATGGAAACCAGGATATGGTTCAGTGACATTGTACAGGTCTTCATCGGGTGGTGACGGCATGTCACTTTTGGAAGTGTCATCGGTTGTTACCTCACAAGAGTGTACTTCGCATGCAGGAGGAGACGTGATATCATCCTCCGCCGTGGAGTATATTAACAGGTTGCTGTCAGAATCGACATCCAGACTGAAAGTTGATGTGTCGTCAAGTGGTAATACGGGAGTTGGTGCGATTGCTTTTAACTGACAAGTAAACAGCGTACCTCCCTCGCCATCTAGGTCTAGGGAGGACGGAAGAGGCCCAATCACGGGAACAACCAGTTCAAAATCATGGAAGGGGTAATTGATCAATGTTCCTAGCTGAGTGTGCTGAGAAATGGAAATATCCGCTTGAGTCAGATTTTGTACCAGGAGGTAAGTGGATCTAGCGGTTAATTCCAACAGCGGGTTGCCATTGATAGTTAGCCCCAAGTCGAATAGTTGCGGAGAGGGTTGGAAGAACGCAGTGGTGCCTTCCATCTGGTATCCAGGCGCCAGATTCAGTCTTACAGAAACCTCTGTGGTTCTTGCCGGAATCAACATGGCGGACTCAGTTATCACCTTGCAAGCTTCAGGAATAGTCTGCCCGGATGCGAGTGTATCGAGTTTAACTCCCAATCTTACCAAAATGTCCGCAACCAGTAGGTAGTGAGATACTTCCTTGGTTCCAATGCGGATCGATAGCGCACACACCCCTATTGCGGTGAGTGTTGTCTGGGGAGTCGTTCCCAGTGGAAATCTAAACGTTTTCAGCACAAGGGGATGGCAGTTAGCCGTTTTCAAAATTTTGTTGAACATTTCCAAACTGATTGCATATTTTTCTGACCAGGTTGCCAGCCTGGTATCCTCAACCATAGTGCCGTTTAGGCACACGCCCCCTTTCAGAGGAGGGCGGTAAGTGTCGGCTGGTGAATCACCCAAGCCACACAGGAAAACCTCATGTTTGGTTAAGTTCCGAGTTGAACTCACCTTGTCATTTGCCACCAATGGCGGGCTCATGGCCAAGTTCACCGGGTTTGCGTCAGATGCTGACGTCGAACCCACGTCGTTGCACAATTTATGGCAGGTAGCCTTGGAAGAATGCGGTGAAGTCAACAGAGTTGGCATAGGTATTTGTGACCAGATTTGATTGGTTTTCCAATCCATTAGTGGTACCAAGCTGTAGCTTGAGTGAAACCTCAAAGATTCGTATCGCAGTGTTCCGTTTTCAACCAATGTTTTGCTGGGTCCACTGCCCTTTTTAGCTCATCCAGCAAGGTTTCGGATACGAGGGAAATTGTCGAACCCGAATCTATCAGAGTGTGACAGGTCAAACAGTCCTCCAGGACTGTTCTAAGGTATGGGCTGTTCGAGTTGGTTTTTCTCGTCATATCCCCAACAAAATGGTGAGGGTTGGGAGAACGGAGCAGTTTGTAATCTGTGTCGATTTCCAAGACAGATAAGTCACCTACGTGACCCAGTGGGTCCTCTATCGGAATGGGAGAGGAATCATCTGTTGCAAAGCTGCTTATCTTGTGCATCTCCACATCCGTGTCCAAGTCTGTAGACAAAACCTGCGGGCGTGAGTTTCGGCGGACTTGGTTTCCAACGATTTTACGCCTAGTCATGATGACTTATCCTTGTCCTCTTTCTCAAATTTCTTACGATGCAGTACATCTCTTATCAGAGCTTCTATATCATTTCGGTTAGCGTTTAGATCATTGTTGAACACTTTGTTGCCCTTGTTACGCTTGTTACTCTTGTGTCCTGACCCTTTGTGAGAGTGATGGTTCCCGCTTAAGCTCGAAAGTCGAGGTGTCCGGGCTCTTAGCCCGGCTTGCTTTTGATGCTTCAAAAGCGGTGCTTGCAAGCTGTCGGAGCGTCGAGATTGGTAACCCAACGTGGACAGTAGGGCCCAAGTAGTCAATGAAGTTGGGAGACATGTTTGACAGGAACAGTTGTTTGAATGGTAATAGGTCTTCCATTCCCGTTTCAGTGAGCATGCCAAAGTAAGCTGAATGAAGCCGATGATAGTAGGCTTGTGGGTGTTCATTTCGAGCTTGTCTGATATTGTTAGCCAACGAGCTATCGTGTTTGCGAGTCGCAGAACCACTGAATTCTATTTTCAAAACCGTGGCAAGTTTAGCATAGTCGTTTTGTACGTGTTGCTCTTGTAGACGGATGAACCTTGTCACGTGTCTGTTGGACGTTCGCTTCAAAAGGTAGAGCCTGTCTGCATTCGTAGCATTTGGGTAGCCATCCAAGGCGTCCTCTATGTCTGCTAAGAATGTCTCAGTGTCGTTTGGCTTTCCTGGAACGGGGTCAAAGAGGCGGAAGTTTTTGACGATTTTGTCAAGGCGATCCCCGCCAAGTGCGCGGGGAGCATCTGCACTCTCCCGTGGGGAATTGTGGGCCGAGAGGCCAAGAGGAAAAGTCAAGCTGTGGTTGTGTTGGCGAGGAGGCCCCAATTCACTGTGGGCCGAATGGCCAAGAGAAAGAGGCTGAAATCTCCTGTCATCTACATTCCTTCGTTCTCTGAGCTCCGGATGTGAGCTAGGTTGCTTGGTTTGGTTGTCCCGCGATAGCGCGTGACTGTTCTGGAGTTCCTCCAGATGATACCTAAGGGTGGTGTTCTGCTGCATCGCAGAGTCCACCTGGGAGTTGAGGGTGTTTATTTTAGACACGTAGGTGTCGCACCTTGCTCCGCTCGGCCTCATACTTATCTGTCATGGTTTGCAGGGAGAGGTCTCGAGTGTGGAGTGAGAGATCCAGGGATGCGATGTCCTCCTTTTGTTTAGAGGTCACTTTTTCCAACTTTCTCACCTGTTCTTTCTCATCCTTCATTAAATCAGCGACTTCAATGAGTTCTGCTGTTTTGTCCTCCAACTTGGTCATTGTGTTCATTAACTGATCGTCTTTGGTCTGCAGCTTTTGGAATAGAGGATTATTGCTTTGAGTGGTTTCATTCACAACCGTTTGCAGGGCATCAATTTGCTCACCCCGTTTTCTAGCTAGCTCGTCCGATTCATCTAGTTTTGCGTGGACTTCATCGTATTTAGTTTTGGCTAAAACGAGTTGTTCCTTTAGAATACGGACTTCAATCAATCAATCAAATTTATTTTTATATAGCCCTTCGTACATCAGCTGATATCTCAAAGTGCTGTACAGAAACCCAGCCTAAAACCCCAAACAGCAAGCAAAGCATGTGAAAGAAGCACGGTGGCTAGGAAAAACTCCCTAGGAAAAACTCCCTAGAAAGGCCAAAAACCTAGGAAGAAACCTAGAGAGGAACCAGGCTATGAGGGGTGGCCAGTCCTCTTCTGGCTGTGCAGGGTGGATATTATAACAGAACATGGTCAAGATGTTAAAATGTTAAAATGTTCATAAATGACCAGCATGGTCAAATAATAATAATCATAGTAGTTGTCGAGGGTGCAACAAGCACGTCCGGTGAACAGGTCAGGGTTCCATAGCCGCAGGCAGAACAGTTGAAGCTGGAGCAGCAGCACGGCCAGGTGGACTGGGGACAGCAAGGAGTCATCATACCAGGTAGTCCTGAGGCATGGTCCTAGGGCTCAGGTCCTCCGAGAGAAAGACAGAAAGAGAGAAAGAGAGAATTAGAGAGAGCATATTTAAATTCACACAGGACACCGGATAAGACAAGAGAAATACTCCAGATGTAACAGACTGACCCTAGCCCCCCGACACATAAACTACTGCAGCATAAATACTGGAGGCTGAGACAGGAGGGATCAGAAGACACTGTGGCCCCATCCGATGATACCCCCGGACAGGGCGAAACAGGCAGGATATAACCCCACCCACTTTGCCAAAGCACAGCCCCCACACCACTAGAGGGATGTCTCCAACCACCAACTTACCGTCCTAAGACAAGGCCGAGTATAGCCCACAACGATCTCCACCATGGCACAACCCAAGGGGGGGGCGCCAACCCAGACAGGAAGACCACGTCAGTGACTCAACCCACTCAAGTGACGCACCCCTCCCATGGACGGCATGGAAGAACACCAGTAAGCCAGTGACTCAGCCCCTGTAAAAGGGTTAGAGGCAGAGAATCCCAGTGGAAAGAGGGGAATCGGCAAGGCAGAGACAGCAAGGGCGGTTCGTTGCTCCAGCCTTTCCGTTCACCTTCACACTCCTGGGCCAGACTATACTTAATCATAGGACCTACTGAAGAGATAAGTCTTCAGTAAAGACTTAAAGGTTGAGACTGAGTCTGCGTCTCTCACATTGGTAGGCAGACCATTCCATAAAAATGGAGCTCTATAGGAGAAAGCCCTACCTCCAGCCGTTTGCTTAGAAATTCTAGGGACAATTAGGAGGCCTGCGTCTTGTGACCGTAGCGTACGTGTAGGTATGTACGGCAGGACCAAATCGGAAAGATGGGTAGGAGCAAGCCCATGTAATGCTTTGTAGGTTAGCAGTAAAACCTTGAAATCAGCCCTTGCCTTAACAGGAAGCCAGTGTAGGGAGGCTAGCACTGGAGTAATATGATCAAATTTTTTGGTTCTAGTCAGGATTCTAGCAGCCGTATTTAGCACTAACTGAAGTTTATTTAGTGCTTTATCCGGGTAGCCGGAAAGTAGAGCATTGCAGTAGTCCAGCCTAGAAGTAACAAAAGCATGGATTAATTTTTCTGCGTCATTTTTGGACAGAAAGTTTCTGATATTTGCAATGTTACGTAGATGGAAAAAAGCTGTCCTTGAAACAGTCTTGATATGTTCTTCAAAAGAGAGATCAGGGTCCAGAGTAACGCCGAGGTCCTTCACAGTTTTATTTGAGACGACTGTACAACCATCCAGATTAATTGTCAGATTCAACAGAAGATCTCTTTGTTTCTTGGGACCTAGAACAAGCATCTCTGTTTTGTCCGAGTTTAAAAGTAGAAAGTTTGCAGCCATCCACTTCTTTATGTCTGAAACACAGGCTTCTAGCGAGGGCAATTTTGGGGCTTCACCATGTTTCATTGAAATGTACAGCTGTGTGTCATCCGCATAGCAGTGAAATTTAACATTATGTTTTCGAATGACATCCCCAAGAGGTAAAATATATAGTGAAAACAATAGTGGTCCTAAAACGGAACCTTGAGGAACACCGAAATGTACAATTGATTTGTCAGAGGACAAACCATTCACAGAGACAAACTGATATCTTTCCGACAGATAAGATCTAAACCAGGCCAGAACTTGTCCATGTAGACCAATTTGGGTTTCCAATCTCTCCAAAAGAATGTGGTGATAGATGGTATCAAAAGCGGCACTAAGATCGACTTGGTCAAGAGTTTGTTCACGTTCGTTGTTATAAGTGTTAGACAGATCTTCCAATTTATCTGTTCTCACACACAGTTTCTCGGCTAGCAGTAGCTTATCTTTTTCGGCTTTCGATGCCAACTCCCTGGTTCTCTCCACCTGTGCCTTGAACTCCCCAGCTTCCTGCTCGTGACTCTGCTGGGCACTGAGGTACTGGTGCACTGTCCATCTCTGCTGGTGGGCATAGTTAAGGGCTAAACTGGAGAGAACCTTCACAAGGCCTCCGCCTGATGGTCTATTTTGAAGAGCGTCTGTCGCAATGTCTGCATTTTTCTCGCTTATGGCATCGAAATCTAACATTTTCAGCCCCTCAGCATAGTTAGGATTTGCATCGTTGCTAAGGTCAGCGATCAATCTTTCCATGGGTGAAGGTCCACTGATTAGAGGGGAAATGGGTGGAAACCCATCTGATGAATTGCTCATTGTTATGATTATCAGTTATTTCAATTTACGTAATGTTTGGGTTTTTGAGTTGGAGGCTGCAAACACGATTTAACTCAGTTTGTAAATGTCAATGAATCATCAAGACTGGGTCAGTAATGTGAGTTGGTTATTACTGAACTTGCCAAAACAGGTTTAATTGATTAAATCGATTTTAATGATAAATCTGACCTGTATAGGCTATTTGGGAATTTTAACTTTAATTCATCTGAAAGAGTTGCTATCTCTAAGTTAACATTGAAAAGTTTAACGATGTCTCATTGGTTAGAACACATTAGTTTGCGTATTATTCCAATAACCAACCTGGAAAGGTAGTGTAGCAATTTAATGTATGTATTAAATTGAATGAGACAATGATATCCAATCAGTTCTGGTTAGATATCGTACAGCATAACCTGAATTATTTTAAAATAATTACTGGTGATTCTTCACCACCGGAGGTCACTGTTAACACAAGCTAATATCGACCAGGTACCAGTGAAGGTAGAATTTCACAATGCTGTTAAAAAGGTCTCCCTAAACACCATTAAGCTGGTAAAACAGATTTAATCTATTAATCAATTTGCATGATTAGTCAACCCCGTATAGGCTAAAGGAATTAGCTTTAATTAACCTGAAATAGTTGCTATCTCTAAGTTAACGTTGAAAAGTTTAACGATGTCTCATTGGTTAGAACACATTAGTTTGCGTATTATTCCAATAACCAACCTGGAAAGGTAGTGTAGCAATTTCATGTATGTATAAAATTGAATGAGACAAGAATATCCAATCAGTTAAGACTGGTTTGATATCCTACAGCGTAACCTGAATTATTTCACAAAAAATTACTGCCGATTCTTCGCCAGAGGTTACTGATAGCGCAAGCTGAGATCTCACAGGATTCCCGCCTGGCACGGGAATTCACTATGAACAAAGGGGAAAACAAAAATGGCTGCTCCCCTTTGTTAGCTTAGCATCTGGCGCAATGCTTAGCTTTCCTTGCGCGGGGTTTCCACCTCGCCACACAAGGGAAGTTCCCTCCAACAAGGGAACAGGTTTACTAGGTGACGTCTCACGTTCAACTCTTAAACTCTTCACGTTACCAAACGCGAGAGGTAGAGAGATAATGACTTCGCTTCGGTCAAACGAATATATCTACTCTAATTTCCGTAATGGCTGGCTCATATGTCCTCTGCTCTAGGAATTGCTTATGACCGAGTCAGATCGCTCCTGAAAGCGATCGACAGAAATAACACTACGTTGGGCCCAACTAGCATCCGCATCCAACCGCATCCGCTACAAGACCATGGTGATTGCCTACGGAGCTGTGAAGGGAACGGCACCTCCATACCTTCAGGCTCTGATCAGGCCCTACACCCAAACAAGGGCACTGCGTTCATCCACCACTGGCCTGCTGGCCCCCCTACGTCTGAGGAAGCACAGTTCCCGCTCAGGCCAGTCAAAACTGTTCGCTGCCCTGGCACCCCAATGGTGGAACAAGCTCCCTCACGACGCCAGGACAGCGGAGTCAATCACCACCTTCCGGAGACACCTGAAACCCCACCTCTTTAAGGAATACCTAGGATAGGATAAAGTAATCCTTCTAACCCCCCCCCCCCCCCCCTTAAAAGATTTAGATGCACTATTGTAAAGTGGTTGTTCCACTGGATATCATAAGGTGAATGCACCATTTTGTAAGTCGCTCTGGATAAGAGCGTCTGCTAAATGACTTAAATGTAAATGTAAATGTATTATTCTCAGAATGCCTGCATTGGCTGGTACATATGCCCTAGCTCGTAGCATTCAGTAGACCCCCCCTACACACTGGCTTTCGTCAGATATACCACGGGGGTGGTTCTCTCCCGACCAGTATCTGGGTGAAATGGAACGACACACACACGCTTCTCTCCCGCACTAGTCCTGCCTATAGCTATTAATGGTATATATGTATCTTGTTACACAATTGGTATGGAATTACCCAATAGTGCGGCCTAGTCCTATCTTAGACTCCTCACAGGGGGCGCCAATATGTCGTGACGTTGTATTAGTTAATGTGACGACTGTTGCTCATCGAATGATTAAAGGTTTCTAATTGCATGATTAAATTAATCAAGCAATTATTAACTCATTAACCTGGGGCACCATGGGAAAATTTGTTTTATTGAGTTTCTATTTCCCAAATTATGTCACGTCCTGACCAGTAAAGGGGTTATTTGTTATTGTAGTTTGGTCAGGACGTGGCAGGGGTGTTTGTTTTATGTGTTCCGGGGTTTTTGGGTATTCTATGTTTTGTATTTCTATGGTTTTTCAATGTTGTGTATTTCTTTGTTGGCCTGGTATGGCTCTCAATCAGGAACAGCTGTACATTGTTGTTGCTGATTGGGAGTCATACTTAGGTAGCCCTTTTTTTTACCTGTCTTTTGTGGGAAGTTGTTTTTGCATTGCTGTGTGTAGCCTGCAAGACTGTTTGTCATTCTTTCGTTTTCTTGTTTTTGTTACGTGTCTCTAATAAAAGTAAATATGAGCACTCAACCCGCTGCGCCTTGGTCTACTACGTACGACACCCGTTACAAATTAACTCAAAGAATATCAGAATATCGATTTTACAACAGTCGCTAATTAATCAATTTCCTCTACAGTCTCATTCTGAATGTCGCATAATCCGGGAATCTGCACGGACCCGGGTCCCACCAATGAGTTCGTACCACACCAATCTTAGTTGATTATTTATTTACTAGAAAGCTAAAATGATGATAAAAGATACACATACACAAAACACAGTCTAGGCTATTGATTAGGACTTAGTATAACGGGCCAACACACTATGGCGCGTGTTACCCAAAATGGGGATTTAAAAGAGAGAGAAAAAGAGAAAGTACACAAGAGAAATATACAGCTTGGGTCACTTAGTCTGTTCTGTTCATTCTTAACCCCCATGTCTTATACCCTCGGGTCAGAAGTGGGTGTTACCACCTTTAGGGCAATTCTCTGGGAGTACCAAGTTAAGAGCCAAGGTCTAGATTTTACTCAAATCCAATTTTAGACAACTAACTTCACATTTCATCTTTACCAAAACATTCTCTTTGATTTGAACATTTTCCACACAACGTACAATGTATAAACATCAGGCATATACTGGGAAAACTCTTAAAGTTACAATGTTTTCGTAATTACATCACCTATTAACCTTTAGTAACAACACAAAAAATGACATACATTTTCATATTCCATCTATCGTCATGACCACCATTGTGGCTGACGGAAACCATTGTTCCAAAGTCCCTTTATTGCTGGTTTTCCATAGTGAGAGGACAAAGGAATTTTGTCTGTGGCCTAAGATTTATCATGGGCGTGAGGGGTCATAAAACCCCCACATCTTCAGACCCCTAGATCTCTCCTCCTCTGTTGGGGGTGAGAGATACTCTGTAGGGTTGTGGTCTCCTGTAACCTGACCTGATCAGGACAGTCATGACATAGGTTAACCGTGTTAGCTGTGTTAGGTTAACTGTGTTTGCTGTGTTGTTAGGTTGTTAGCTGTGTTGTTAGCTGTGTTAGGTTGTTAGCTGTGTTGTTAGATGTGATGTTAGGTTGTTAGCTGTGCTTTTAGGTTGTTAGCTGTGTTTTTAGGTTGTTAGCTGTGTTGTTGTTAGCTGTGTTGTTAAGTTAAGTTGTGTTAGGTGGTAGGCTGTGTTGTTAAGTGGTTAGCTGTGTTGTTGGCTGCATTGTTAGCTGCGCCTCTCTTTTCTCCATCGTAGCGAGCTATAAGATTTCCCAGGTGGAGATGGGTATAATGACAGGCGACACCGTACGTCGCGCACGCACCCACACACACACACACACTCACAGCCTCTAGCTCTCCATCCAGCCATTCCCTATCTCATCACACTGTGTTTACTCTCTGTCTCTCTACAGGTTCCTGCTGACTGGACTCTTCAGAGATGAGTATGAACCTGGACCGCGTCCCAAATTGCATCCAATCTCTACATAGTGCACTACTTTTGTCACATGCGCTGAATACAACAGGTGTCGACCTTGCCATGAAATGCTTACTTACAAGCCCTTGACCAACAATGCAGTTCAAGAAATATTTACTAAACTAAAGTAAAAAGTATCACTGTAAATTGTGCGTGGGCCCATTTGATTAATTGTTTGATTAATTAATTGTCTTATAGCTTGTGGGTAGAAGCTGTTAAGGAGCCTTTTGGACCTAGACATGGCACTCCAGTACATCTTACCGTGCGGTAGCAGAGAGAACAGTCTATGACTTGGGTGATTGTCTTTGACTATTTTTGGGGTCTTCCCTGTATAGGGCCTATACAGGGTGCCATTTGGAACACAGTCTATGAAACCAGGCTTAATTTGTCATAATTACAACAGGAAATGTTTTCCATACAGACTCCATGCTTGACATTTTCAAAAACACACAAGGCCATTACACCATTACAGACCAAATGAAGATGGAGCACGGTCCAATTGAATTCTCCCTCTCAAGTAATGCTTCTGCTTCATTATGTTTTAATATGGTGTGTATGTGTGGGGTGAGTGGGGGTGTGTGTATTTTTGTGACCGTGCATGCGGAGGAGCTCGGAGCAACAATTTAATATTGCTAATGAATAGATGCATATTAATGATTCGTTACATGAAGTGAGGATTTTCAATGCATAATCAAGTAGTCTTGTTATGAAGAACTATTTTGGACCCAATTTATCTTTGGTATTTTGAGGTTCAGGTCTGTGTTGGAATAGATGATTAAGTATTGTATCACTCCAGTCAGTGATATAATTTAGGCATGCAATCGCAACTTCTCTTAGATTAGTTTTGAGACAGTGAGCCTCCCATTTTGAGCGTGATTTAGCACAAGGTGAGCAAGCAATGAGCATTGACTTATTTCCATTTCAGAGCCTTTCCCTCACGACACTAAGCCCTGGAGAGAGAAAAGCGATAACGTTCCCGACAGGATGATAAGTTTATGGCCTTTTGTACAGTTCTAGACAGTCTGTTTCTCTCCTGGTCCTCTTGATGAATGCAACACTCCTCCCTACATACCAACGCTCAGGTTCTGTCCACAATGGTCCTGACAGGGTTCTTTTCTTGTTTCGAGGTTAAAAAGAAAAGAAGTGATGGAATGACAAAGGCACGTCAATCAAACAGTGTTTCCGTAGTACTTAAGATTCCAGGCTGTTCTGCAGAGTAGAGAAACTTTGTCTCCCAGGCCAAGGTCCCGGCCCTCTCAGAAAGAACACTGGAGACATGACCAGACTGAGAATGAATACACTACAATACTGTGGCTTTAGGCTTGACAACATCAACCTCGACATCACCTACACTGGTTAAAACAGTGGCCCTTTTGTGGTGGAGTTCAGTTCATAATACTTCTTGACTTTCTATTATGGTTGTGAAAGGATTTTGTTAGTGATAGTTGAAGTTTTCATTTTGTTTGTTGTGTTCATGTCATTTATGTAGTTATGTGGGCTGTCCTTTTGAAAATAACCGCTTTTCCTCAAGAATAACGTCTGAATGATAAAAGCTGGACCTTTACTTTATCTGTGTTCTACATCTATCTATGCCACTGCCTGCATGGCCCGGCTCTGCCCTAAATGCTGGTCCTTGATGGTGACATTTGGTGGCATTTAGAGTTGTAGACTGTGAATGGCTGTGTGTAGAATGCTAAAAGGTCAGGACACTAGGGAGAGAGTTTGGCCACTCGCTTTGACATTCGCCTTGTCCAGTCCAGTTTTGTTTAATGTTATGGTCCATTTATTCAGACAATAAATATCTAAATTATTAAGGAACAGGAAAACAGGTAACGGCATGGACAGTTTATTCAGGCTCTTTTATGACTATAGGAATCTGTTTTGGTTGGTATTTTCTTGTTTATTACTTGGTTGATGAGGGGTGGTATGCCCATTTTGAAACATTGACCACAGTATCTTTTATTCTTCCCATCGCTTGCCTTCAAACTTAACAATGTTTGGCCTGACTTTACAATCTAAAACATAGTTAGACGAGATCCTTCCATAGTCTCTGTAGATTACTTTACAGTCTAAAACATATTCCAACCCAGCCATCTACATACACTATGGTAGAACCTCATCTACCTGCCTCAGACCTTAAAAGCCACCAGCACACCACTTATCTTGGGTCCTGGACTCCCAGCCCATGATGGCTTCTGATTGGCCGGGGGCTGGGGTCATTGGAACGAGGGACAGTGATGATTAAATGTTCCCTATTCCGAGCTATCTTTGGTGCTTCTGGGAGCAGGGAGCTATCTACCTGTCTGTGGTGCTTCTGGGAGCAGGGAGATATCCACCTGTCTGTGGTGCTTCTGGGAGCAGGGAGATATCCACCTGTCTGTGGTGCTTCTGGGAGCAGGGAGATATCCACCTGTCTGTGGTGCTTCTGGGAGCAGGGAGCTATCTACCTGTCTGTGGTGCTTCTGGGAGCAGGGAGATATCCACCTGTCTGTGGTGCTTCTGGGACCAGGGAGCTATCCACCTGTTTGTGGTGCTTCTGGGAGCAGGGAGATATCCACCTGTCTGTGGTGCTTCTGGGACCAGGGAGCTATCCACCTGTCCGTGGTGCTTGTGGGAGCAGGGATCTATCCACCTGTTTGTGGTGCTTGTGGGAGCAGGGAGCTATCCACCTGGCTGTGAGCAGTCACATCTTCTGACCCAATCAATGGCTCTACTGGGGTCTGTGGGGGACCTAGTTGAGCTGAACTAATTACATCTCTTTTTAACAGTTTATTTGCTGCTGGGGCCTCCTTCTCTCCTCCTATTGTTTTTGTCTTTCTCTGACCGTCTCTCTCTCTCTCTCTCTCCTCTTCTCTCCTCCTCTCTCTTCCCCTATGTCACCTGATTGAGGTGATCTAGTAATTATCTTTTGTTTCATTAAGTGCAGCAGGCAATCAGTGAACTCCAGAGGGGACTTGTCACTGACTCTGACTCAGTATGCATGGCCAATACATGACTTCATACTACATAGTGCACAGAGGAGGCTGGTGGGAGGAGCTATAGGAGGACGGGCTCATTGTAATGGCTGGACTGGAATCGATGGACTTGAGTCAAACGTGGTTTCCATGTGTTTGATACCGTTCCATCTATTCCATTCCAGCCATTACAATGAGCGGCACTGCGGGTTCCCTCTCTTGGGATGGTGAGGAAGGTAGGAACCCCACAGCTACACACACACTCACAGCCACGGTAGTCATCCTGTGTAGCGGCTGATGAATTGGAACACACTCCGACAAGACAGAAGCCCACCAGTGGCTGACACTGAATACATTATTATGACAGCCATGGTAAATCAGACTTACTCTGTGGTGTAGAGCGGAGATTGAGGAGATTTCACCCAATGAGGTAGCACGCTCCTCCGCTCCGATGCACTTCATTGGGCCAAATGGATGATAACGCGCAGCACACGTGTTGATTATGAAATGATGGTTGCACAGCAGAGTGGGGATGGAGGCCAGGGTGTTACCACGGGGCTAGGATGTGATTAGTGCTTTGGGACTCAAACTGTCTGCGATCCAATTTTGTGCAACAGTTTGAGATGTGTGCTACTGGCTGCACAGAGAAAACAATCAGATAGCAAATCATTCATTCTCAACATGAAAGAGCATAATGATACTGCAACTGTTGCTAATGAAGGCTACTAGACTAACATTCAAAATTACCCTGACAACATTCACGCTGACGATCCTATTTCTTTCAGTGCCTGCATGCCCTCTAAAATGAGACGTGGTATCTATGCCATGTCGAGCGTGTGCTGTGTGTAGGCCACGGTGGAAGAGATCCCTGGAGTTTCCACAGGAGAAGACTCTATTTAAAGACGTGCAGACAGGCGGGAGCGGTGGACGGGCAGGGAGGGGAATGGAAGATCTCAGGTGGGTTGAGTCCGGTGTGTATTTGGCTAAATTAATGATGAGCCATCTGTCTGTCTCCAGTGTGTGTGTGCGTGCGTCTCCAGCGGGCGAGACCACCAGCTGCCGAGGCTTTGATCCCACCTGTCTGTCTTCACCTGGTCATCACTTCTCGTGCTGGTGGTGGAGGAGGTGGTGCTACACTGTACTGTGACTTGTTAGAAAGAACTGTACACAATGTATGCAATGTGATGTTATGTTTGAGTTGACATCCTGTACGTACTGCACAATCTTGTTACACCTCCAGGTAACATAAGGCTCTATTTCTATCCCCTATGAACTAAAAGCCCAGATTTCTTACATCAGCGATACTGGCCCAGATTCCCACCCAGGTTACCTACTGCCCCACATACCAGACACACTGGAAGATACCTGTTGAAACAGCCAATAAGTTCATTCATGACCAGAGCCTCTCTCATTAATCTCTGCATTGATCCCCCACTCTATCGCCTCTTTCTCTCTGTCACTCTTTTTCTCGTAACAGGAGCCTAAGGCCTCTCCTCAGCTAACCGCTAAAGCGTCTCCTCTAAAAGTGAAGGTGATGCACAGATAAATTGTCTTCTGTGGGAAGGGAACACACTATACATCACAAAGCCTAGTGTCTCAGCTGCTCAGCCTCCGACAGCAGAGGTAAAGTAAAATAAAACTCTGGCTCGCATTCGAATCCAGGTCCCCTGAGAGATGGAGTCTGTTTTTTCAGGATAGACGCTTAACAGTTTTTCCTGCTTAGCAAGAAGGGGGGTTTGGTTTTTCATTGAGCACTACAGACAATTTTCAGTGTGATTTTAATATTTAAATACATGCATCAGGGGACACGTTTGAACTTTTAGATGCATAGTTCTAAACAACTACTTTAGCAAAGCTGGGTAGACATTCTTTGACATTATTTTAGTCTTATGAAAACCCTCTGTCTCCTTCACACGATCTCAACTGATTTAGAAAAACCCTTCTTTGACCACATAGTTTATTATTTCAGCCTCAGCTGCCTACGGGCGACTTAAATAAGGGCCGATGAATTGATGAGTAACTTTTGAAACCATCGCTCGTCGTTCTCAGAGAACCAAAAACATGTGGCTTGGACATCAAAAAGACATTTCCCTGTGACATCAAATTAGAAACATCAAAGTGCTCCAACTTCAATAAGCAATCTAGTTCAATAGCCTGAATTGGTCTCTGCTGGACTTGAAATTCCAGTTGAAATGTCTCTTTTAGGAGGGTAAAATCTGAAGATTAAGACTTACTGAACTGGATCATTGAGTGTAATGTTCTGTTTATCTCAGGCAGGTAAACAACAAGAATACAAGACAGTTGGAATAAATAGGCTAGATATAAAAGCTTATTTTTATTTCTTTATTTTCTCCAAGGCACATTTGTCTCTTCTTGAAAGCCACCCCCGGTGACTATAAACTTAAAATGGAGGATTAAGATGCGCAATACGATTTCTTTGAATGTGCTTGAAAGCGTACATTCAGCTTCAAAACAAACACAACTATTTGGAGTATAAAGTAAACTAATGTTTGGAGGGCATTTGGACTTTTTCCTATCTCTCTTTCACACTGTGTGCTTCCCAACACTAAGGCTAATTAGCCAATGGAGTCCATGGATTGTCTAATTGACATGGTGTGGAGTGACTTCCCAATGGGCACACACTGGTTGAATCCACATTGTTTCCACGTCATTTCAATAAATGACTTTGAACCAACATGGAACTGACGTTGAATTGACATCTGTGGGTAGGGCTATTGGACTGATGAGGGGGGTCAAAGGGTGTGTAATGTATATGTAATCAGTGAATAAGTGTAACGCGTGGGTGCAGGAATCAGGCGCAAGGAGCAGAGGGTAGGACGAATGCAGTTTAATGCAGGACTGAAAATAAGGTCACGCCAAAACACTAGGCGCAAAACCAGACTGGGCCAAAACAGGACCCACTACAGTGCTGCGTAAAAGCAAAATTACACATCCACATCTACACAGGAGAAACAAGCCCGCACAACAGCAAGTGGGCATTACCAGCTTAAATAGCTCCTCATCAAACGTCAACAAGGAACAGGTGAAAACAATCAGACCCAACCAACCAAAAAGGGAAAAAGGGATCGGTGGCCGCTAGTAGACCGGTGACGACGACTGCCGAGCACCGCCCGAACAGGAAGGGGAACCGCCTTCGGTGGGATTCGTGACAGTACCCTCCCCCGACGCGCTGCTCCCGCAACGCGTCGACACCGGCCTCGATGGCGACCCGGAGGGCGAGGCGCAGGGCAATCCGGATGGAGGCGATGGAAATCCCTCAATAGTGATGGATCCAAAATGTCCTCCACCGGTACCAAACACCTCTCCTCCGGACCGTACCCCTCCCAGTCCACGAGGTACTGCAGGCCCCTCATCCGGCGTCTGGAGTCCAGAACAGCACGTACTGTGTACGCCGGGGACCCCTCGATGTCCAGAGGGGGCGGAGGGACCTCCGGCACCTCACCTTCCTGCAGGGGACCAGCGACCACCGGCCTGAGGAGAGACACATGAAACGAGGGGTTAATGTGATAATAAGACGGGAGTTGTAATCTAAAACACACCTCGTTTATCCTCCTCAGGACTTTAAAGGGCCCCACACACTGCGGACCCAGCTTCCAGCAGGGCAGGCGGAGGGGCAGGTTTCAGGCCGAGAGCCAGACCCTGTCCCCCGGTGCGAACACGGGGGCCTCACAGCAGTGGTGGTCAGCGCTCTTCTTCTGCCGTCCAACCGCTTGCTTAAATGATTTCTGGACAGCCCTCCAGGTCTCCTTAGAGCGCTGCACCCACTCCTCCACTACAGGAGCCTCGGTCTGACTCTGATGCCACGGTGCCAGGACAGGCTGGTAGCCCAACACGCATTGAAACGGAGACATGTTCGTAGATGAGTGACGGAGTGAGTTCTGGGCCATCTCCGCTCATGGGACGTACCTTGCCCACTCTCCTGGCCGGTCCTGGCAATACGACCGCAGAAACCTGCCTACCTCCTGGTTCAATCTCTCGACCTGCCCATTACTCTCGGGGTGATAACCCGAGGTCAGGCTGACCGAGACCCCCAGACGCTCCATAAACCCCCTCCAAACTCGGGACATGAACTGGGGACCCCGATCAGAAACGATGTCCTCAGGCACCCCGTAGTGCCGGAAGACATGAGTGAATAAGGCCTCCACAGTCTGTAGGGCTGTAGGGAGACCGGGCAACGGGAGAAGACGGCAGGACTTAGAGAACCGATCCACAACGACCAGGATCGTGGTGTTCCCCTGAGACGGAGGAAGATCGGTCAGAAAGTCCACCGACAGATGAGACCAAGGCTGTTGTGGAACGGGGAGGGGTTGTATTTCCCTCTAGGCAAGTGCCTAGGAGCCTTACTCTGAGCGCATACCGAACAGGAGGAGACATAGAGCCTCAAGTCCTTAGCTAAGGTGGGCCACCAGTACCTCCCCCGAAGACCCCGCACTGTCCTCGCCACACCCGGATGACCCGAAGAGGGTAGAGTATGAGCCCACCGAATCAACTGATCATGAACACCAAGCGGCACGTACTTCAGATCCCGAGGACACAGGAGGTGTAGGTTCCAAACGCAATGCCCGCTCAATGTCCGTGTCCACCTCCCATACCACCGGTGCCACCAGCCTAGAAGCCGGAAGGATGGGAGTAGGATCGATGGACCTATCCTCAGTGTCATAGAGACGGGACAGTGCGTCAGCCTTCGTGTTGAGGGAACTTGGTCTATACGAGATAGTAAATCTGAATCTTATGAAAAACATGGCCCACCTTGCCTGATGAGGATTCAGTCTCCTTGCTGCCCGGATATACTCCAGATTGCGGTGGTCAGTCCAGATGAGGAAAGGGTGCTTAGCCCCCTCAAGCCAGTGTCTCCACACCTTCAGGGCCTTGACCACAGCTAATAACTCCCGGTCCCCCACATCATAGTTCCGCTCCGCCGGACCGAGCTTCTTCGAAAAGAAAGCGCAGGGGCGGAGTTTTGGTGGCGTACCCGAGCGCTGTAATAGCACGGCTCCAACCCCAGCCTCGGACACGTCCACCTCCACTATGAACGCTAAAGCGGGGTCCGGATGCGCCAACACGGGAGCATCAACAAACAGCGCCTTCAACCGATTGAAAGCTCCGTCTGCCTCTGCCGACCACCGTAAGCGTGCCGGCCCCCACTTCAGCAGTGAGGTAATAGGAGCCGCCACCTGGCCAAAACCCCGGATAAACCTCCGCTAGTAATTGGCAAACCCTAAAAACCGCTGCACCTCCTTTACCGTGGTCGGAGTCGGCCAATTACGCACGGCCTTTACGCGGTCACACTCCATCACCACCCCCGTGGTGGAAATGCGATAACCCAGGAAAGAGACGGCTCGTTTGGAAAACACACATTTCTCAGCCTTAACGTACAGGTCATGCTCCAGCAGTTGCCCAAGTACCTTGCGCACCAGGGACACATGCGCGGCGCGTGTGGTGGAATAGATCAGGATGTCATCAATATCACCACACCCTGCCCATGCAGGTCCCTGAGAATCTCGTCTACAAAGGATTGAAAGACAGCTGGAGCATTCGTTAACCCATACGGCATGATGAGGTACTCATAGTGGCCCGATGTGGTACTAAACGCGGTTTTCCACTCGTGTCCTCCCCGAATACGCACCAGATTATACTGAGGTCCAATTTTGTGAAAAAACGCGCTCCGTGAAATGATTCCACCGCCGTAGCGATTAGAGGTAGTGGGTAACTAAACCCCACTGTGTTGGCATTTAGACCTCGATAATCAATGCACGGACGCAGACCTCCCTCCTTTTTCTTCACAAAAAAGAAACTCGAGGAGACAGGTGACATGGAGGGCCGAATGTACCCCTGTCTCAGAGATTCCGTGACATATGTCTCCATAGCCAACGTCTCCTCCTGTGACAATGGGTACACGTGACTCCTGGGAAGTACAGCGTTCTCCTGGAGGTTTATCACGCAATCCCCTCGTCGATGAGGAGGTAATTTAGTCGCCCTCTTCTTACAGAAAGCGATAGCCAAATCGGCATATTCTGAGGGAATGCGCACGTTGGAAACATGGTCTGGACTCTCCACCGACGTAGCACCGATGGAAACTCCTACACACCTACCTGAACACTCCTCTGACTACCCCTTGAGAGCCCCCTGTTTCCATGAAATACTGGGATTGTGTTTAGCCAGCCAAGGAACCCCCAGCACCACCGGAAACGCAGGTGAATCAATAAGGAAGAGACTAATCCGCTCCCTATGATCCCCCTGCGTTACCATGTCCAGTGGAACCACGGCCTCCCTGACCAGCCCTGACCCTAACGGTCGGCTATCTAAGGAGTGCACGGGGAAGGGAGGATCTATCGGCACCAACGGAACCCACAACCTATGGGTGAGTCTGCGATCCATAAAGTTCCCAGCTGCGCCTGAATCGACTAGCGCCTTATGCTGAGAGAGGGAGAAAACACAGGAAAAGAAATTAATAAAAACATGTGACCAACAGGGGGCTCTGGGTGAGTTTGGTGCTGACTCACCTGGGGTGATCGAGAAGTGTTCTGCCTGCCCTCTCGACTCCCAAACGAGCTCCCCCAGCACCGGTCGGAAGTGTGCCCTCTCCGACCACAGCTGGTACAGGAAGAGCCTCCTCTTCCGGTCCCCCTCGATGCTGCCCCCGCTAACTCCATCGGAACGGGAACAGGAGGTCCAGGAGATGGAGCTGACAGGACCCTTTCTGAACGCCCGCGGGCAGGTTGTCCAATCGAATCGACATGTCGATAAGTTCATCAAGGGAGAGAGTGGTGTCCTGACAAGCTAGCTCCTTGCGGACGTCCTCCCGGAGTCTGCACCGGTAGTGGTCCATCAGGGCCCTGTCATTCCACCCCGCGCCAGCAGCCAAGGTCCGGAACTCCAGCGCAAAGGCCTGCACACTCCTCGTCTCCTGCCTAAGGTGAAACAACCGTTCACCCACCGCTGGGCCCTCAGGAGGGTGGTCAAACACGGCCCAGAAACGGCGGGTGAACTCTGGGTAGTGGTCCCGAGCGGAGTCTGGGCCATTCCAAACTGCGTTGGCCCACTCCAGGGCCCTACCCGTCAGGCAGGAGACGAGGACGCTCACACTCTCTTCACCCGAGGGAGCCGGACGAACGGTAGCCAGGTATAGCTCGAGCTGGAGCAAAAAACCCTGGCACCCAGCAGCCGCTCCATGGTCGTATGATGGAGGACGCGCTCCTCCATAGATGGAAGAGGGGTGGCCGTTGCTCCTGCTGATTCCATCGTGGTGCGGGCTTCTGTAACGCGTGGGTGCAGGAATCAGGCGCAAGGAGCAGAGGGTAGGACGAATGCAGTTTAATGCAGGACTGAAAATAAGGTCACGCCAAAACACTAGGCGCAAAACCAGACCGGGCCAAAACAGGACCCACTACAGTCCTGCGTAAAAGCAAAATAACACATCCACCAACACTACACAGGAGAAACAAGCTCGTACAACAGCAAGCGGGCATTACCAGGTTAAATAGCTCCTCATCAAACCTCAACAAGGAACAGGTGAAAACAATCAGACCCAACCAACCAAAAAGGGAAAAAGGGATCGGTGGCCGCTAGTAGACCGGTGACGATGACCGCCGAGCACCGCCCGAACAGGAAGGGGAACCGCCTTTGGTGGGATTCGTGACAATAAGATACCTGTCGCATAAGAGTCACTGCTTGACTGTTATATACAGTGGGATCTGAAATGATTGACACCCTTGATAAAGATGAGAAATAATGACTGTATAAAATAAATAATTCAAATACTGAGCTATATTGTATGCAAACATTTTTGGGGGAATTGTTTTGTACTAATTAATTTGCTCAGAGAAAGAGATTTGGTTTAACAAGTAATACTTGTTTTTCTCAAGAAGGTAGGGGTCAAAATGATTGACACCCCTAAAGATTCTTATATATAAAGTATTCAAGCGTGTAGTATTTGGTCCTATATTCTTAGCACCAATTGACTACATCAAGCTTGTGACTCTACAAGCTTGTGACTCTACTTTCTAAACACTTGTACATTAATGGGGATGCATGATCTCTGGTCTCATTTCACTGTGTGTGTGTGTGCTTGTGTATGAGGATGCACGCATGTGCTTGTTCTCTCCGGTCTCATCTCTGAGAGGGGAATAAGTTAGGGAGCAGCCTCTTGAGTGTTGTGTTTAAAGGAGGCGGTGGAACTCAAAAAGCCCTTCGCTATTTGGGCCCTCAGCCAATGAGAGTGTTATTAAGATGGAATTAGTGTCTATTCAGCTTCCTGAATCCCATTATCATTGCATTGCAGATCAGATCGGCGACACTCAAGCTGTTTGTTCTGAAAATCCTGTCTGAAATGGCCTGGTGGAGATTTCGGGGCTATCACAACTACAGTAGTGGAGCAGGGCTTGATAGAGTGGTTGTTTAGATGAGAGGAGATAGTGGACTAGGGAAGCTTAGTGATGAAGCTCATAAAACACCACCACTGCTGGAGTCACATACTCTCTGTAAGTAAGGCACATTGAAGACCATACACACATTCAATGCAATCTACTTTTCTTGTTTTTTTAAAACATATTTTGTTACAGGTTCTTCTTAACTGTTCTTAGTTTAGCAAGAAAAGGAACACCAATAGAGAGAAAGGATATTTTAAAAAGAGTAACTCAATGGGTTGGGACTGCCCAACACATAAGGTGTACTTTGACCTTCCCCTGACCTTTCAATGCTCATATGTAATACAGTGACATAGATAATGTATAGCTCCACTATGGTCAGCTGTAATAAAGTGATAGAGAGATAATGTATAGCTCTATGGCCAGATGTCATTCAGTGACAGAGAGCTAATGTATAGCTCTATGGCCAGATGTAATACAGTGACAGAGAGATAATGTATATCTCTATGGCCAGATGTAATACAGTGACAGAGAGATAATGTATATCTCTATGGCCAGATGTAATACAGCTCTAGCTTCATACAGTCATCCCCTGCTACATCCGTTGCTTTATTGGAAGACAAAGAGGCCTGGAGGCTCCAGTGAAACCTGAACATGACATAGTCCACAATCACAATATTGTTTATCATGTTATATTAATATAGGTCTAGGGGCACTGAGTCACATGTTTGGAATGGGAGGCCAGGTCAATAAAGGATATGGCAGCTGTATATGGCTGTGATAAATACAAATGGTCATAACAACATGATATAGCACCTTTTGCATTGCTGAGTACAGGATTATTTTTATTGGTGCCATTATGTTTGATTCGTTAGGCTGTTGGTGAGTGGGTGTTCGTATTGGCAGACTGTTTGTCTAGGGTGTTGAAAATGGAGTTGAAATGTCTGTTTGTGTTTTGTCGCTAAGGTGTTTGTAAAGAATACACAGCTAACTACCTAACTAGCTATATGAGTTCAAATATTGATATACACAAATATTTTCTAGCTGTTCATCAATACAATGACACTGCAACCTACCTATGCAAATCATATTTCAGGACAAATCATGGACACATTCCCAATCCCTTGGCGTGACGGATAATGTTTGAATAAAAATACCTTCGGAATATTTATTCCAATATGACTGCGTATGTTTAAACGACAGAACTAAATCACAAAGTGAGGGGATTGAGATGTGCTAGCTTGAGGACTGAGCTATACAGGCGTCAACTAAATCAAGTCATTTTTATGTGTTGGAACCAGCATTCATTTATTCTCCATTTCATTCTGTTCCGTCCGAATGCTTTACAGCATGGCAAATATTTCCATTAAACCCCAAGTTGGTCCAATTATTACCTTGTTATCAATCCACTTGACTGTAGTATGCCCCCTGCATTTGCTGAGGGTGGTGTCCCAAATCGCACCTTTTTCCGTTTATAGTGCACTACTTTTTGGCCGGGGCCCATTGGGGAATAGAGTGTAATTTGGGACACAGCCTGACTATCTCCTTAGCTGGAAAGGTTAAGCAGTTGTTTATGTATAGAAATGTGTGATATGTCAGCATTAGCAATTCCTCAGAATATCGATCGCTGGGGGGGGGATTGATTGATTCACAGATGAAAAGTGCTTGTGTATGGACTGTGAAATGACCTTGGCTGGAGTGAAATGTGTGGCCTCATCACAACCAGATGGAAGAACAACAACAACACCTTATAGCCAATATCAGATAGTTGAATCATATGGGTATTCTAGAGACCCAGAAACAAGGGACATTTGGAGAGAGAGAGAGAGAGAGAAAGAGAGAGAGAACGGGAGAGGTAGAGGGAGAGTATCCTATACTGTATACCGAGCACTACCTGAGGGATATGTTTGGATGTAGGAAAGCTAGGTGTGAGAGAGAAAAAGCGAGAGAGTAGCTGAGAGCGCGAACGCAAGGGAACGAATGAGAATCCCTTGTCAGCTAGCATATACTGTCTGTTCCCCAGGTCTGGGTTTGAGAGATAGAGAGGGGGAGAGTGAGAAAGCGAGAGATGGATGGTGAGAGAGCGAGAATGGGATCCAGTCTGCTGTTCAGAGGAGCTCTGAAGGAGAGAGGAAAGGAAAGCCGCTGCAGCAGAGGCAGTTGCTAATGATGAAACAGCTGACCTCCCCATCCACCTCTCTACCTCCTCCACTAAGTTAGTCTGCCTGACTCACACCTGCAGTCTCTCTCTCTCTCTTTTCTCCCTCGCTTCCCTTGTCTCTCACTCTTACTCTGTGTTCCTATTTTGCTCTCCAAACTACCTCTCTCTTTCTCTTTCATTATCTTGTTCTCTTGCTCTCTTGTCCACTTAGTTTTAAATTCATATTAGCCATTTGCTTTATTGGCATGATTCCTTGGCATGACTCTGTGAGAGGCGAAAATTGCCAAATCCCTCAAATTGTACCAACTGGTTAGATGCAGTTCTTGGACAAAACAACAACCTATAAAATCATCAATAATAAATGCAGTATCTCTTTCTCTCTCTCTCTTCCTCCCTCCCTCTGCCCCTTCTCTCCACCCGTCATCTCTCTCTCTGTCGAGGGAGAGAAGGAAGGAGGGATTATGCGGATAGAGGAGTGGGAGACAGGGGAGTGGAATGGGGTTCATTATAGGTGCAATACTGCCTGCAAAGCATATCACTCTAGGGCAGTGTTTCCTAAACTCGGTCCTCGGGACCCCAAGGGGTGCACGTTTTGGTTTCTGCACTAACACTAACACATCAAAGCTAGATGATTAGTTGATTATTTAAATCAGCTGTGATTTAAAGGGCAAAAACCAATATGTTCACCCCATGGGGTAGGAAACTCTGCTCTAGGGCAAAGCAGGCAGGGTAATGCATTGGTCCACCATCAACCACCATCAACTCCACTGGCTTCTCCATTTCCATACCTTCACGTTCTCTCTCTGTCTCTCTCGCTCTCACACTCACTCAATTTCTCTTGTCAATATTTGATGGAATGTGACTCTTTCCCCCTAAACCTCTAGCCATGAATTTCCTGATTGGATGAAGCTAGAGCCACACCTGTGGTGTTGACCAATTACAGAGAATGTGTGGTGTCATGTGAGATGGAGTTGATCTGGATGTGCAGCTATGTTTGGAATGGCTCTGAACTGCAGGTGAGAGAGATTCTGTAAACATCTGCTACTAACCAAATGATTGTGTGTGTGTGTGTGGGTTTGCCTGTTTGTGTGTGGTGTGTTTGCTTGCAAGTGAATGAAATGTCACATCATGTTGTAATGATGCTTTTCCTCTAGTGAAATGGTCAGGGCAGATAATAACATTTTCTTTCCTTCCCATTACCAGTCCAATGTCATTTCCTACTGAGGCCACTGTACAACAGGCCAATAAGGACGTTTCATTCGTTCATAGAAGTTTCAGGGTCTTAGTTCAAGAAACTACAAAATCAACTAAATCTTTGGGAAGTTATTTGGACCATTTCTTTCCAGTATACAAGCGTACATTTTCACTGTTATCTCAGAGAAAGGTAGCCTACGAGCGAGAAGCCATCTGTTTGAGTGGATGTTGTTTGTGTGGATGTTGTTTTGTGTGTGGGGGGGGGGGGGGTGTAGCGGTATAGTGGAGAGTGGGAAATAATAACCTTGTGTGTGTCTACAGTGCACTGGCCACTGTCTGGTTGAGGGGAGTGGTGTGGTGTGCAGCGGTCTAGTGGAGGGTATGAAATAACAGGCCTTGTAATTGCATTGGGACAAGCCAGGATGGTTCCTCGGATGATGGGATACTTTTCTTAGGTTGAGCATGAGGAACATAGATAAGAGACAGAAAGAGGTGGGGGGAAGAGGTGGAGGAAGAGGAAGGAGTGGAAATGAATGGGGAAGAAATCCACTCGCACTGAAATAAAGTTAGTTGGAGTTTTCCTCAGGAGGAGATGAACTCTACGTACGATGGCATGATGGTGTGTAGAAATAGAATCTTTGGGATCCCAAGGGAGAGATGGAACAGTAAGCACGCACTTGGTCTTCCAATAATGTGGAGAGAGGAGGAGGAGAATACAGAGAAACGGAGAAAAGAAGAGAGAAAGAGAGGGTGAAAAAAACGGAGAAAGAGAGAGCGCCGACAGCAAGAGAACAGGGATCGATTTCTGAGGCTGAGCACAGAGCATTCCTTGTGTGTTGCATCGCTTACTGTTTGCCCAGTGTGGTTAGTCGTGCATATTGCCAGCAGACTCTGAGGAATTATACTATTAGATCATAGCTCCACGAGCCATTAGAGTTCCAACCCCTCGCTCTTTGCCACCGCTCTGTAAGGATCAGTCTTCTGACAGGCATACAGGGCTGTTTCCCAGACACAGATTAGATCTGCACTAAAAAAAACATGCTCAATGGAGAATCTCCATAGAAATTGTTTTTCAGTCCAGGAATAGGCTTAATCTGTGTCTGGGTAACCAGCCCTCAATCGTCAACCACAGGTCAATGTGGAGCAAAATGAGATATCAACTGTAACATTTTGCATAGCCAGGTAGAGTCTAATGAATCGTTTAAAACAATGTCCTTACGCTTCCAATTTCAGAGAGCCGTTGATCAATTATAATTATCAATACCCTCACAGACTTCAAGAGTTGAGGACAGAGACTAGCTTTTAGTCCCACTGGTGACTCATCATAACGCTGGATAAATATGGCCTAGATGAGATGGAACTCTTACAGAATAATGTATCTAAATGTGATATAATGATATTGTTTTGAAGCTTCTCTTCCTCAGAATGGATGTGCTGCCTTGAGCCCTCGACACCACATATTCATCACTTATCCCTATTCCTTTGTGTTGTTTTTACTTTTCAGATTTCATTATGAAGGCACTGGTGGTTCTGCATTTGTATCCATCTGGAATTCGGGAGATGAAATGGAGCAGGTGTTTTATACTCCTATTGATTTAGCCTCCCCTCTCCTCCTCTCCTCCTCTCACTGTCCGCTCTCCTCTACCCTCTCCTCTCCTCTCCTCCGCTCCCCTCCCCTTTAACTTTCCCCTGTAATAAACCACATTGAACACATCTAGCCGCAAAACATTTACTCTGCATCTTCACGCCCAGTCTAATTCTGATTCTAGCAAATCATAACTAAAGGACAGATGTATTTCCCTCACTCCCTCTCACGTCTTCCCATCTTATTTCCCCAAATGCAAATTTTCCGTGCTGAGACTTAATTGAATTTCACAGCATGCTGGGTGTGTAAAGTAGTGGGTCCTTAGCCACAGTTGCTCAGGACACACTACTAAAACAGCCAGGCAGGCTGGTGGAAGGAGATGGAGCTAGAGGAGTAAGACGGCCAGTGGCACGTAGGGATACCCCGCTGAGTGATCAGTGATATTATTAGAAGCTGGGTGTTCAGTATCGTTATTGGTTTGTGTTCACACAGACATACACACATGGATGGGGAAGAGTGGTCCCGGAGATGGAGAGGGGGCCATTGAGTTGCATTCCACCAGGGGACCGTGCACCGTTTGCATGCAACTGTGGTAAAAGGTTTAACTGGGCTGCTGGTTAATGCGTGTGTTACTAACTTTACTCCGTGCTAGAGGAGAGGGAAAGTCCTACAGCACAGAAGGAACGCCAGAAAGTCTTACAGAACAGGGACAGCCAGTGTCAGTGCAACACGCCAATGTTCTGTTCTTAGGAGTGGCTTGAAATATTCTTCCCATTTCCCCCACACACGTTATTCTCAGGAACCACAGATTTCATTAAAGCCAGGGAAGACCCCAAAAGAGGGTGAAAAAAGTCCCCTGGAAAGAAAGCACATAGTGGAATGATGCAGCCTATCTTAGCCTACCTCTCTGGAGCCATCTGACAGGGATATAGAAATATCCTCTCTTTTTTCCATCTGTCCATCCTCTTCTCTCTCTCGCTCCATCTTTCGCTTTTTCAAAACAAGGGAGTGTCGTGATGCACCTGCCACGAGGAGAACGTTATGCAATGTTTCCTGCTCATGCGGAAGACCCGGTCTTTTCTCGGTCTGATCACACACTGTGTGTGGGTGTGTGTCCTCTGTCCCTCTCTGAGGCCTTTGACAGGAAAACTGTAGGTTTGGTACTTTCAGTGACAATGGATAGAGATGATGGGAAAAGAAAATCTGTCTCATTCATATCTAATCGATGACACTTAAGGGGTGGTGGAAGGATTGGATCGTAATGTAGCCAGATGATATAATATTGTCTGATATAGTGATATGATACTGGATGATATTGAGTGATGTGATATAAGCTTTAGTAAAAGAAAAAAAAAATTCATCTTCTGTTTACCAGAATATTGAGGATAGAGAGTAGGGAATGAAAGTTAAATGATATGATGTAAGCTTTAATAAATAAAATATTTAAAAACATTGATCTTCTCACAATTCCATGTATACAAAGAAGCCTTGAGGATTGTAACACTCGTCGTTGAAGGTGGACCAAAACGCAGCGGGTAAAGTGCTCATCCTCTTATTTATTAAAGAAAACACTTAATCAAAATAAACAAACAACAAAAACAGTGCAGTAAGGTGCACAGACTATACTAGAAACAACCCCCCACAAAACCCATTGAAAACAAACACAACTAAATATGGCCTCCAATTAGAGACAACAACAACCAGCTGCCTCTAATTGGAGGTCATTGACAAAACTCACATAGAACTAGAAAAGCTAGATAAACATAGAAATAAGAAAACTAGAACCTAAACCCACAATACCCAACCACACAAAACAAACACCCCCTGCCATGCCCTGACCAACTACAATGACAAATAACCCCTCTTACTGGCCAGGACGTGACAAGGATAGAGAGGAAGTTTTGTCAAGTAGATATTAGCTGTGATACTCTATTATATACACTGAGTGTACAAAACACTAGGAACACCTGCTCTTTACATGACATAAGCTGTGTTTGAATACTCATACTAACCTCACTAACTGTACTATTTGTAACATAAATTGAGTATGTAGTATGCTTACTGGTCATAGTATGGATATAGTTAGTATGCCAAAAGTTCCCGGATGTTGTACTAACTACGGCAAAATATGAAGTATACAAGCAGTGGGCACTATTTCGTGGCTTTTAGGGCCCATAATGCAATTGGTCTGAAAATGGGCGTGGCTTCACAACGTTTTCAGATATGAAGAAAATGGTGGAAAATATGCAGCAGAAGTCCGACGAGAGCGGATACAAATTCATGGTTTAACTAATTATGACAAATGTTAAGAAAATGTTGAGAAATGTAAAAAAGTAATGACTTTTCAAATAAGTTACATTAAACGTTATGTTGGTTGACAATTTGTTAGCTACTCTATCCTTATGAACCGCATAGCATTACAGTAGTATGTACCGGTATACCGCTATGTTAGCTAAAGTTAGTTACCTAACGAGTAACGTTAACGTTAGTTGGCTACTAATACATCGAACTTGCCAGGCAGTATATTAACTATAATCTAACTAACTACCCAATGTTTATTGACTTATTATTCACATCATTCTTAGCTAAGTGGTATAGTCTTTGTGCGTTCTCAATGGACATTGTTATTTCTGGCTATCTACTCCAATTTCAGAGCACTCTCGGGGGTGTTGAACATAAACATCGGCAAATAAAGCGTAATTAAATTGTTGCCAACAGCACAGTTACAGTCACCAACGCTCTGGATAACATGAAAACAGCCTAACCAGCTCTGCTATGGCGAGTAAAATGGTCAGAGTGAGGTGTTCTCTCATTTGTGTCTGGAAATGGCTAGCAAGCTAGCCAACGTTAGTCAGTTAGCTTGGGTGCTGGACTGTGAGTGATGCGCTCTCCGAGATCAAAACTGCGAACTGATAATCTGGCTACACTCTGGATTTACGAATGCCCAGAGCACACTCTGAGCGCAGTCTGGCAATCCAGATTGAATTTTGCGAACACACCCGAAATCGTAAAATGTCTGGCTAGTCATTTGTTATACTAACAAGCTAGCAAGAGGTTGCATAGCAACAGCATCAACTTCCGGTAGACAGGCGAAGCGCTAGTACGCTCAACTGAAAGAATACCATTTGTTTACAGTATACTAAAATTAACTAATATACTCATTAAGTATGTAGTATACAGTATGTTGGTATGGATATTCAAACACAGCTATAGATTGACCAGGTGAATCCAGGTGAAAGCTATGAGACCTTATTGATGTCACTTGCTAAATCCACTTCAATCAGTGTAGATGAAGGGGAGGAGACGGGTTAAAGAAGGATTTTTAAGCCTTGAGACAATCGAGACGTGGATTGTGTATGTGTGCCATTCAGAGGGTGAATGGGCAAGACAAAATAAGTAAGTGCTTTTTAACAGGGTATGGTAGTGGGTGCCAGGCTCACCGGTTTGTGTCAAGAACTACAACGGTACTGTGTTTTTCATGCTTAACATTTTCCTGTGTGTATCAAGAATGGTCCACCACCCAAAGGACATCCTGCCAACTTGACACAACTGTGGGAAGCATTGGAGTCAACACGGGTCAGCATCCCTAGGGGATGCAACTCAATATTAGGAAGGTGTTCCTAATGTTTGGTATACTCATTAGATATTATACTGTAACTCTATATATTGTTCAGTACACTGCGGTGCAGCGCCATTAACACACATAGCCACAACCAGTAACACTTTGTCTTCAGGGAGAGTGACAGAAGTCCAACCAGTAGTACTTTGTCTTCAGGGAGAGTGACAGAAGTCCAACCAGTAGTACTTTGTCTTCAGGGAGAGTGACAAAGTCCAACCAGTAGTACTTTGTCTTCAGGGAGAGCGACAGAAGTCCAACCAGTAGTACTTTGTCTTCAGGGAGAGCGACAGAAGTCCAACCAGTAGTACTTTGTCTTCAGGGAGAGTGACAGAAGTCCAACCAGTAGTACTTTGTCTTCAGGGAGAGTGACAGAAGTCCAACCAGTAGTACTTTGTCTTCAGGGAGAGTGACAGAAGTCCAACCAGTAGTACTTTGTCTTCAGGGAGAGTGACAGAAGTCCAACCAGTAGTACTTTGTCTTCAGGGAGAGCGACAGAAGTCCAACCAGTAGTACTTTGTCTTCAGGGAGAGCGACAGAAGTCCAACCAGTAGCACTTTGTCTTCAGGGAGAGTGACAGAAGTCCAACCAGTAGCACTTTGTCTTCAGGGAGAGTGACAGAAGTCCAACCAGTAGCACTTTGTCTTCAGAGAGAGTGACAGATGTTCAAATTATCTTTGAGGTAAAACAATTAAAAATAATGTAGAAACTATACAGTAGCACAATAATTTCTGTGTTTTTCCTTTTGAGTAAGGTAATTTATCAAGAGACTCAAAAGGCAATTGCCTCGATAAGTTTACACTGGGAGAAAATGACAGCTGTCAAGTCCAAGACAAATTGCTTCACCTAGTGACTACTGATAGAAGATTGATAATCGAGCCGTACATCAGCAGACATCAATTCATCCGTCAGCTTTGCTCGCATGTTGCATTGGGTCTTTTTTTGATAGAAATAGAATAAAACTGAGTAAGTGTGGATAATATATTTTATACACACCTGCTCAGCTTCACTCAGTTCGATACTATTTCTATCCAATGCCATATGGGGATTGTAGTTCTTTGGGGGTATTTAGCGTGTGATGGCTATTTTTATTTATTTCACCTTTATTTAACCAGGTAGGCAAATTGAGAACAAGTTCTCATTTACAATTGTGACCTGGCCAAGATAATGCAAAGCAGTTCGACACATACAACAACACAGAGTTACACATGGAGTAAAGCAAACATACAGTCAATAATACAGTAGAAAAATAAGTCTATATACAATGTGAGCAAATGAGGTGAGATAAGGGAGGTAAAGGCAAAAAAAGGCCATGGTGCCAAAGTAAATACAATATAGCAAGTAAAACACTGGAATGGTAGATTTGTAGTGGAAGGAAGTGCAAAGTAGAAATAGAAATAATGGGGTGCAAAGGAGCAAAATAAATAAATAAATAAATACAGTAGGGGAAGAGGTAGTTGATAAATGTACAGGTGCAGGTGCAGTAATCTGTGAGCTGTTCTGACAGCTGGTGCTTAAAGCTAGTGAGGGAGATAAGTGTTTCCAGTTTCAGAGATTTTTGTAATTCGTTCCAGTCATTGGCAGCAGAGAACTGGAAGGAGAGACGGCCAAAGGAGGAATTGGCTTTGGGGGTGACCAGAGAGATATACCTGCTGGAGCGCGTGCTACAGGTGGGTGTTGCTATGGTGACCAGTGAGCTGAGATAAGGGGGGACTTTACCTAGCAGGGTCTTGTAGATGACCTGGAGCCAGTGGGTTTGGCGACGAGTATGAAGCGAGGGCCAGCCAACGAGAGCGTACAGGTCGCAGTGGTGGGTAGTATATGGGGCTTTGGTGACAAAACGGATGGCACTGTGATAGACTGCATCCAGTTTATTGAGTAGGGTATTGGAGGCTATTTTGTAAATTACATCGCCGAAGTCGAGGATCGGCAGGATTGTCAGTTTTACGAGGGTATGTTTGGCAGCATGAGTGAAGGATGCTTTGTTGCGAATTAGGAAGCCAATTCTAGATTTAACTTTGGATTGGAGATGTTTGATGTGAGTCTGGAAGGAGAGTTTACACTCTAACCAGACACGTAGGCATTTGTAGTTGTCCACATATTCTAAGTCAGAACCGTCCAGAGTAGTGATGCTGGACGGGCGGGCAGGTGCGGGCAGCGATCGGTTGAAGAGCATGCATTTAGTTTTACTTGTATTTAAATCAAATCAAATTTATTTTTATATAGCCCTTCGTACATCAGCTGATATCTCAAAGTGCTGTACAGAAACCCAGCCTAAAACCCCAAACAGCAAGCAAAGCATGTGAAAGAAGCACGGTGGCTAGGAAAAACTCCCTAGGAAAAACTCCCTAGAAAGGCCAAAAACCTAGGAAGAAACCTAGAGAGGAACCAGGCTATGAGGGGTGGCCAGTCCTCTTCTGGCTGTGCAGGGTGGATATTATAACAGAACATGGTCAAGATTTAAGAGCAGTTGGAGGATACGGAAGGAGAGTTGTATGGCATTGAAGCTCGTCTGGAGGGTTGTTAAGACAGTGTCCAAAGAAGGGCCAGAAGTATACAGAATGGTATCGTCTGCGTAGAGGTGGATCAGAGACTCACCAGCAGCAAGAGCGACATCATTGATGTATACAGAGAAAAGAGTTGGCCCAAGAATTGAACCCTGTGGCACCCCCATAGAGACTGCCAGAGGCCCGGACAACAGGCCATCCGATTTGACACATTGAACTCTATCAGAGAAGTAGTTGGTGAACCAGGCGAGGCAATCATTTGAGTAACCAAGGCTATTGAGTCTGCCGACGAGGATGTGGTGATTGACAGAGTCGAAAGCCTTGGCCAGGTCAATGAATACGGCAGCACAGTATTGTTTCTTATCGATGGCGGTTACGATATCATTTAGGACCTTGAGCGTGGCTGAGGTGCATCCATGACCAGCTCTGAAACCAGATTGCATAGCGGATAAGGTGCAGTGGGATTGCAACAATTTCGGAAGATAATTTTAGAAAGAAAGGGTCCAGATTGTCTAGCCCGGCTGATTTGTAGGGGTCCAGATTTTGCAGCTCTTTCAGAACATCAGCTGACTGGATTTGGGAGAAGGAGAAATGGGGAAGGCTTGGGCGAATAGCTGTGGGGGGTGCAATGCTGTTGACCGCGGTAGGGGTAGCCAGGTGGAAAGCATGGCCAGCCGTATTTTAAGGTTCACTCCACTGATTGTAGTTCCATTTAAGCGAGCATAACTCCGGTCTGAATTCCCAGTAACTGAATAACACACATTCCCTTTTTATGCACTTTTCTCTTTACCCTTACTCTGACCTTGAACTTAAGCAATTGAAAACGCATATGCCAACCAGCTATACGTTTGGGGTGGAGATCACAGGAATGGAGGTGTGGCATAGGTGTTTCTGACCTTGACTTAATTCCCTAATGATTTCACCACCTTTACATGTGAAGAAACCATGAATAAGATCAAGCGCCTGTCGGTTCCAAGTGGAAAAACATCTACTATTCCCGATTCATTCTCCATGCACTATATAATGTATAAATTGATAACAGCTAGGTAAATGAGTAATCTGTTTGAAGGGTGTTGTAAATACAAATAGCAATTGTTTTAGATGATTTTTCCTTATGATTGCTGGAGACGAATGTGAAACCAGCCATATGGAGGGAAAAATGAAAATCATACCAACATGACATGTATTTTGTCCCTTTTTCCACAGGAAGTTCCTCAGTGTCCAAAGGATTTAAAATGGCCTACTCACACATGCACAGTCGGGAAGAAGGCGCAACCTCTATATCAGGCGGAATGAAAGGAAGGCCTGGACACCAGCCACCCAATCCATAGACTGTTCTTGCACGGCAAGCAGTACCAGTGCAACAAGTCTGACACCAACAGGCTCCTGAACAACTTCTATCCTCAATCCATAAGACCGCGCTAAATAGCTAACACAATTGCTACACAGATTGAGTTTACCCTTGTATTTTATTTTAATCTCTATGCACACTCACAGGACTCTACACGCTCACGCACACTGACACTCCAACACACACATAACATGCACACATATTTATACTGACTCTATACACGCACGCACACACACTCACATACAATCAGAATTTATGCTGCTGCTATTCTTTATCATATATCCTGATGCCTAGTCACCTTACCCCTATACACATCTACCTCTTTCACTCCAGTATCCCTGCACATTGTAAATATGGTATTGGAACTGACCTGGTATATAGCTTCTTACTTTCTCTTGTTCTTATTTCTATTGTATGTGTTTTTGTTCTACCTTATGTTATTTGTAGTGCTACATTGATATTGATTACCGCATTGTTGGGTTTGGAGCTTGCGAGATAGGCATTTCAATGTGACAATTAAAATTGATCATTTGCGGGGATGAAATTTGGAGACCCAAACTATTGGCCTCTATAGCACCGAACATACCGAGTTGATTTATGCGCTCTAGAATGTTTTAAGTAAATGCCCGGGCCTTTCACAGTTTTTTTATCATGTTAAATATTAGCCACTATGGATACCCACCATCAATAATTCCCACATACATTTATAACTGTCACTTTAGTGTTAGTTTCCTTCAATTTGTAGCCTACATTTTGCATCAATCCATTCCATTTACCTTTCTTTCCTTTGTGACGTCCGTATAGTTGTTCCTGAGGATCATATTAGGCTGTTGTGCAATAATTTGTGACATGTAGCCTATTTTAATCATTATGTATATCAGGTTTCAGGTAAGACCCAAATGCAGACTGTGTTGAAGTAACAATTCTTATTACAGCAACAGGGGCAGGCAAACGACAGGTCAAGGCAGGCAGGGGTCAATAATCCAGAGTAGTGGGACAAAGGTATAGGACGGCAGACAGGGTCAGGTCAGGCAGAGGTCGGTAATCCAGAGTAGGGGCAAAGGTATAGGACGGCAGGCTCAGGGTCAGGGGAAGGCAGAGCGGTCAGGCAGGTGGGCTCAGAGTCAGGACAGGTAAGGGTCAAAACCAGGATGGCAAGAAAAAGAGAAACTGGGGAAAAGCAGGAGCTGAGACAAAACGCAGGTTGACTTGACAAACAAGACGAACTGGCAACAGACAAACAGAGAGCACAGGTATAAGTACCCAGGGGATAATGGGGAAGATGGGCGACACCTGGGGGGGATGGAGACAAACACAAGGACAGGTGAAACAGATCAGGGCGTGACAATGAAACTCAGACCACACTTAGCATTTTAAACCTGGAGCCTGGCGTGTGGTTCACGACGACTGGACCTTTGTAATTACAGTTCCATGATTAGTGGGGATTAGAGTAAACTATTGTTCATGAACACCTTTCAATATTTCATGGATTGAACAATAAATGCCATATTATGGCAACTTTCAGCATGAATCAAACCACTGTATTTTTTATTTATCAATATATTTCATGTGTAAAGGCTCTCCAAATTTTTTTTTTTATGATTCATAAATACTTTCCTAACTCTAAATTATCTACAAGATCACATTTTTTGTACTTACCAATTGGTGCTGAAACGGACACGAATATGCATATATTTATATGGCTTTTTTCATTGATCCTTAATATTCTGAACCCATTCTGACATATTCTAGTGAATCTGTTGACTAAATTTTAATTAAAGGTACACTATTTAAACAGATGGCATAACATAAATGTACTGAAAACCCTATTGCATGAAAACTCCACGAGAAAATCTATTGGCCAGCAAGTGGGAGGATTTTTATTGGTTGAATTACATTTATTCAGTGTGCGCAAGGGAGCCACACATATAGAGCACGTTATGCACCTGCATAAGGTAAGTCTGAATAACAACTAATGAGAAGAACATAGGAGAGCACAGAAAAGGCGTACATTTCCTAAGTCTGAATCAGCCCCTTAATGATGTCAGGTGAGTTAGTCATCCTCCATTGCTTCAGATGAATCAGATCTACTCAGCCAATCACCAGGATATAAACAGTTACCAGATCTAGCTCTAACATTGAGGGCTCGATTCATTCAGTAGCGCGGAAGATCTGCGTTATAGCGCGGTTGACATTTAAAGGTAATTTTCCGATTGAGCCGACATATGCAGTGTTTATTGTGAACGCAGTCTCCACAAAAGCGGTAACATTAACTTTCAATGTCAATTGCGCTGCGACACTGATTTTCCATGCTACGGATTGAAAAGTACCTGCACCACTCCAGGACCAGGGTTTCCTACCTTTGCAATAAAAGCAAATAATTTATCCACGTCTTGGAATTTTATCTTTACTCATATGAATAGCAAAATGTTACAAAATAAAGTTTTTCAGGGAACAGAACCCAAAACTTGAAAATAAGGCAATTTTTGGAGGAACAGAATCAGAACCAGGAACGAAAGAGATCTATACTGTTTAGGAACAGAACCGTTATTTTAAAAGTATGGGAAAAGGTTGTTCTTTTACGTTCCGGTCATTTTTTTTTGTCCCACAAAGGAAGCAACAAGGCTCTCACTCTGTTACTCAGAAACGTATTCCAGTGTCTGCCTGCCAGCCTGATTCAGAAATTAGGGAGATATTTTTTATTAGAGAAGAATGGATTTACTTTTTCAATGCTAGTTACGGATACTATAGGTGTCAAGTCTCACATTAGATTTATTAACTACAAAAAGGTAAGACGTGTTTTTCATTCTGGTGCCGCTCTGCACACAAGTTTGTTAGCTAGCTAGCTAGCAAGCTCTGGTCCAACATTAAGCCAACTGTCTGAAGTTCAAAGACATTCAAAGTTATTCAGTAGAAGCCGCTCGTCTGTAGTTATAATTCTCTGGACCTAATTCAGATAATGCATGTCATAACAAGAAAAGAACAATATAAGCCAATACTTTTTTGGGGTTAGAACCAGTTCAGAACTTTACTTTGCAGGACAGAACAGTGGAACGGAACAGAAAAAATAATGCTTCTGTTCAGAACGGAACTATTGGAAAATCATTTCGGTTCCTACCCCTGGTTTGAACTCTTCTTTCTGGAAGCTGTTTTTCCCACTTATGTAAGCTACATTTACCCACTTGGCAGAGCGTTCTTAAGACTACAGTACTCAAAATCATTCACTAGATTTAATGGTAATTACAGATAATGTTTACATTTCCTATTTTATTAATTTCCCACCATTTTGTAAGTCAATACAAAAACCCAGACAGTTCCAGGAAACTCAGAAGCTTCTTTATCCAATAAATGTGTCTTTGGCTGCATCCGGTGGTTGGCTGTGTCATTACACCTCCTTATGTCAGGTCTCTGCCCCGTCTTGTCAAAGGGGTGGTTGGAGGTCCTTAGAAAACCATTTCTACAGATCAACTGGCTCACGACCATAGAGAATGATAGAGGCCTATAGTGGCCAAAAGGCAATTTTAACAGCATGGGCAGCGCCATTGAGGGCTTCTACTATGCTTCCGCCATTTTAAAGTAATCAAAGTAGTCAACTGGGTGGGGATTCCTATGGGTTGTAACCTCAATGGTGCTGCCCATGCTGTCACAGGTGTTATAAAGGCACACATATAAAGATGAGTCCTCTATCTATCTTTATGTTTCACGACAGCCATGGCTGAGGACTTTCCAGGTTACTCTCGATCAGGCAGATTTAAATACATAACTTTCATAGCTGTACGATGAATGCGACCCTTAAGCCTAAAATAAGTAAATAAGACATTTTGTGTGGATGTCAAACTTTGTTTTACGTAGGAGGCAGACACATGGCATACGCTTATAACAAAAATATTTTGGGCATATGTTCCTAAAACTGTAGCTATATATGGACATGTTATAAAGTATGAAAAGGCTTATTCATTCACATGTCATTCATTCACTATGATATAATCATATTTTTATGGTTTATTATACTTTTATGTATTAGATCATATGTACTAGATCAAGACGTATGTTGTAAATAATTCCTGGTGAAAGCCAAAGGCCATAACTTTCTAGGGTTTGTGAATAGACTTTGTGTGAGTGTATTGTACAAACAGGAGGACGGATAGCTGTATGTACTGTGACTCGGGAGTCGGGTTTCGTCCCCAAATGGCACCCTATTCCCTATATAGTGCACTACTTTTGATGGGCTCTGGTCATAATAGGAACACAACCAGGGAATGCTATAGCTACACCGCAGAGTTCCAATTACTGTTATCTCCCTTCGCCTTTTGAGATTCATGAATCAAAAGATAAACCAAATTATTAAAACAGCTTTGTACCGGTCACTCAAACCTTGGGAGAAGGAGTTTAGAGAGAAATAAGGGTTAGTTCTGATTTGGAAATAAGGGTTAATTCTGATTTGGAAATAAGGGTTAGTTCTGATTTGGGTTGGAAAGTAGTGTCTGTTCGGTTTTTATGGCTGTCCTAACAATGAATATACAAACCTATCAAGTTCTTAGGATCCAAAAATGCTACGACAAAGCACACACAGAAAACATTTATTTCACACAAACACTTTCACACAAACTCCTCAATAATGTGTAGACTAACAAATAAACAATCAATCAATAAAGAGATTAAATCCAATCAATGACTTCCCATTCAACCCCAACCCAGTGAACTTAGCCAATATGGCTGTGTTTAGACAGTCAGACACAATTATGATATTTTTCCAACTAATTGGTATTTTGACCAATCACATCAGATTTTTTCACAGCAGAGCTTTTTCAGAGCTGATCTGATTGGTCAAAAGACCAATTAGTGAGAAAAAAAATCAGAATTGGGCTGCCTGTCAAAATGTAGCCTATGATGTCCAATACAGTAGTTTCGCTCATGCTTCATCCCTCAAAACGCCATGGCAGTTCATTAGAGCAAATTAGCAGCAGGTGTTGCGGTCACATGGTATAATAATCAGCCAATAGGGGGTGAATACTAACCTAATACCATGGGCCTGTTGTAATACTTTTAACATGTATCCTTCCATTCTTTCTTTCGTCTGTCTTTCTATCTTCCTTCCTTTCTTCCTAAAAGAAATCACAGATTTTGGCCAGGACTCTCTTGTAAAATACATGTTTAATCTCAATGAGACTGACCTGGTAAAATATAGGATCAATAAAAAATCTGATATATTGGACGGCTATACTAAACTCGTGGCATTACATGCCTTTCTGTCACATCAGACATAAACTCAGCAAAAAAAGAAAACGTCCCTTTTTCAGGACCCTGTCTTTCAAAGATAATTCGTAAAAATCCAAATGACTTCACAGATCTTCATTGTAAAGGGTTTAAACACTGTTTCCCATGCTTGTTAAATGAACCATAAACAATTAATGAACATGCACCTGTGGAACGGTCATTAAGACACTAACAGCTTACAGATGGAATGCAATTAAGGTCACAGTTATGAAAACTTAGGACACTAAAGAGGCCTTTCTACTGACTCTGAAAACCACCATAAGAAAGATGCCCAGGGTCCCTGCTTATCTGCGTGAATGTGCCTTAGGCATGCTGCAAGGAGGCATGATGACTGCAGATACTGTAAGGCCAGGGCAATAAATTGCAATGTTCGTACTGTGAGACGCCTAAGACAGCGCTACAGGGAGACAGGACGGACAGCTGATCATCCTCGCAGTGACAGAGCACGTGTAACAACACCTGCACAGGATCGGTACATCTGAACATCACACCTGTGGGACAGGTACAGGATGGCAACAACAACTGCCCGATTTACACCAGGAATGCACAATCCCTCCATCAGTGCTCAGACAGTCCGCAATAGGCTGGGAGAGGCTGGACTACAGGCTTTTAGGCCTGTTGTAAGGCAGGTCCTCACCAGACATCACTGGCAACAACGTCGCCTATGGGCACAAAGCCACCGTCGCTGGACCAGACAGAACTGCCAAAAAGTGCTCTTCACTGACGAGTCGTGGTTTTGTCTCACTAGGGATGATGGTCGGATTCGCATTTAGCGTCAAAGGAATGAGCGTTACACCGAGGCCTGTACTCTGGAGTGGGATCGATTTGGAGGTGGAGGGTCCGTCATGGTCTGGGGCGGTGTGTCACAGCATCATCGGACTGAGCTTGTTGTCATTGCAGGCAATCTCGACGCTGTGCGTTGCAGGGAAGACATCCTCCTCCCTCATGTGGTACCCTTCCTGCAGGCTCATCCTGACATGACCCTCCAGCATGACAATGGCACCAGCCATACTGCTCGTTCTGTGCGTGATTTCCTGCAAGACAGGAATGTCAGTGTTCTGCCATGGCCAGCGAAGAGCCCGGATCTCAATCCCATTGAGCACGTCTGGGACCTGTAACATCTCACAGCAAGAACTGGCAAATCTGGTGCAGTCCATGAGGAGCAGATGCACTGCAGTACTTAATGCAGCTGGTGACCACACCTGATACTGACTGTTACTTTTGATTTTGACCCCCCTTTGTTCAGGAACAGTTTTTTCAATTTCTGTTAGTCACATGTCTGTGGAACTTGTTCAGTTTATGTCTCAGTTGTTGAATCTTGTTATGTTCATACAAATATTTACACATGTTAAGTTTGCTGAAAATAAACGCAGTTGACAGTGAGAGGACATTTCTTTTTTTGCTGAGTTTATATAACCCTCAAACTAAATTCTGGACATCGAAGCCAATTCCACTGCGTTTTCTCATTGTTGCTCTCTAATCAGGGAGTGATTTAGACCTGGAACACCAGGTGGGTGCAATTCATTATCAGGTAGAACAGAAAACCAGTAGGCTCCGGACCTCGTGGGGTAAGAGTTGAGTACCCCTACTATATAACATTGAGAACTATAAACCAGGAAAAATGTTCCCTACAGATCAAAACATTTTCAGGATACTGTGTTGCCCACTGGTACTGGTAATATAAACAGTAGTCCCCAAATAACAAGGGTAATGTCAGTTTCATATGAATAACAATACAAGTATGAGATATGGCACTGCTCCCATCAAAACATCAATTCAGTTTGCCGATAACGCAAAGTAATTTCCTCTCTTGCCAGTTGTATGCTGCTTTTGTGTCAACCAGAATCAATTTTAGGAAGTTGGAGTTGGATACATGGCATTTCTAGGCCAGCCTTTTGGGCCAGACAGCTCCCCTCAGACACTTGCCTGGAGGTCTAGCCATATAAGAAAAATCACATTAGTACGCAAACACAGCCGAACTCTGGACAGATCGACTGAAGAGTTATGCTTCATCTCTGCACTTCACTCACCTTATCTAATCCTCAAAAGATGATGTATGATTGAATCCCTGTGGTATGATATCAACTAAAGTGGCAGCGTAGCCTAGTGGTTAGAGCGTTGGACTAGTAACTGAAAGGTTGCAAGTTCAAATTCCTGAGCTGACAAGGTACAAATCTGTTGTTCTGCCCCTGAACAAGGCAGTTAACCCACTGTTCCTAGTCTGTCATCGAAAATAAGAATTTGTTCTTAACTGACTTGCCTAGTTAAATAAAGCAATCCAGTCACTACTACTGGACTCTCTGCAGTAAGCCTCTCTGAATCCTAAGTGCCACAAATAGGATTCTCTCCAACCTGTATTCATCAGTAATTGGAACAAAGTTAACTTGTGGGAATATGCCATCTGCACAAGGACAGCCACACAGTGGGCAGAATCATGGATGAAGAGTCAAAGTCAAACAGGTTGAACAAAAACAATTCCCAGAGCTATAAGGTGGGGGGGGTGTCCATTATTTCAAATGAGCTCATTTATTGCAGTCATCTATCAGCATCTAGGTTGGAATTGTTGTTTAAGGTTTTCCCCTTACTTTTCCTGTTGTAAAAACACACACACACGCACACACACACACACACACACACACACACACACACACACACACACACACACACACACACACACACACACACACACACACACAGACAGACAGAGAGAGAGAAAGAGTGATGAAAAGCAGAGATAATTGAAAAGGAATCAAATGGCAAATGTAATCCGGTCGAACGATGGCACCCTATTCCCATAGGGTTCTGGTCAAAGGTAGTGCACTATATAGGAAATAGGATGCCATTTGGGATGCAACCAACATCTTTTATTTTGACATCAGCATGTTTAATTTACACAGGCTGTTTTTACTTTCACACTTATTTAATGTAGATAATCAAAACACAAGCAATACAATCTCAATGTAGTTGATGTCATTTCATTCCTATCCCGAAAGCAACAACCGGGGTAATGAGAATATAACAGGGGTTTATGCCAATCTTGTACATATGAATGTATCAAATTGGATTTTAAATTGCATCAAGCTCTGTTGTAGAATCAGACGACCAGACACAAACAGCAACACAAAGCCTTACGGTGTTTGTTGGCATGCCAACCCACTGGGCGCAGTGGTGATTGGGCAGTAGTGTGTCCTCAAGGTGGTCGTGGCAATCTGCAAATGATAGAGAATGGATTTAATAAAGCACATCATAATTAGATATACACAGATACGCACGCTCACGCACAGACACGGACGTAGGCATACACACACACAACACACACACACACACTAAATGTTCCGTAGAAGGAACACAGAACAGAGATTACATTTTCGAAGGAAAACGACAATAGCAGCGCCCCTCTGTGTGTACATTGCACTAGATGCCAAAACACTGATTACTAATTGTGTTTTGACGACACAGCTGCAGCTAACGTGGGAATAAATATGATTAGGAAGAGAAAAGCATTTAGCATTTAGCTCAAATCACTCCCTAATAAAGACATTAAAGGGTTAATCCTAATCAAACTCAATTTAGTGTGAAGGCGCTGTAGAGTGTCTGCACTGTGGCCAAAGCCTGGGGAGGCGTCCAAATTGGCACCTTATTGCCTACATAGTGCACTACGTTTGACCAGGGCTCTGCGTTCACAGGTGCGTCCAAAATAGCACCCTATTCAAATTACCCTCGTTTACCAAAATGCTTTTGTCTGATATAATTGAATTAGTTTCAAGCACTAATGCAGGCCTGCTTCGCTGAGTTGGAATAGGGAACGAAGATTAAAGGTTGATGAGATCGTTGGGAGAAAGAGGGGATTATTCAAATATTATTATACAGAGTAAGATGAAATGCTGCTAATAAATAAACCGTTAAACCCCTTTTGTTCATTCTGATGAGTTTAAGGAGATGCATTAGGAAACCCAGTATGCAGTGCGTCTACACATCTAATCCTTCAGATGTTAGTGACGTGTATGATGATGATGGAATTCATCGAAACGTGTTGGTTTTAACAATAAAATATTCATTTTTGAAGCACGACTTCCATTGTGCTACCGAGAGTTGATGAATATCTTTTCAACTTTAGTCTGCTCAGTCAGTCTGTTCATGCACCTTCTGGTTTGAAAGCGAGGTAGCAGCAGCATTTCTTTGATCTTAGAATACCAACAGCGAATCTTGCAGAGCTTTACTTACATGTTACTATAGCTGTAACATGTATACATTATGTAGCGTATGCATTGACTTAGCCATGGCTTTTAAGATGTAGCCTATGCATTGCCTTAGCAATAGCTTTAACATGTAGCCTATGCATTGCCTTAGCCATAGGTTTAACAGGTAACCCATGCATTGCCTTAGCCATAGGTTTAACATGTAGCCTTTGCATTGACTTAGCCATAGCTTTAACATGTAGCCTTTGCATTGCCTTAGCAATAGCTTTAACAGGGCCATTCCATGTTTTCATTTTACGCTGATTGTTTTGAAGGGAAAATACACGTGTGTCATCATGACATGTCATTAGGCCGTCATGATGGAATCATCCTATATCTTTGACCCTGCGACCTCCAAGATATGAATCCCAGGGCCTCCATCCACTAACCAATCACCTTCCTAACCAATTACTATTATTGCCGCCAATAACACTTCCTGTACCTATGATTACACTTCCTCCTTTTATAATTACAGCCGCTCCGTCCGGCTCTGAAGGTAAAAGGACTGTCTAACGCAGGTCATAACCATTAATACACAGCTGGACCAGCTGTGGCTTGACGTCAACGGGGTAATTTACTCCACGTCAAAATGAATTGGTTTCCATGACGTCGGATTGGATTCTAACTCATGCATAACGTTGAAGCTGTGTATAACTCATGTCTGGTCCGAGTAAATTACCCAGGTCTTGAGTTGGCTGTTTTCCCACAGCATCAACCAATGAAGTAATGGGAGAGAAGAGTTAAAATGCTTTCTGAGGTTGACTTTGTGGAATGGAGAGATGTATAGTAGCAATTCCTTAATATTTACATTGACATCCATTTATTATTTGTTAAAGGGGCAATCTGCACTTGCTACATCTATTTCTGGACTCATAAATTAATGATATCTACCCATGAACTTAATTTAATTGTCATACCCGATCAGCACCCACAATATAAGCTTGTTTTACTCCAATGTCTGTAAACAAAGTAAATGAAAACAAACACTATATAGCCTCAAAACATAGTTCAAACTATAATTTTGATTTCATGGATGGTCAGTCCTTCCATCCATAGCTCTGTCTATCAATTTGAGAGTGGTTTCATTTTTCAAGACCCCATCCCTCAGCTTTTTACAGAAACAGGGGCGGGGAGCACGCTTTGTTGTTGTTTCAGCTGCTGATTGACGCTTTAATGAAGATCTCAGTGTATTATCTCTGGGTCCAATGTAGTTCACCCTTATGTTACTCTGTCATGCAAACATACGTTTTGAAGATCGTTCAGTAGCCTTTTTTACATAATCAATTTCCTTTTGAAGGGCAAACCAACTGACTGACTAATGTTCTTGTGCACCCTCTGAGAGAAAAACAACCAACCCCAGAGCTATCTAATTACCAGACAGAGAGAGAGTCGAGTTCCTACCACCAGTAAATCCCATGATGCATCATTAATCGGAACCGTTCAACAACTGTGCTACCCAGTGGTCAGTAGTAACGCTGCTTTGTCATCCTTCGACACACACACACACACACACAAAGGGCTACAGTATGTCTGCAGATACACCCCCCCAACCACCATATCTAGCAGACGCAGACACAATACACACAAACAATGGTGCTGTCAGTGCCAGCAGCGCTAAGCTAGTGCTAGGAGGTGTTTTGACACCATGTGCTGTCTGGGACGGAGAGAGCACAGTCGTCATCCATTATCCCTACCCAGAGCACCACTGAGGGCCCTGGCCTGCTATCTGAGAGACAGGCCAACCGCACAGGAAACCAGATAAGGTCCCATCGCCATCGGGACCAAAGGGAAAGGTGGACGGATGCAGGCGGCAACACGGATGGGCACATTCTCTGACGGGTGTACTCTACCATAGTGCTTTGTGTTGGAATTTAGTGGGAGAACGTTGGCCTGAGGTCAGCCACAAAACATACACCATTTGAGCTGTATAAACAGCATCTCTCACAGGGAAACTAACACCAGTTTATCTGTACCAGCAACACAAACGATTCAAAAGATATCAATAATAAACTCAGCAAAAAAAAGAAACGTCCTCTCACTGTAAACTGCGTTTATTTTCAGCAAACTTAACATGTGTAGGGGGGCGCTAGAGAGCGTGCTATGGAGTAGACGTGCTTTGCTAGAGCTCCGCTCTATTTTGAAACAAATTCATATTTATCTTAACCTCTCACAACCTATAACTTCAAACATTGTCTGGCAATATGACAAAGGGAAAAGGCACCAAAAAAGGGGGCGCTGAACAAGATAATTTGAATGAGATAGAAAACGAACCAATTTCAACATTGCCGACCCACGAGGAGTTAGCTGAAGATGCTAGCTCCCAAGAGTTCCCCACAGATCCTAATCAAAGTGACATACTGGCTGCCATAAACTCACTAAGCAAGAAGGTGGACACAAGGTTGGCTGATACCTCAAAGAGTATTGGGACTTTGACTGAAACTGTGAAGGAAAAGTAAGGGAAGGGTGCATGAGGTTGAGCAAACGACAGTCGATCACGAGGCCAGGCTACAGGACATAGAGAAACAGTGCGCGTTCAAAAATGACAACAAAACCCTGAAAGCCCGATTGCTCGAGTCGCATTCAAGATGCCAGAACATCTGAATATTTGGGATCCAAGAGGACACTGCGAAAGGGAAACCCACTGAATTAGTCTCGGAGCTGATACTGACATTGCTGGGGAGTGAACACTTCAAAACGGCCATCCTGATCGACCGCGCACACAAATCACAGGCAACGACGCCGGCCAAGGGCGCGCCACCAAGGCCATTCATTGTACGGCTGCACTATCCCCAGACCAGGGATCTCATCCTCAAGCTGGCTAGTCAAAAGTTCCCCCTTAACTACAATGGAGCCAGGGTGTCTTTCTACCCAGATCTTACTTTGGAGGTGAGGAACCAACAGAAAGAGTATGATGAGTTACACAACAAATGCAGGGCGGCCAACATCCGATATGGATTCCTCTTCCCAGCCCGGTTTTAAGGTGACAGTCGAGGGATCAACACGTACGTTTGACAACCCAAAATATTTAGCCGATCTGTTCTTGGCAAGCAAGTTCACTGGCTGAGGATACAGAACGGCTGTGTCAACCGGCTAAATGGCCAAAAACAGACCAGGAATGTGTTTGAATTTTTCGATCAGAAGATCAGAAATTGGGACTTATACGATGGGTGAGATGTTGTGGCTTACATAGCATTGTTTAGCCTATCATGTTTTAGCGCCACTCACCCCCTAATGTGAGAGTTAAGTGTTATTTAATATTAGTTTATATGCGGATCATCTATAGATGACGAGTTAGTTCAAGCTGTATGTCTAGACACCCTAAGGTTTGTGTGTTAGTCAAGGAGTGCTTCGTTTGGGGAAGTCACTCAGTAAAGGGACGGGGGATGGGGTCTGTGTTTTATGTTCACATTTATTAATACAGGTGGCATGACAAGCTCTCGCACGGCGGGACGTTTTTCTTTTGGGCTTTGTATGACAGCAACAATTTGCTCAAAATTAAGAAATGCCACATAGTGGCGAAGCACAGAGTAGACCTAGTGAAATAAAGATAGTCAGCTGGAACTGTAATAGCTTAGGTAATGTCGTGAAACGAGCTAAAAACAAATTCTCATCTTAAATCACTGGGGGCTGACATAGTGCTTCATCAAGAAACTCATAATAAACGCTCCGCTCAGGCCAAACTACGAGTCGGCTGGATCGGTCAGATATACCATTCTAACTTTGATGCAAAAGCGAGAGGGGTAGCAATCCTGATAAGGAAAAACATTCCTTTTGTTTACTCATCCTCGATTTAATGGTCGGTATATAATTGTGGCAGGTACACTGAATTCGAAACCAATAACCGTGGTCAATTTATATGGACCCAACTTCGATGATCCATTATTTTTTCAAAGGGTATTTAAGGCCATACCAAATATCTCGGATACAAGTGTTATTGTTGGCGGTGACGTTAACTGTACGTTAGATCCTCTTTTAGATAAACAGCTATCAAGGTCACTTCAACAATCAAATGCCAGTGTCTGTCTTAATACATTGATGACAAACCTTAACTGTGTTGATATTTGGAGGCTGACGCACCCAACAGATAGGGATTATTCTTTCTTTTCATCAGTTCATAAATCATATTCCAAAATTGACTCTTTTTGGTTGGACTCCAAACTAATTTCAGCAGCTGCGTCGGTTACCTATCATCCAATTCTAATTACGGACCACTCTCCTCTGTCCATGGTGCTGAAACTCGACAATATGTCGACAGGTCGGCGACCGTGGCGCTTAGACACATACCTGTTGAAAGATTAGGCTTTTTGTCAGTATTTGAAGGAGCAGATTGCCTTTTTCCTCGGAGCTAACAACACGGGGGATGTTGACGACTCCACCCTTTGGGAATCTCTAAAGGCTGTGATTAGAGGTTACATTATTTATTCTACATCAGAGAGGAAGAAACGCGCCAATACTAGGCTGAGAGAAATTGAAAGAGAGTTAGGGGAACAGGAGAACGTTTTTAGGACGAATTCCACGAATACAGTCCTTGAGAAGATCACAAAGTTGAAATATGAATACAATACCATCCTTTCGAAACGGATGGGCTCTTTACTTGCTAGAACGCAACAAAGTTATTTTGAACTGGGTGACAAACCACATCAATTATTAGCAAGACAGCTAAGGCATGTACAGGCATCTTGAGCTATTCACAAAATAAAAGACAAGAAGGGTAAAATAGTAACAGATCCGCAGGATATTAATAAATGCTTTTCGCAGTTTTACTATATCAATCAAAATGCGATGCTACTGATCCACAAACTATGGAACGCTTTCTCGCTGAATGTGAACTTCCTAAACTAGACAGGGGGCAGCTGCTGCACTCGATGTTGGGATAACTTTAGAGGAAACTAACACAGCGATAGCACAATTTCCAAACAGCAAGGCCCCTGGGCCCGATGGATATGTCATAGAATTCTATAAGAAGTACTGCGCCAGTCTAGCTCCACTTATGTTGCGAATGTTTAAACAATCCAAAGAAAATGCCAAACTCCCGCAAACACTGTATGAGGCTACAATAGCACTGATCTTGAAAAAAGATAGTGATTCCATGGAGGTGTCGTCTTATCGCCCCGTGTCGTTACTCCCCATATAAAATAAGGTGTTGACAAAGATATTGGCAAACCGATTGAAAACATATATTTCTGACATCATTCACCCTGACCAGACAGGTTTTTATCCCAGGCAGACATATATACTACAATTTGAGACGCCTTTTCAACGTAATGTATCATGATCATAAAGTTGAGGCAGTGGTAATAGCTCTTGACGCAGAGAAGGCATTCGATCAGATTGAGTGGAAGTATATGATGTCGGTTCTGGAGCATTTCGGGTTTGGAAAGGAATTTATTAATTGGATAAGAATTATTTATGCACACCCAATGGCGTCCGTGGTAACCATTCAGGAAATGTCGCAGTCATTCCGCCTGTTCAAGGGTTGCCGACAGGGGTGCCCTATTTCGCCTGCTCTCTTCGCTATGGCCATGGAACCCCTTGCTACTCGCATTCGGATAAACTGGCAAAAAAGCAAATTGATGCCGATATCACGGCCTGTGGATATGCAATTTCTGCAATCTACCCCATTTAGAACAGTGATGGACAAGTTCACAAGCCTTGGCATTGTAGTGACAAGAGACCTTGATCAGCTATTGAAAGCAAATTGGGACATTAAAATTTATCAGCTGAAACAAAATATAGATTTTTGGAAAACTCTGCCTATCTTCTTGGTTGGTTATATAAACGCTATTAAAATGGTTGTCCTACCCAGGTTTCTTTACCTCCAATGTCTACCCAATTTCATACCACAAAGCTATTTTAAGAAACTGGATTCAATAGTAATTCCATTTTTATGGGATAACAAGGCAGCCAGAATTTCAAAGAAGCATTTATGCAAGTACAAGATAGAGGGGGGCTTTGGCCTTCCTCACTTTAAACTGTATTATTGGGCTGCTAATCTGAACATTGTGTCTTTCTGGGGGGAAAGTTTACCTGGGATGCGACAGAATGATATGCCTTCATGGCGTTTGATTGAGCAGGTCTCCTGTCAACGTTCCTCACTCCCTGCACTTGTTAATAGTCCATCATATGTGAAAAAAGCCACTTATGACTCTAATCCAGTCATTTGTCATACTCTTGGGATCTGGAAACAGATGAGGTATTTTCTTAACATACCCACTGTATACATTGACAGGCCGATTTGCCTGAATCATGCTTTCCACCCTGCATTGGATGATATGGTGTTTTCACAGTGGAGGGAGAAAGGGCTCACAACAATTGGTAATGTATACACGGCTGGTCAGTTAGCTTCATTTCAACAGTTACAGGGAAAGTTCAACATGCCAACAACACATTTTTTCAGATACCTCCAAATCAGGAATGTCTTATTAAGGACACATATCCACAGTATGGCATTAAGACAAATAATCCTACATTAGATAGCCTGATCCTTGTCAAACCCCACTCAAAAGGGTCGGTCTCTAGACTGTATGATGTGCTACAGGTCCACATAGATGTATCCACAGACACTATTAAAAGGGCTTGGGAACAAGAACTTGGTTCAGAAATCTCAGATGAGGACTGGGTAGAAGCTCTCAGGAATATAAACCACAGTTCAGTGAATGCCAGACACAACCTTGTACAGTTTAAAAGGTGATACACAGATTACATTACTCAAAAGTGAAACTGCATACATTTTGGAAATTGTAGACTACCTACCTTTGAAATGTGGTTACAGGATTTAGGGAATGTAATACATATGGAAAAGATACGATACAATACCTCCAATAGAAGTCCATTGTTTTACAAAATATGGCAGCCGATACTGGATAAATGGTCTAGTCCCGCTTCATAACTGGGTTGATGATCTGCTGCTACTCTGTGCTGTACTCCACTCAGTATATATTTTTGGCTTAACTATACTGCTCGTAATGACTATATGGTGTCTTCTTATACATGTACCACCTAATAGGATTTTATTGTATTTTGTGTACTTTTGTCAAAAGTAACAGTCACTATCAGGTGTGGCCACCAGCTGCATTAAGTACTGCAGTGCATCTCCTCCTCATAGACTGCACCAGATTTGTCAGTTCTTGCTGTGAGATGTTACCCCACTCTTCCACCAAGGCACCTACAGGTTCCCGGAGATTTCTGGGGGGAATGGCCCTGGCCCTCGCCCTTCCATCCAACAGGTCCCAGACGTGCTCAATGGGATTGAGATCCAGTCACTTCGCTGGCCACGGTAGAACACTGACATTCCTGTCTTGCAGGAAATCATGCACAGGACGAGCAGTATGGCTGGTGGCATTGTCATGCTGGAGGGTCATGTCAGGATGAGCCTGCAGGAAGGGTACCACATGAGGGAGGAGGATGTATTCCCAATAACGCACAGCGTTGAGATTGCCTGCAATGACAACAAGCTCAGTCCGATAATGCTGTGATACACCGCCCCAGACCATGACGGACCCTCCACCTCCAAATCGATCCCGCTCCAGAGTACAGGCCTCGGTGTAACACAAATTCCTTTGACAATAAACGCGAATCCGACCATCACCCCTGGTGAGACAAAACCGCGACTCGTCAGTGAAGAGCACTTTTTGCCAGTCCTGTCTGGTCCAGCGACAGTGGCTTTGTGCCCTTGGCGACGTATGCCGGTAATGTCTGGTGAGGACCTGCCTTACAACAGGCCTCAAAGCCCTCAGTCCAGCCTCTCTCAGCCTGTTGCGGACAGTCTGAGCACTGATGGAGGGATTGTGCGTTCCTGGTGAAACTCGGGCAGTTGTTGTTGCCATCCTGTACCTGTCCCGCAGGTGTGATGTTCGGATGTACCGATCCTGTGCAAGTGTCGTTACACGTGGTCTGCCACTGCGAGGACGATCAGCTATCGGTCCTGTCTCCCTGTAGCGCTGTCTTAGGCGTCTCACAGTACGGACATTGCAATTTATTGTCCTGGCCACATCTGCAGTCCTCATGCCTCCTTGCAGCATGCCTAAGGCACATTCACGCAGATGAGCAGGGACCCTGGGCGTCTTTCTTTTGGTGTTTTTCAGAGACAGTAGAAAGGCCTCTTTAGTGTCCTAAGTTTTCATAACTGTGACCTTAACTGCCTACCGTCTGTAAGCTGTTAGTGTCTTAATGACCGTTCCACTAGTCCATGTTCATTGATTGCTTATGGTTCATTGAACAAGCATGGGAAACAGTGTTAAAAGCCTTTACAATGAAGATCTGTGAAGTCATTTGGATTTTTTATGTCTGATGTGACAGAAAGGCATGTAATGCCACGAGCCGCATGAGCGACATGAAATACTAGCCCTTGATTATGACTTGTTAGAATATTACACACTTTGTATTGACATATCTTAAATTGAAAACCAAAAACCTTATCATGCATGAAATTTCCTTGGAAAATGTGTGGTTTGTTTTCACAAGCTAATTAATGTTTTCCCCTCAAAAAACATGCAAAAAACATTAAAAGGAAGTAATTAGTGTAATATTCAGGGGACATAAAAAGCTTTTACTTTGCCAACCAACAACATTCAGAAGTAAACAAACCAGCCAGGAGTGTATACCCAATCTACCCTGATTCTTACCTGCTTTGACTACATAAGTTAACGTAACCACAAAGGGTTAAATGGCTCACTTCATGGTATGTCCCTTCAAAAAGGTTCTTTATGTTTTAGAGCAGTGCACGACTAATGTGTCACGACCGTCGGATGTAGTAGACCAAGGTGCAGCGTGGTGTGCATACATTTTCCTTTTTATTGAATGTCGCCAGCAAAACCAATAAACAATACAAAACGACCGTGAAGCTTACAGGGCAAAGTGCCACAAACAAAGTTAAGGACAGGACAGGTGGGAAAAAGGGCTACCTAAGTATGGCTCCCAATCAGCGACAACGAAGTACAGCTGTCCCTGATTGAGAGCCATACCAGGCCAAAACAAAGAAATACAAAACATAGAAAATAGAACATAGAATGCCCACCCAAATAACACCCTGACCAAACCTAAATAGAGACATAAAAAGGCTCTCTCAGGTCAGGGCATGACAGTACCCCTCCACCCCCCAAAGGTGCGGACTCCGGCCGCAAAACCTGAACCTATAGGGGAGGGTTTGGGTGGGCATTTTTCCGCGGTGTCGGCTCTGGAGTGGGACGCAGACCCTGCTCCACCACTGGCTCACCCCACCTTGGTGGCGCCTCTAGAGCAGGGTCCCTCGCCGTGGGCCCGGACAGGCGGGCGACTCCGGCAGCGGAGGACAGGCGGGCGACTCCGGCAGCGCCGGACAGGTGGGCGACTCTAGCTCAGGACGCACCAGGAAGGGGAGACATGCAGGAGGCCTGACTCTGGGAGCAGGCACAGGACTCACCAGGCTGGGGAGACTTGCAGGAGACCTGGCACTAGGAGCAGGTACAGGACTCACCCAGCTGGAGAGACATGCGGGAGGCCTGGCTCTGGGAGCAGGCACAGGACTCACCAGGCTGGGGAGACTTGCAGGAGGCCTGGCTCTGGGAGCAGGCACCGGATACTCTGGGCCGTGGAGGCGCACTGGCGGTCTCGAGTGCAGGACTGGCACCACCCGTATTGGCTGGGTGCTCGCTTCCCCCCGGCAAATGCGGGACGCCGGCACCGAGCACACCGGCCTGTGGATGCTCGGCCTCGACACCGTGCGCATCACCCCATAACACGGGGCCTGACCAGTCAAATGCTCGCCACGGTAAGCACGGGGAGTTGGCTCAGGCCGCACTGGGTTCTCCAGGCAAACTGGGGAAACCGTGTGTGGAGCGGGCGCAGGACTCACCGGGCTGTGGAGGCGCACTGGAGGTCTGGAGCATCAAGCTGGCACAAGACGTGCAGGGCTGGGGAGGCGCACAGGAGGCCTGTTGCGTGGGGCTGACACAGTCTTCACCAGACGGCTAGCATGCACCTCAGGACGAGTATGGAGAGCTGACTCAGGTGACATCAATTCAAGGACATGCTCCATAGGGCGAATGTCATGCCTCATGCACCAACACAGCAGCTCTCTCATAGCTCTCTCCTCCAATCTCCCCATCAACCCCTTCACTGTCTCTGCTTTGCTCCCTTCGCTCTGGTTCCATCCTGATGATCATGATAATGGTGAGGAATCAGCCCCGAACTACACGGGAGGATCTTGTCAATGATCTCAAGGCAGCTGGGACCATAGTCACCAAGAAAACAATTGGTAACACACTACGCCGTGAAGGACTGAAATCCTGCAGCGCCCGCAAGGTCCCCCTGCTCAAGAATGCACATATACATGCCCGTCTGAAGTTTGCCAATGAACATCTGAATGAATCAGAGGACAACTGGGTGAAAGTGTTGTGGTCAGATGAGACCAAAATGGAGCTCTTTGGCATCAACTCAACTCGCCGTGTTTGGAGGAGGTGGAATGCTACCTATGACCCCAAGAACACCATCCCCACCGTCAAACATGGAGGTGGAAACATTATGCTTTGGGGGTGTTTTTCTGCTAAGGGGACAGGACAACTTCACCGCATCAAAGGGACGATGGACGGGGCCATGTACCGTCAAATCTTGGGTGAGAACCTCCTTCCCTCAGCCAGGGCATTGAAAATGGGTCGTGGATGGGTATTCCAGCTTGACAATGACCCAAAACACACGGCCAAGGCAACAAAGGAGTGGCTCAAGAAGAAGCACATTAAGGTCCTGAAGTGGCCTAGCCAGTCTCCAGACCTTAATCCCATAGAAAATCTGTGGAGGGAGCTGAAGGTTCGAGTTGCCAAACGTCAGCCTCGAAACCTTAATGACTTGGAGAAGATCTGCAAGGAGGAGAAGGACAAAATCCCTCCTGAGATGTGTGCAAACCTGGTGGCCAACTACAAGAAACGTCTGACCTCTGTGATTGCCAACAAGTGTTTTGCCACCAAGTACTAAGTCATGTTTTGCAGAGGGGTCAAATACTTATTTCCCTCATTAAAATGCAAATCATTTTATAACATTTTTGACATGCGTTTTGGGGGATTTTTTGTTGTTGTTATTCTGTCTCTCACTGTTCAAATAAACCTACGATTAAAATTATAGACTGATCATTTCTTTGTCAGTGGGAAAAAGCACAAAATCAGCAGGGGATCAAATACTTTTTTCCCACACTGTAGGTAGGAGTCATTAAAACTTGTTTTTCAACCATTCCACAAATTTCATGTTAACAAACTATAGTTTTGGCAAGTCGGATAGGACATCTACCTTGTGCATGACACAAGTAATTTTTACAACAATTGTTTACAGACAGATTATTTCACTTACAGTGAATTATATCACAATTCCAGTGGGTCAGAAGTTTACATACACTAAGTTGACTGTGCCTTTTAAACAGCTTGGAAAATTCCAGAAAATGATGTCATGGCTTTTGAAGCTTCTGATAGGTTAATTGACATCATTTGAGTCAATTGGAGGTGTACCTGTGGATGTATTTCAAGTCCTACCTTCAAACTCAGTGCCTCTTTGCTTGACATCATGGGAAAAATCGAAAGAAATCAGCCAAGACCTCAGAAAAAAGGAGGAAACAGGTACAAAGTATCTGTATCCACAGTAAAATGAGTCCTATATCGACATAACCTGAAAGGCCGCTCAGCAAGTAAGAAGACACTGCTCCAAAACCGCCATAAAAAAGCCAGACTATGGTTTGCAACTGCACATGGGGACAAAGATCGTAGTTTTTGGAGAAATGTCCTCTGGTCTGATGAAACAAAAATAGAACTGTTGGGCCATAATGACCATCGTTATGTTTGGAGGAAAAATGGGGAGGCTTGCAAGCCGAAGAACAACATCCCAACCGTGAAGCACGGGGATGGCAGCATCATGTTGTGGGGGTGCTTTGCTGCAGGAGGGTCTGGTGCACTTCACAAAATAGATGGCATCATGAGGCAGGAAAATTATGTGGATATATTGAAGCAACATCTCAAGACATCAGTCAGGAAGTTAAAGCTTGGTCGCAAGTGGGTCTTTCAAATGGACAATGACACCAAGCATACTTCCAAAGTTGTGGCAAAATAGCTTAAGGACAGCAAAGTCAAGGTATTGGAGTGGCCATCACAAAGCCCTGACCTCAACCCTATAGAAAATATTTGTGGGCAGAACTGAAAACTGAAAAAGTGTGTGCAAGCAAGGAGGCCTACAAACCTGACTAAGTTACACCAGCTCTGTCAGGAGGAATGGGCCAAAATTCACCCAACTTATTGTGGGATGCTTGTGGAAGGCTACCCGAAACGTTTGACCCAAGTTAAACAATTTAAAGGCAATGCTACCAAATACTAATTGAGTGTGTGTAAACTTCTGACTCACTGGGAATGTGATGAAAGAAATAAAAGCTGAAATAAATCATTCTCTCTACTATTTTTCTGACATTTCACATTCTTAAATAAAGTGGTGATCCTAACTGACCTCAGACAGGGAATTTTATCTAGGATTGAATGTCAGGAATTGTGAAAAACTGAGTTTAAATGTATTTGGCTAAGGTGTATGTAAACTTCTGACTTCAACTGTACAGTACAAAAGAGGTCTGATTTGGGTTTGTTTTTAAATTATAGACTCATAGAAAACCTTGAGACTCTGAGGCATCACAACGCATGCAGGACAATGAAGAAAAGCTTTCTAAGATTTAGCACTTCTACTTAAGTGCATTGTAAATTTAAGGTTAATACTGAGGCTTTATCAATTTAAGTAGCGAGTCTCTTCCTTTACAGTTCTGTCAGTTACTTTCAGAATAGTTCGGCAAGAGCACAAGTCCAAAGTAGCTTATTCATGTATTATCTTATATTTTATTACATAATTCCTTGGTTTGAATGTATGAATTTTACTTTTCAAATTCGTTTTACTTCTTAATAAAGTAGGGTCAGACACAACTCAGAGTTAGTCCGAAGATAAGAAATATTGTATTATCTTCCAATAGAAGTTAAGATATTGAAAATCTGTCAACTGTTGCCCTAAGCAAAAGGCCTTCTATGAGTTATTAATTATTATTGTCCATAAGTATGATTCTCTGACAGCAAATCATTATAAATGTATTAAGGTAGAATCCATTACGACTCACTAAGACAGTGTGTACTGTACTGTCTGAGTCACGTCTGTACCCTCTTCTAGTCCAGTTGATGCAATCATTTCAGGAAGTTTGAAGTGAGACATAATCACAACAGTACCATTGTCTTGTGTCACATAGCGTGACTTTCCTCTGCACTGTCGGGGATTATAGCTTCATGCAGGACTGACACCACCCTTCGGAAGACTACGCTACACTATAAAATAATGCTACCACGGTAACACCTTTTGGATGAGCACATTATCGATCCATATGAGGATGATGTTTGCTGCACTACACAGTATGGGGTTTCCAAGGAAACCAGCAAGCTGAAGTGCTGTAAGGGGAACAGTCTTGAAGACAGATGTCAAGGTGTACTGTACAGTATGTAGCCTACAGTAGCAGGTCTTGGTGCAGCACCTCCATAGCACTTCTAGACAGTAAAGGCTGGGAGCTGGGAAGAGGTTTTCTACAGTGAGTCTCAATGTGGGGTACAGAAGTCCTCACAAGGATAGTAAAATAAGGTAGATTTGGCCAAGTGGGGACATTTCGCCGGTCCCTACATTTCAATGTGTGCTCGTGAGTCTCTATGTATGACTATTCCTGTATGATGTGCATGAGTTTGTTTGTGTTGTAATTGGTGTGGCTCAGAGACATGACAGGAATATGAATGCTGTGCTTTTGTGTGTTTAATTTCCCTTGGAAACATTTAGGAGACTGATATAATCTGATATATTCATACTGCAGGTACATTTATTGTCATGAAGTGCATTAGTGTGTGTGTCCGTGTGTGTGTGTGGCTCAGCGACATGACAGGAATATGAATGCTGTGCTTTTGTGTGTTTAATTTCCCTGGGAAACATTTAGGAGACTGATATAATCACCCTGCAGGTAAATGTATTGTTTTGAAGTGTGTTAGTGTGTGTGTGTGCGTAACAGAGTTAAGAACGTACTGTGAGCTCTCTCCACAGCTAGCTTGAACTGCCGCCGATGGAGCTATCCAATTAGATATTTTTTGATAGCTCAAACGTTGTCAAGGAGGGCGCTCAACTCTGTCTGGGAGCAGAGGATCACTGGTTGGAGCCCGGTATGGGGACAGGGTTGGTGGAGAAAGCTATACTGTTTGCAGCAAACTGATGTCTGTTTCATTTTTAGCCACTGCAGGCATTGCATTGTCATGTGTGATTGTGAATATACTGTGAGTGTATAATGCATCAGAACATTTGTGTATGCGTGTTGAATAATATGTGCATGTGTGTGTGAGTGTGCACCTGTGTGTGTGTGTGTGTGTGTGTGTGTGTGCTCACGTGTACACATTTATGTGTGTACTGATCCACTTTAGCTAGCTAGAGTGATCTAATCTCAGGCGCTCTCGCCTGAATAGGGGTCCCTGGTGGCTTTCTCACAGTGTGTGATAGGACTGTGTAATAAGGGGAAATTTGCTGGAGAGGGGGATTACACGAGAGTCCATGCCCGACAAACGTGACGTGTCCCTGGGTCTGGGGATGAGGAGGAGTGGGTCCAACGGTAACTTCCTCCACTCTAGAGAGGGGAGAGGATATCCCTGGCCTGCTTAAGAACATGTACACTGCTGAGTGGATTCACACTAAGACCCTCACATACTGTACTATGGAGGAAGGGAGGGAGGGAGAGCTGGAAGAGAAAAAGAGACAGAGACAAAAAAGAGACAGAGAGACAGACAGAGAGACAGAGAAATTCAGGATCTCTTTCTGAGTCCAATTGTCCATGATGGGTAAATTGAGACAGCATGCACACTGCAGAGTCAAATCATACCTTCGCTTAGTGGGCGTACTGTATTGTCAAAGCCAAAGGCATAGAACTGGTGTATTCACCATGACCATTAAAAAGTTCACTGTATGAAGTTTGTAGATGTCAGGTTCATTAAGTTCAGGCATAATACCATGTAATTCTATGTGGACTTGTCATTAGCTGAACCGTATTAGTGGCTATCATGGTGGTGTGTGTGTGGGAGGGTGGAAAATTCAACCCTTCAAGCTTTTGGAATTCTACTTTTCAGACAGATCGTGCTCTCATACTGTAGTTCTCTCACAGATATGAAAAATGTGAAAGAATTAAAGGGAAAACGCAAAACGCAACCAAAAGTAATCAACAAAATGTCTTGTTTGAATGGGACAGGGAGTCGACCTAGGAGGCAGTGCAAGATATAACTGCTAATTAAATATTGCAGTTAGTGTTTAAATACTGGCAGAGAACCAAAACAAGTCCTAACGTTCTAATAACCAAAACTTGCATCCAAAAGCTGGAACACCAAAACAAATCATGAATACTTTCAATTGGTACACAAGTGGATAGGGTGTCATACATACTGTCATATACCCAGTTTGAACATACCCTAGAGCACTCAAACCCATACTGTCATACACCCAGTTTGAACATGCCCTAGAGCACTCAAACCCATACTGTCATACACCCAGTTTGAACATACCCTAGAGCACTCAAACCCATACTGTCATACACCCAGTTTGAACATGCCCTAGAGCACTCAAACCCATACTGTCATACACCCAGTTTGAACATACCCTAGAGCACTCAAACCCATACTGTCATACACCCAGTTTGAACATGCCCTAGAGCACTCAAACCCATACTGTCATACACCCAGTTTGAACATACCCTAGAGCACTCAAACCCATACTGTCATACACCCAGTTTGAACATGCCCTAGAGCACTCAAACCCATACTGTCATACACCCAGTTTGAACATACCCTAGAGCACTCAAACCCATACTGTCATACACCCAGTTTGAACATACCCTAGAGCACTCAAACCCATACTGTCATACACCCAGTTTGAACATACCCTAGAGCACTCAAACCCATACTGTCATACACCCAGTTTGAACATACCCTAGAGCACTCAAACCCATACTGTCATACACCCAGTTTGAACATACCCTAGAGCACTCAAACCCATACTGTCATACACTCAGTTTGAACATACCCTAGAGCACTCAAACCCATACTGTCATACACTCAGTTTGAACATACCCTAGAGCACTCAAACCCATACTGTCATACACCCAGTTTGAACATGCCCTAGAGCACTCAAACCCATACTGTCATACACCCAGTTTGAACATACCCTAGAGCACTCAAACCCATACTGTCATACACCCAGTTTGAACATACCCTAGAGCACTCAAACCCATACTGTCATACACTCAGTTTGAACATACCCTAGAGCACTCAAACCCATACTGTCATACACCCCAGTTTGAACATGGCCTAGAGCACTCAAACCCATAAAGGTGTAGTCTACTACAGTAAGTCGACGAAGAAGCAGTCTATTAAACAAATCCAACCGTCTGATCCAGTTCAACCCCGCCCTATCCGTCCAGCACCAGACGATTAATCCGCCCACCTGGCTGTGTGGATGACTGAGGCTGGTGGCAGAGAGAAACCCAGAACTCCCATCATCTCCTCCATCCATCCTCTTCTACATAAAAGTGGGCGTTTAGCACTTAGTTCTGCTCTGGGATTTCGAGACACAGCGTTGGCAGAGGAAGGGACTTCCTCTACTGAGAGGGACTGTCAGACATTTTGGATAATTAGCCTGTGAATAATTCTTGGGGAGAGAGTTAGATTGTGTAACTTGCCTCACTTCTTAGTTCATTTCTTTTTCAATTCCACACTAGATGTCTCCACAGTCCCCAGTTCAACTCTGGATGAAAGAAAGCGACATTAATATCTGATAGGTGTACGAGTTGTGTTTCATTAGCAAGCTCTGCTGTGTACTGCATCTGAGCCAAGTCTCTCTCAAAGGGCTCACACGCTGCCATATCAATAGCATTACATTCCACTAGCCTCAAAGATATATTTCTGTAAAAGCAGACACACTTTCATCAAGTCACTCTGGCTGGTTGCGGGGGAATGAAAGAAACACCAGCTGTGACTGTTTCCCTCGCTTGCCGACGCTTCTTAGGGCCCTGCTAGCTGCGCTTCTCCCCCCGGTCATCGCTCATACAAATCAGAATGCTTTCCCCTCGCAAACACACAAGGAGTAGAAGAGAGAAAGACAGACAGAGAAAGGGGGATAGAGGACAGAAGACAGAAGAGGAGAGAGCCAAGCGAAGCAGACACTCCGGCGGTAATGTGAATATATGATATGATTATGGGTAACAAATGCCGGTGGGCTTTAGGCCTGGAGCCAAGGTATTTCATTGTGTTATGGCCGGTGGTGCGGTGAGATGAGGAGAGAGCAGCAGCCTCAAAGGCAGGAGGCCAAGTGCTTCACTGATATATAGATCTTCCCATTGATGTTGGTTGGTAGAGTGCTTCATAAAAGAGCAGGTCCATAATCAAGAGAGGAAGATTGTCCAAGGGCTCAGTTTTGTCTGTGTCATTTGTTTTATACATTTGTTTATTGTAACTGTGTTCACTGCCCATATAAATGAAAAGCTGTTGCCTACACAATTTTGCTGTTGCTTGAAACCAGAAAGTCCTCAATGTTAAGTTTCCATTCAATAGAAATTGGGTTGTCATTAGTTGCCACAGCCACAAAGTAAAAATTGTACAAATTTAAGTTTAGGGTTAGGTATAAGGTTATCGGTGTGGTAAAGGTTAGGGTTAGGTTTAAAATATTATTTTAAGAAGATACATTGTAGAAATAGGCGGGATTTAGTCATCATTATAACTGTGGCTGTGGTAACTAGCCACCGGGGACAGATACAGATGACATCACAGCAGTTATTGAAAAGGTTAAATAACAAATCTAAGCATCTAGATAAAATCTCATAGCTAGCGGTGGTATAAGGTTACTTCCATTCCAATGCAGGTACATGCAGACAATGCCAATACCTACTGGGCACAGACGTCTATTCAACGTCTATTCCACGTTGGTTCAGCATAATTTCATTGAAATGACGTGGAAACAACGTTGATTCAACTCGTGTGTGTGCCCAGTGGGTAATGACGACCGAGAAACGGTGATGCTCTTTTGAATTTGCGTCTCATTAATAAGCAATTATGCGTTACGCAAGACAATCGGTTCTTATATTTATCTGTCACTGTTGAATACAAAAAGGGTGTTGGGGAATGCATGGAGTAATTTCACAGGTGACAGGTTCCTGTTTGTTTGGGAACATACTGGCTAATGCAAACTGCACTGGGAGAATACCTAATGGCCATCAAGCTTCCCTTCACTCAGAGATAGGATAGGACGAAGCATTGTCCTTTCAAAAGTTACAGTTAGTTAAGTAAAAGTTACCTGCACGGTGTCCATACTAAGACAGCATCACACATCCATAGAAGTTGTGTCAGTGAGTATGTCAGAATATGGATAGCGTACAACTGAGGGCATATAGATTGGCCTAACGTAGCCCCTAACTGCCCAACTCAACTTCGCTTGACGTCACAGCGCACAAATTGTGTTGCACTCCGAGTAGCCTAGGCCTAAATTATCAAAGCTATGTAGCAGATGACGAACAACACAATGAATGTGTCTATGACATGGTCAGATAACAAAATAACAAAACTCTAATCAAATACCCTCATCTTTTAATGGAGACACTCCTGCCTCCTAGCCTGGTCGTGTTTGTGAATGTGACAGGCAGGTTATCGTTCTTGTTTCTCGTTAATGTTTTCTATTCATCTGTTTTCGCCTCTGGGCTCCGTCTATCTAAGGTTAATTTGTTTATGCTGATGAGCCACTCCGTTCCAAACACCTGCTGATAAGCAGCAGCGTGCCGCTGATTGCTCTTTTTAAATGAGGTGCAACCAACGCGACAGTTAGCATCCCAGCTAAGTCGCTAGCTCTTGAATGCTAATGTAATGGCATTAGCATTGACATTTATCACCACAGCTAAGTCACTAGGGCTTGAATGCTAATGTAATGGCAGTAGCTTTGACAGTTAGCACCACAGCTAAACAGTAACACTTCAACGCTGATACTGTTAGCTTTGACAGTTGAATACACACAGATGATGGTTGGGGAGCTCTAGCATGTTAATGCTAATAGCATTTGCTTTATCAGAGCTGTGGAATGCAGATGATGTGAAAGTAGCAAACACTTCCTTCGATGTTACTTACTTCGCACTTATGTCTATCTACTTTGTGTACATTTGAGTAAATTACTCTGTCTGTATGCAGTCTCTAAATGTTGTCTATCACTAGCAGCACTATATCACTAAGTAAAATTCAGAGTATGTGTAAATGTACTTAGTGAATAAAGTTGATTTTCAATTCTAGGTGTAGGCCTAACTACATTCTTCCCTTTCTGGATATGTCGGTTCCATGTTTCCGTTGGTGGGCTACGTTAGGCAGGGATGATATTTATACTAAACTATTTCATTATAGGGATCGTGTCCGAACCGGATTCAAATGATTAAATAAGGATAGGTTCAGTCTGAAACTCTCACATATCATTATTTCCTTTCCTCTTGACGCCAATTATTTCCTAAACCAAAAGAGATCGCCATTATTCTTTCATTTCATGTAGGTTATAAAACAAGTCAGAAATGGTGCTGGAGAGAGACATATCAATGTATCTCTTTCTTTCTTTTATTCCGAGTGAAAACAAGTCATCCCTGCTCTGTTATCTGTGATGAAAGTCCAAATTGCAGTTATGCAACCCATATTTCATGTTTAATTATCATTTAATGACAGCCATTGACGTCAAACAACTGACTTGTTTTCTTGTTTCTGGGATATTCAACTGCCATGAAATTCAAAAGTTTCTCAGATTTTTTACAAAAGGAAATCATTCCACTTCAAGTAATTTTCAATGCCTATTTGAATTCAGCAAGGCTCCAGGGCTGTTAAATTCCAGTCCTGGAGGGCAGAAACACTTCTTTTGTTTTTCTTCTACCTGGTAGTTAATTGCACTCACCTGCTGTCCCTGGTCTGAATTAGTCCCTTATTAGGAGAGGATCAAAACCAGAAGTCATTTCTCCACAGGACCGACATTGAACAGCCCTGCTAGACAAACTCAATATGACAACATATGAATTAATCAACAACCATAACATTAGTCTTCGCATAAGCAAAGACTGCCACAGCCAATATTTATCACTGATCTGATTGTGAATTCATATCCTATACTACAGTATGTGGCCTAGTGTGAACTTCTCTTGTATTTTAATGTTATTTTTTAAATACCACAGGAAGAATATGTAATCTGAGGCGAGCATCAAACATTTCCTGTACCTGCTTATAATACCATCTAAACTGATACTGCAGTATCTCTGCGTCTCCCTTGGCCTTATAACATGTCAAAGGAAATGAGATTTTCTATTCTCCTTGATGCCCTTTCGTCCATTTATATTCTGATGAAACATGGGCCTACATCTTCAAAGGCGCAGGCTCTTTTCTTTACAGTGACAACTAACACTATCAAAGTTCTGAGAACTACAATATGCTATAGAAGGAAAATGATTACCACTACTGTCTGACCTTTAGATTGCCAGACCTACAGTATAGGCCACAAGCCAATCATTATCTGTCGTTTGTTACTTTACATTACTCCCTCTTGAATACTGTAGGTACAAGTAGCTACCAAGCACCACACGACAAATGGCATTATGTCCAGCTAAAATGTACTGGCAATAGGACATTCAATTCAATGTAACGCTATGAAAAACAACATGTAACTCAACATTACTGAATCTTTCAGTTGTTGGCAGGGTTCCTATCAAGCCCAAAGCAATCAAAACCAAATCAACAGATGTCAAAAGTATCTAATTAAACAAAGCTTCTGTTTCACTTTTAAGCCTACATGAAATACCGGGTGGTCCAGACTCAGATTTTCATATCTACTGTTCCTATTGCGTTATCATTAAGATAATAAGCAGATAAGCAAATATAACATTTTGAAGAGATAAACTGATTACAGAGACAGGACGCCGTATCACGTTCTCCTAATGCAGATTAAGACTGCGTACAGCCGCAAATGAGGAGGGATAATGCATTCATTAACGAAGGTCATTCAATTAACATCCCAGGTCGATGTATGCCAATGATTGACACCGTGCTACAGTTTATTATGGGAAAAAAATAAAGAAGTGTTGTACAACAAGTCAGCTTTGCTTTACTCCTCTCCACGATATTAAGTTAAGGTGCCATTCAATCAAAAACAATAACTGCATTTCTGGGGATGAAACAAATATAATTTTACACTGCAAGAGTGCAAATTTGGATCCATATACCTAACAATTTTATTCAGAACCATGGCCCAGTGTTTACAGTTTGAAAAGAAACAAATAATAAAAAATCCATTCCAAAAGCTTTTTCGCTGCACAGGAAGACTGGGGGGATATTGTGTTGGTCTTGTCCCGGAAAGTAAACCCAGTTACCGGTTATAATGTATGTCTGATGCCCTACGTCTAATTCAGCCATGCTTTGTAGCCATGGAGACCCTCTACAATCCATGCAGCCTGTGATGTGACCAGAGGAGAGGAGAGGAGCGAGCGAAGAGGAGATAAGAGTAGAGCGTACACACACACACACACACACACAAACGTACACAGCCTGTTTGTCACTCTACCTCTAATTACTGCTTACACAAAAGGAATGGGAATTTGATCAGCACAGTATTTGGTTGATCATCTGTGCTCAGTGGTTTAGCAGGTGTGACTAGAGTTTTAATGAAGACAGTGTATACGAGTGGCTACCTGGCTATATAGAGGAACAAATATACAGATGCCGTATCTTAATTTCAGCCAGTTTCACACAGTAGGAAAATAATTCTGCAGCAACAGGAAATGTGAATTGTTATGTGGATTATATTTAATGGAAATTCTTTGTAGGGGTTGATACATTTTTCATTAGGGCAAATCAAGTCTGAACTCGAAATTACACTTTTGAAGCCTTTTTAAATCTGGAATACACTTCAATTTTGTGTTTCCTGTAGTGTAGGATGATCAAATTAAGATACGGCATCTGTACATACACAATACACATATACCTTTGGCCTCTATCTCCCGTGGTTCACTCTATAGCTCTGGTTCTCTTTCTTCTTTAGTTGGATCTCCATTAGCTGATGCCTTAGAGGCTGCTAGTCTTCCTGGAGTCAGACCAAATATTCTGTCAAACAACCCACCGCCCCATTTATTTATCATTTTTACTACTATGGCATATATATTAACCTTTAAGCCATGTTGGGGAGTGAAAGTCACAAGGGAAACTATCTGTTTACTTTCCAATGGAAATAAGGAGAGTGCCGAGACACACTGGCAGATGTTTTCTCACCCACATAGAGTGCAGAAACATGTATGAGCTCTCAAAGGGAGAGGAGATGGCATATGGACATGACAAGATGGCTGCACTTAGGCTATAGCTTTCTTGTTAGAGCATTATTCACCCACCCACACAGTCAGAGAGGCCAGAGTGTGTCGTACAGAGGCACACACACACACACACACAACCACCCACACAACCACCAACCAAACACCACCCAAACACACACAAAACCACCAACCAACCCACCCACACACACACCTGCCACCCACTTTTTACAAAAGTGAAACTCTTGTAAAAGTCTAGTTCTGGAAACAGACAAAGTGCCAGAGCCACAAGGACAAAACAAGATGGCAGCTCTGCGGGTGAGGAGGCAGAGAGAGAGAGGCAGGATGATTCAGGCATTTCTGAAGTCAAGTGTGAAATGGGCTTTAAATCATGTCTCCCTAAGCGGAGAGAGACTTTGTTGACTTCGCCAGCCCCTCTGACTCTAATGAAAGGGAATCTTATCGGTTTAGCTCAAACCAAACACCTACAAATTAATAAAGCAATTACCGCGGTAACTGTGCCTTCTGCCTTTTTAACTACGGGCTAATCACTGGTCCTCTCAAAGAGACGTATGTAAATCAGAGTTTAGGAGGCACAACGTCTAATTCGGACCAGGGGGAGAAAAATAAACTTTTGAAAACAGCAGCTACGTCCCAAATAGCACCCTATCCCAACAAGTGCAATTCTTTTCATCAGGGACCATAGGGCCCTGGTCAAAACTAGTGCATCCTATAGGGAATATGGCGCCATCTGGGTCACAATCCCCATCTCAAACGGCCTTCCTGCGGACCCAACTTATGTTCCAATAACATGAAAACAAAACACCCCCACAGACTACAAATTATCATTAGCTTGTTGGTCACGTTGATATTGTTTCACAGCTACAAAATAGAGCAGAGTACAAACAAACTAATGGTAGCCTAAATACCTAACAACTGTTGCAATAATCTGTGTTGTTGTCGATGCCTCCAGGTTGAGTTAAACATGTTGTTTGTGGCTAGTACAGTAACAACCGTAGGAAAAGAACAAGATTAAAGTAGAAGACAGAGAATATAATATAAAACAAATAAATTGGCAAATAATGCTAAAGCCAGAAAACAACAGGTTTTGCTGTTACTTTGCATTGAATGAGTATTAAAATACCATTAGTAGCCATAACACAAACAGTGAAATATACAGGCCTTCCTTTACTGTATGGTATAGCGTCGACCTTCACATACTGTAGTACATGTAATGCAGTAGTATAGCTTATATGTAGGGCAGGACTCAAGGGACGGAACGACCTCCTCTGAAAGCACAGTTTCCCTTTTAGGACTCTACCCCATATCCCTCTGAGCATGTCCATCTCAGACAGAGGTTATACACACAGCAGAGGTTGGACAAGAGTGGATGTCCTGAGAGAACAGCCTGGGGTCACATAGCAGGCTTAATTAAACCAAATAAACATTTTATTGGTCAAATACACATATTTAGCAGATGTTATTGCGGTTGTAGCAAAATGCTTGTGTTCCTAGCTCCAACAGCACAGTAGTATCTAACAATTCACAATAATACACACAAATCTAAAAGTAAAAAATCAATACAAAATAAATATACAGTATCAGTCAAAAGTTTGGACACACCTACTCATTCAAGTGGTTTTCTTTATTTTTACTATTTTCTACAGTGGTTCTTCCTTTAAAAGTTTGGAGCTTACGCCGCAACAGTTTGTGGTAGATGGTGGCAGATTGTGGTAAATTGCAACATTCTGGCAACAATGGCTGACACTTAAATAACATGCCATAGAATTCTTCGCACCCTGCAAGCTGTGCTGCAGTACGCCGCAACTTTTAAAGGAAGAACCACTATGGAATAATAGTGAAGACATCAAAACTATTAAATAACACATATGGAATCATGTAGTAACCAAAAAAGTGTTAAACAAATCAAAATCATTTTATATTTGAGATTCTTCAAAGTAGCCACCCTTTGCTTTGATGATAGCTTTGCACACTTTTGGCATTCTCTCAACCATCTTCACCTGGAATGCTTTTCCAACAGTCTTGAAGGAGTTCTCACATATGCTGAGCACTTGTTGGCTGCTTTTCCTTTACTCTGCGGTCCAACTCATCCCAAACCATTTCAATTGGGTTGAGGTCAAATGTCCATTGCTCGTGTTTCTTGGCCCAAGCAAGTCTCTTCTTCTTAATGGTGTCCTTTAGTGGTGGTTTCTTTGCAGCAATTCAACCATGTGGGCCTGATTCACGCAGTCTCCTCTGAAAAGTTCATGTTGAGATGTGTTACTTGAACTTTGTGAATTATTTATTTGGGCTGCAATCTGTGGTGCAGTTAATTGCCAATTTCTGAGGCTGGTAACTCTAATAAACTTATCATCTGCAGCAGAGGTAACTCTGGGTCTTCCTTTCCTGTGGCGGTCCTCATGAAAGACAGTTTCATCATAGCGCTTGATGGCTTTTGCGACTGCACTTGAAGAAACTTTCAAAGTTTTTGAAATGTTCTGTATTGACAGGCCTTCATGTCTTAAAATAATGATGGACTGTCGTTTCTCTTTGCTTATTTGAGCTGTTCTTGCCAAAATATGGACTTGGTCTTTTACCAAATATGGCTATCTTCTGTATACTTACCCTACTTTGTCACAACACAACTGATTGGCTCAAACGCATTAAGAAGGAACGGAATTTCACAAATGAACTTTTAACAAGGCACACCTGTTAATTGAAATGCATTCCAGGTGACTAGCTCATGAAGCTGGTTGAGAGAATGCCAAGAGTGTGCAAAGCTGTCATCAAGGCAAAGGAAGGCTACTTTGAAGAATCTGAAATATAAAATATATTTTGATTTGTTTAACACTTTTTTGGTTACTACATGTTTCCATGTGTGTTATTTCATAGTTTGATGTCTTCACTATTATTCTACAATGCAGGAAATAGTAAAAATAGAGAAAAACCCTTGAATGAGTAACTGTGTCCAAACTTTTGACTCATACTGTATAAATATTAGGACGAGATATTACTGTGCACTGACTGAGGAGTACTGGGTCATCATGATATTTATGACGAACTGCCAAGTCGTGTACTACATCACCAGTAGACAGACAGCGATGATTCTCCTTCCTGTATATTTCATACATAAGGAGACAGTGTTCCAACTTTCATTCTTTCTCCTCTGTGTTTCATTATTTTCACCTCAGTTCAGTTTGGATGGTGGAGACCGCTACAAAATACAATCCAGCTCTATGTGTTGTGTAAACTCTTACAGTGCCTTCAAGAAGTATTCAGACCCCTTGACTTTTTCCACATTTTGTTACGTTACAGCTTTATTCTTAAATTGATGAAATCGTTTTTTCCCTCATCAATCTACACACAATACCCCATAATGACAAAGCAAAAACAGGTTTTTAGACATTTTTGCTAATTTCTTAAAAAAAATGTACAAAATATTACATTTACATAAGTATTCAGACCCTTACTCAGTACTTTGTTGAAGCACCTATGGCAGGGATTACAGCATCGAGTCTTCTTGGGTATGACGCTACAAGCTTGGCACACCTGTATTTAGGGAGTTTCTCCCATTCTTCTCTGCAGATCCTCTCAAGCTCTGTCAGATTGGATGGGGAGTGTTGCTGCACAGCTATTTTCAGGTCTTTCCAGAGATGTTCGATCGGGCTCTGGCTGGGCCACTCAAGGACATTCAGAGACTTTTCCCAAAGCCACTCCTGCGTCTTCTTGGCTGTGTGCTTAGGGTCGTTGTCCTGTCTGAGGTCATGAGCGCTCTGGAGCAGGTTTTCATCAAGGATCTCTCTGTACTTTGCTCTGTTCATCTTTGCCACGATCCTGACTAGTCTCCCAGTTCCTGCCGCTGAAAAACGTCCCCACAGAATGATGCTGCCACCACCATGCTTGGGTTCCTCCAGACGTGATGCTTGGCATTCAGGCCAAAGAGTTCAATCTTGGTTTCATCAGATCAGAAAATCTTGTTTCTCATGGTCTGAGTCTTTAGGTGCCTTTTGGCAAACTCCAAGCAGGCTGTCATGTGCCTTTTACAGAGGAATGGCTTCCGTCTGGTCACTCTACCATAAAAGGCCTGATTGGTGGAGTGATGCTGAGATGGTTGTCCTTCTGGAAGGTTCTCCCAACTTCACAGTGGAACTCCAGAGCTCTGTCAGAGTGAATATCAGGTTCTTGGTCACCTCCCTGACCAAGGCCCTTCTCCCCCAATTGCTCAGTTTGGCTGGGCAGCCACCTTGAGGAAGAGTCTTAGTCCTTACAAACATCTTCCATTTAAGAATGATGGAGGCCACTGTGTTCTTGGGGACCTTCAATGCTGCAGACATTTTTTGGTACTCTTCCACAGATCTGTGCCTCGACACAATCCTGTCTCGGAGCTCTACGGACAATTCCTTCAACCTCATGGCTTGGTTTTTGCTCTTACAATCAATCAAATGTATTAATAAAGCCCTTCTTACATCAGCTGATGTCACAAAGTGCTGTACAGAAACCCAACCTAAAACCCAAAACAGCAAGCAATGCAGGTGAAGAAGCAGAGTGGCTTGGAAAAACTCCCTAGAAAGGCCAGAACCTAGAAAGAAACCTAGAGAGGAACCAGGCTATGAGGGGTGGCCAGTCCTTTTTTGGCTGTGCTGGGTGGAGATTATAACAGAACATGGCCAAGATGTTCAAATGTTCATAGATGACCAGCAAGGTCCAATAATAATAATCACAGTGGTTATAGAGGGTGCAACAGGTCAGCACTTCAGGAGTAAATGTCAGTTGGCTTTTCATAGCCGATCATTAAGAGTATCTCTACCACTTCTGCTGTCTCTAAAGAGTTGAAAACAGCAGGTCTGGAACAGGTCAGGGTTCCATTGCCACAGGCAGAACAGTTGAAACTGGAGCAGCAGCACGACCAGGTGGACTGGGGACAGCAAGGAGTCATCAGGCCAGGTGGGGGGGGGGGAAGAGAGAGAGAGAGAGAGAGAGAGAGAGAGAGAGAGAGAGAGAGAACACTGGACAAGACAGGATATGCACTGTCAACTGTGGGACCTTATTTAGATAGGTGTATGCCTTTCCAAATCGTGTCCAATCAATTGAATTTACCACAGGTGGACTCCAATCAAGTTGTAGAAACATCTCAAGGATGATCAATAGAAACAGGATGCACCTGAGCTCAATTTCAAGTCTCATAGCAAAGGGGCTGAATACTTACGTAAATAAGGAATTTTTTCATTTTTAATACATTTGCAAACATTTCTAAAAAACCTGTTTTCGCTTTGTCATTATGGGGTATTGTGTGTAGATTGCTGCGGAATTTGTTTTATTTAATCAATTTCAGAATAAGGCTGTAACGTAACAAAATGTGGAAAAAGTCAAGGGGTCTCGAATGCACTGTATGATACAGTATAGTATATATAGCTACTACCCGAATGCACTGTATGATACAGTATAGTATATATAGCTACTATCTGAAGCACTGATGTGTATGACCCCCTTTCATCTGGCACACACACACACACTATATATATATATATATATATTTGTTATCTTGTACTCAGGGTGAATATGGATATGATACCTGCAGCGGTAAATAATCTATCTTTCTACAGTGGGATTCCCAGGGCCATGTTTCAGACAGGTAGTCCTGTTGTGTGGAGAAGTGGAGAAGGCTACAGACATGGAGGGGTTGTACTATCCTACTATCTCCCCTCAACCCTTCTCCTGCTCTCTGATATGACATCCTGTGGTGTTTTGAGTGGGGGACTACCTGTAGATGTGCATGTTGACAACACTGTGCGTAACATTGTGTCAGGTTGTTTTGTTTCAATTCCTCCCTAGGCTTTTGATCTATTTTACTCAAATTCTTTCAGCTTGCTGAAAAGGGCTTTGACGTCTGTGTCTAGAGTATGCGAGGTGTCAGAGATGCTGTATCCATTGCAGACACACATTTATTTACAAAAATGACACAAAAAAAAAAAAATGCACAACACATCCATATCAATATGGAGGTATTGTGCATTTTGTGTGTGTGTGTGTGTGTGTGTGTGTGTGTGTGTGTGTGTGTGTGTGTGTGTGTGTGTGTGTGTGTTAGTTTGTAAATAAGTGTGTGTCTGCAATGGATATAGCATCTCTGACACCTCGCATACTCTAGACCCACACACACACACACACAGACACAGACACACACACACACACACCACCCTTGCCTGTGATTGCCATCACCCCATAGCATCAGACATTGGCAGGTCATTATCAGACTCTTATCTGGCCCTCCATTAGACATGGTTCTGTCCTGCCACAGATTGTCCTTGTCCCATGATGACCTATTACATGGAAATCTAGCCTTGTAATGGGGCCACAAGATCAGAAGATTGCCACACACAATCAAAAGATTGCCATGCAGAAGACTCGTTTGCCTGTTGCCTTAGAGATACCCACCACAACACACTAAAATATGTCAAATTACATTGCCAGCTGAGAAAATACACCACTCGTCCATGAAGAATAATTTCCTGTTTACCCACATACTACAATCCTGCCACACAGGTATAGGTGAGTGATATATTTTGCCATATAAATTCCTGCTCCTGTATGTGTTGTCCTTGATTACATCATCCCTGTTATATAGAATACAATCACGCTGGTAGGTGGTGGTTGTGAAGAGACAACCCTGAGCGTGTGTGTGTGGCGCAGCTGCAGACCCTGATTGATAAAGACGTGTAAACATCAGATCGAGATAGGGATTCGCAATTGCAATTTTCACCTCCACGCCTTCGCCACGATAGGCCCATTTTCAATCAAATCCTTCAATCTGCCATTTTCCCCGCTAGGCGTTAGCCGCTGATGATGCTAAACTACAGCAGTGGTGATCAGACCACCACAGGGGCGGCTGTAACCTTTTCTCATTTGAAGCAGTTGTGCCTTGCTGGAATAATTGCCAAGCTTTCAAAGCTGCAATGGTGGAATCAGAGGAGCCACACACAAACAATTTCCTAGCTAGCAATGTCATTGGGTTCCTCAGTGACAGCTTGTAGACTACGTATTGGTGGGAAGGTGGTTACATGAAACACCATCATAGCCTATAGTCCAGGGCTCTCCAAACCTGTTCCTGGAGGGCTATCCACCTGTAGGTTTTCACTACAACCCCAGTTGTAACTAACCTGACTCAGCTTATCAACCAGCTAATCATTAGAATCAGGTGCGCTAGATTAGGGTTGGAGTGAAAACCTACAGGACGGTAGATCTCCAGGAACAGGTTTGGAGAGCACTGCTATAGTCTATGTATCATAGTACAATAACTACATGTTATTTAAGCAATTAGGCATGAGAACCAATGGATTATTACTAATAACACACGGCTAAGGACTGTTCTTAGGCACGACGTAAATCACAAAAGGCTCTGACGGTTGGTGCCAATTACATAAAGCTCACCAGGTTTTGATAACTGTTAATTGCATTATCAACATTGAATTCTTCACTGAATTAGTCATATCCCTTCATTACATTAAACTATAGCAGACTGAGTGAAGTTCCCATGTTCCAGACAAGTACACACCACATGGACCACTCCCATTAACAACTCAATTATAACGCTGGCACCCGTTCATGTCTGTGTTTTCACAGTAGGTGACTAATGAAAAATGACAACAGTAAATGTATCCTTAATGAGCAGCCATATGCAGAAGATGATGAAGTCACTGCATGGTTACCTTCCTGAACCAAAGACCAGCTAATTGGCTTTATTTTTCAGCTGGTATTTACCTTTACTAACCGCTTATGTGGTTACAGTAGCTAGCGATGTAATATATTAGTAAGAAGCCATCATAGCGTGTAGTAATAAAGAATCATAGTCTCAATACAACAATAACTACACATTGTATTAACAACCAATTCATAAATAGCCATTTCTCTTGACTAAAGGGATTTAATTTGGCACATGGGAACTTGTCTACAGAATAACATTAGACATATCGTAAAGGCGTTAGCTACTGAAAGTCTTACCACTGTTGAGAAATGGTTGTGAAGACAGGTGCCAATTTCCTAAGGTGATCATTTGGCTCAACAGGGTTTTGATAAGTGCTAATTGGGAGTTTAGTAAGATTACATGGCATTGGCAGAATTAGTAATAACACCTCATTACATCACACACAGTGAAGTTCCCATGTTCCAGACAAGTACACACCACATGGACCATTCCCATTAATCAAATCAAACATTATTTGCCACATGCGCCAAATACAACAAGTGTAGACTTTACCGTGAAATGCTTACTTACAAGCCCTTAACCAACAGTGCAGTTCAAGAAGAAGAAAATATTTATCAAGTAGGCTAAAGTAAAAAGTAATAATAAAAAGTAACACAATAAGAATAATGAGGCTATATACAGGGGGCACTGGTACCAAGTCAGTGTGCAGGGGTACAGGCTAGTTGAGGTAATCTGTACATGTAGGTGGGGGCGAAGTGACTATGCATAGGTAACAAACAAACAGCGAGTAGCAGCAGTGTACAAGAGGGAGGGGGGGGGGGTCAATGTAAATTGTCCACTGGCGATTTTTATGAATTGTTCAGCAGTCTACTGGCTTTGGGGTAGAAGCTGTTGAGGAGTCTTTTGGTCCTAGACTTGGCACTCCAGCAGAGAAAACAGTCTATAATTTGCGTGACTGGAGTCTCTGACAATTTTATGGGCTTTCCTCTGACACTGCCTATTATATAGGTCCTGGATGGCAGGAAGCTTGGCCCCAGTGACGTACTGGGCCGTTCGCACTACCCTCTGTAGCGCCTTACGGTCAGATGCTGAGCAGTTGCCATACCAGGCGGTGATGAAACCGGTCAGGATGCTCTTGATGGTGCAGCTGTAGAACCTTTTGAGGATCCTGAGGGGGAAAAGGTTTTGTCGTGCCCTCTTCACGACTGTCTTGGTATATTTGCACCATGATAGTTTGTTGGTGATGTGGACACCAAAAAACTTGAAACTCTCGACCCCCTCCACTACAACCACGTTGATGTTAATGGGGGCCTGTTTGGACCGCCTTTTCCTGTAGTCCACGATCAGCTCCTTTGTCTTGCTCACATTGAGGGAGGGGTTGTTGTCCTGGAACCACACTGCCAGTTCTCTGACCTCATCCCTATAGGCCATCTTATTGTTGTCGGTGATCAGGCCTACCACTGTTGTGTCGTCAGCAAACTTAATGATGGTGTTGGAGTCGTGTTTGGCCACGCAGTCGTGGGTGAACTGGGAATACAGGAGGGGACTAAGTACACACCCCTAAGGGGCCCCAGTGTTAAGGATCAGCGTGGCAGACGTGTTGTTGCCTACTCTTACCACCTGGGGGCGGCCCATCAGGAAGTCCAGGACCCAGTTGCAGAGGGAGGTGTTTAGTCTCAGAGTCCTTAGCTTAGTGATGAGCTTTGTGGGCACTATGGTGTTGAACACTGTGCTGTAGTCAATGAACAGCATTCTCACATAGGTGTTCCTTTTGTCCAGGTGAGAAAGGGTGATGTGGAGTCCGATTGAGATTGCGTCATCAGTGTACCTGTTGGGGCGGTATGCGAATTGGAGTGGGTCTAGGGTGTCCGGGAGGATGCTGTTGATGTGAGCCATCACCAGCCTTTCAAAGCACTTCATGGCTACCGACGTGAGTGCCACGGGGCGGTAATCATTTAGGCAAGTTACCTTCGGTTCCTTGGGCACAGGGACTATGGTGGTCTGCTTGAAACATGTAGGTATTACAGACTCGGTCAGGGAGAGGTTGAAAATGTCAGTGAAGACACTCGACAGTTGGTCCGCGCATGCTTTGTGTACACGTCCTGGTAATCCGTCTGGCCCAGTGGCTTTGGGAATGTTGACCTGTTTAAAAGTTTTGTTCACATCGGCTGCCGAGAGAGTTATCACACAGTCATCCAGAACAGCTGGTGCTCTCGTGCATGCTTCAGTGTTGCTTGCCTCGAAGCGAGCATAAAAGGCATTTAGCTCACCTGGTAGGCTCGCGTCACTGGGCAGCTCGCGTCTGGGTTTCCCTTTGTAGTCCGTAATAGTTTTCAAGCCCTGCCAAATCCGACGAACGTCAGAGCCAGTGTAGTAGGATTCAATCTTAATCCTGTATTGACGCTTTGCTTGTTGGATGGTTCGTCTGAGGGCATAGCGGGATTTCTTATAAGCGTCCGGATTAGTCTCCTGCTCCTTGAAAGCGGCAGCTCTAGCCTTTAGCTCGATACGGATTTTGTCTGTAATCCATGGCTTCTTGTTGGGATATGTACATACAGTCACTGTGGGGACGACGTCATCGAAGCGCTTATTGATGAAGCCGATGACTGAGGTGGTGTATTCCTCAATGCCATTGGATGAATCCTGGAACATATTCCAGTCTGTGCTAGCAAAACAGTCCTGTAGTTTAGCATCTGTGTCATCTGACCACTTCCGTATTGAGTGAGTTACTGGTACTTCCTGCTTTAGTTTTTGCTTGTAAGCAGGAATTAGGAGGATAGAATTGTGGTCAGATTTGCCAAGTGGAAGGCGGGGAGAGCTTTGTATGCATCTCTGAGTGTGGAGTAAAGGTGGTCTAAGATTTTTTTTCCTGGTTGCACATGTGACATGCTGGTAAAAATGTGGTAAAACTGATTTAAGTTTGCCTCCTTTAAAGTCCCCGGCCACTAGGAGCGCCGCTTCTGGGTGAGCATTTTCTTCTTTGCTTATGGCCTTATAGAGTTGGTTGAGAGCAGTCAGTGCCGGCTTCGCTTTGTGGTGGTAAATAGATGGCTACGAATAATACAGATGAGAACTCTCTTGGTAGATAGTGTGGACGACAACTTATCATACGGTACTCTCCCTCAGGCGAGCAATATCTCAAGACTTCTCTAATATTAGACATCGCACACAACCCCACCCCTCGTCTTACCAGAGGTAGTGTCTCTGTTCTGCCGGGGCATGGAAAATCCCACCAGCTCTATATTGTCCGTTTCTTCGTTCAGCCACGTCTCGGTGAAACATTAGATGTTACAGTTTTTAATGTACCATTGGTAGGATAATCTTAGTAGTAGGTCATCAATTTTATTCTCTAACGATTGCACGTTAGCAAGCAGAATGAAAGGCATAGGGAGTTTAAACGCTCGCCTACGGATTCTCAGAAGGATCCCCGATCTGCGTCCCCTTTTCCGGCGTCCTTTCTTCACGCAAAAGGCTTGGATCTGGGTCTGTTCCAGTGAAAGCAGGATATCTTTCTCGTCGGACTCGTTAAAGGAAAATGTTTCTTCCAGTCCGCGGTGAGTAATCGCTTTTCTGATGTCCAGAAGTTATTTTTGGTCATAAGAGATGGTAGTAGCAAGATTATGTACACAATAAGTAAAAAAATAAGTTACACAAAACGCTAAATTACAGAATTGGTTGGGAGAATGTAAAATGTCAGCCATATTCTTTGGCGCCATCTTGCTTTTAACAACTCAGTTATAACGCTGGCACCAGTTCAAGTCCGTACATGTATGTGTTTTCGTAGTAGGAGACTAATTAACATTTACAGGAGCAAATGTATATAAAATCAGCAGCCGTATGTAGATGATGATAAACTCACTGGATGATTACTTTCCTGATCCAAAGACCAGTTAATTGGCTTTATTTGACTGTTGATGGGTACTTTCTGGATCTGGTATCAAGTGATACCTAGTAGAGTTAGCAGGTAGCCTAGCATTGAGCGAGGAACTGAAAGGTCGCTGGTTCAAATCCCTGAGCCGATTAGGTGAAAAATCATGCTGATGTGCCCTTGAGCAAGGCACATAACCCTAATTGCTCCTGTAAGTCACTCTGGATAAGAGCGTCTGCTAAATGACAAATGTTATTACTATGAATTTGCCATTTTACCATGTTATACCCGCTAGATAACAATGAAATAAAGCTGAATCACTACTTGTTATTGAAAAGATTGAGGATCATTTTCACATAGAATAATAGTATCACTGTGGTCTAAGATCAAGACAAGCATCACATCAGGGAAAACATGAAAGTGTTATGAACTTGCAGCTGCTCAACCCATATCCTCTATGACTATGATTCATACTCATATCCACTGACATGACTTCATATAGGGCAGAGCACAGTGATATGGAGCCTACACTAAATGCCAGTGCCAAGTCCCTGAAATCATTCAGACACCTCAAGAGGTGTTGCTATGGCACCGTAAGAAGTTGTCTAAATCATCTTATCATCGTTACGTAAATCCACCACCACAAACCTTTTAACACACCACACGCTTGTCTGACTGAGGCGTCTGAACATTATGGATGGCTTCTTAAGTGGAGCTGACATTTCATGCATCTCCCCTTGAAGCATCTAAGAGAGGAGACAAAACACATTTTCTTTCACTTTGAAAGTCCTTTGTGGTTTGCGTTGGAGCGTCATGTGTAGCAGTATCACAAACATACCAAATAATTCATTCTAATGGTCCCAGCTGGCGTATATTTCAGAATTATAAGTCAAGATGTCTTAGCAGTAGGAGAGAGAGTGAGGGGGGAGGAGAGAGAGAGAGAGAGAGAAGGGGAGAGAGAGAGGGGGAGGACAGAGAGAAGGAGAGAGAGAGAGAGTGGAGAGAGAGAGGAAGAGAGAGAGGAGAGCGAGAGAGCAGAGAGAGAGAGGGGAGAGAGAGAGAGAGAGAGAGTGTGAGGGGGAAGGAGAGAGAGAGATGGAGAGAAAGTGAGAAAGCGATAAATATGAAATAGCAAAGCCAAGATTCCTGTCTGGCTTAACAGCTGCCAAAACCCACTCACATCATCATCTCAACTTTCTGAATCATGATTGGAGAAAGGAAACTTGGGGGGGGGGAGCAACTTAATTGCTTGCTTTGAGATACATCAACTATTTCGCCAAACTTCAAACAAGAATCCGGTACACTTCAATTTGTGCACAGATTCATGCACAGATATTGAAAGAAAGGTAAAATAATAAGATGTGACAATCATTTCATCTGATGGCTGTCTTCATGGAAATGAGACCACTGGTTTAGATCAGCGACTCTGTCATTGTAATCAGTGAAGGGGAAAATGGCTTCCCATGTTTCTTAATGAGACTCAGCCAAACACATTGATTGCTCTCTATTCGATAGTATCTTTTTCATTAAAACAGCAATCACACTACGGTCATCATGGCTACTGGGAATCCCTTGCTCTGGTCTGGACTACCAAAATCTTTAAGAGCCATCTTCCAATAACAATAAACATGATTGGATACCTCAAACAGTTAAATTCTCCTTTATAGTGAACATTAATGGTACTGCACTATTAAAGCTACAAGTGTGTTTACAACAGAAACATCGACTTTACTATTACTACTGCTGGGTAAATTTGCCATTTGGTGGCAGAGACCCACAAATTTGCCAAGCTGGTGTAATTGTTTGGGACACTAGCCAAATAGTTAACTAAGGAGCGCAGGTGGCATCTGTAGCCAGACAAAGAGTGTGATGACCGGTACAGTAACAATGCCAACAGACCTGCTTCCGGAACCAACCAATGAACCAGATTGACCAAGCTTCCATCTGCACCTGTGCGAGGTGTACAGCTCTTGTTCAACAGGGAATATAAAAAACTGAAACTAAGTGAAAACAAAATGCTAATGTTTTCTACTCAAATATTTAAGTTTAACTTGAAGAGTATACAACATGATGGCCCTATGTCTCTAGACATAATGGGACTCATGTCATTAAAAAAGTTTACCTGGGGCTTCCCGAGTGGCGCAGCGGTCAAATAGCCCTTACACAGCCTAGAGGTGTGTTTTGGGTCATTGTCCTGTTGAAAAACAAATGATTGTCCCACTAAGCGCAAACCAGATGTGATGGTGTATCGCTGCAGAATGCTGTGGTAGCCATGCTTTTTAAGTGTGCCTTGAATTCTAAATAAATCATTGACAGTGTCACCAGCAAAGTACCCCCATACCATCACACCTCCTCCTCCATGCTTCATTGTGGGAACCACTCATGCGGAGATCATCTGCTGACATATTCTGCCTCTCAGAAAGACACGGCGGTTAGAACCAAAAATCTCAAATTTGTACTCATCTGACCAAAGGACAGATTCCCACTGGTATAATGTCCATTGCTCGTGTTTCTTGGCACAAGCACGTCTCTTCTTCTTATTGGTGTCCTTTAGTAGAGGTTTCTTTGCAGCAATTCGACCATGAATGCCTGTTTCACGCAGTCTCCTCTGAACAGTTGATGTTGAGATGTGTCTGTTACTTGAACTCTGTGAAGCATTAATTTAGGCTGCAATCTGAGGTGTAGTTAACTCTAATAAACGTATCCTCTGCAGCAGAGGTAACTCTGGGTCTTCCTTCCTGTGGGGGTCCTCATGAGAGCCAGTTTCATCATAGCACTTGATGTTTTTTGCGACTGCACTTGAAGAAACTTTCAAAGTTCTTGAAATTGTCCGTATTGACTGACCTTCATGTCTTAAAGTAATGATGGACTGTTGTTTCTCTTTGCTTATTTGAGCTGTTCTTGACATAATATGGACTTGGTATTTTACCAAATAGGGCTATCTTCTGTATACCACCCCTACCTTATCACAACACAACTGATTGGCTCAAATGCAAATTAACAAGGCACACCTGTTAATTGAAATGCATTCCAGGTGACTACCTCATGAAGCTGGTTGAGAGAATGCCAAGAGTGTGCCAAGCTGTCATCAAGGCAAAGGGTGGCTACTGAAAAATCTCAAATATAAAATTGCTTTTGATTTGTTTAACACTTTTTTGGTTACTACAAGTTTCCATATGTGTTACTTCATAGTTTTGATGTCTTCACTATTATTCTACAATGTAGAAAATAATAAAAATAAAGAAAAACCCTTGAATGAGTAGGTGTGTCCAAACTTTTGACTGGAACTGTATATATTTCACCTGTCCATAGAACATTCTTCAAGGAGTATTGACGAGTCTAGACAGATGCTTCCAGTTTGGCAAACTAAAGTATTTTGAATGACATGGGTCCCATTATGTCTGCCAAAAACCCAAACATTCCACAGTAAGAACCTCATACCAAGAGTCAAGCATGGTGGTGGTAGTGTGATGGTTTGGGGATTCTTTACTGCTTCAGGACTTGGAAGACTTGACATCATTAAAGGAACCATGCATTCTTCTCCGCATCAGAAAATGTCTGGCCATCTGTCCGTAAGCTGAAGACAATGATCCAAAACACACAAGCAATTGTACATCAGAAATGACTGAAAAGCAAGAAATATACTGTTTTGGAATGGCCTACTCAAAGTCCAGACCATAACCCAATTGTAGAACCTGAAGCGAGCAGTTTGTGCAAAAAAGAAAAACACAAATGTTGAAGAGTGGGTCACAATCAACAACTACAAGAAAATGGTGGTTGCAGTCATTTCAGCTAAAGGTGGTCCAACCAGTTATTGTGTGTAAGGGGGCAATTACTTTTATTACACAGGGGGCATTGGGGGTTGCATAACTTTTCCAAATTAAAGAAATGAAATAAGTATACAAAATGTTGTGTTATTTGTTCACTCAGGTTCCCTTTATCTAATATTAGGTTTTGGTTGAAGATCTGACAACATTCAGTGTTAAAATGCAAATATCGAAAAAATCAGAAAGGGGGCAAATACTTTTTCACGGCACTGTATATTAGTGAGCTATGTCTCAAGAATCCAGTATATATATCACGCACGCACACACACACACACACCCAAAATTGCACCCAGGGGTAATCATTCAGTAATGGTTGGAGAGACAGAGAGACAGGGAGGGTAGTGGGACGATGCCAACGACACACAGCCCAGACAGTTGACAACTATTTTCTTGAAGCGTGAATCTGAATGGCACTAAGTAGTTCTACAGTATATTGACTCCTCAGCTGTGTTCACAGTGACCAATCAATGATGTTTGAGAAGGAAGTGGCACAAAGGCAACATTTTAAAAGGGTCTGTGTTTGAATAGTGTCTCAAAGGGAAGCCAAGGATAACGTCCTTCAAGTGATAGAGTCAAACGTTGATGTATAAATGATCCACGGCACCAAGAGATGCACCTAACTGACAAAACGTTCAATCTGATGTAGTGCAGATGTAATCACAGTACATGGCACATCAACGTCAAAATAGCTGCACCATGTTGCATCATGTCAAAACGTACCGTTTTTCCCATTCAAGCTGATATAGGATGTCCACATTTCATAAACATTACAGCAGGTATTACACAGGCATTGATCAATTACATTCTGCGCAGTTTTAAGCAGTGTGTCCCCATTACACCTAATGACTCAAGCAGTTATCTGCACCTTCATTATTCCCAAACACTAAGCATCAGATCCAGCCATGACAGAGAGAAGTAGGGCAGCTACACTGTATCAGACTGAAATGGCTGTAACGTGTCAATCAATCAAATCAAATCAAATGTATTTATATAGCCCTTCTTACATCAGCTGATATCTCAAAGTGCTGTACAGAAACCCAGCCTAAAACCCCAAACAGCAAGCAATGCAGGTGTAGAAGCACGGTGGCTAGGAAAAACTCCCTAGAAAGGCCAAAACCTAGGAAGAAACCCAGAGAGGAACCAGGCTATGAGGGGTGGCCAGTCCTCTTCTGGCTGTGCCAGGTGGAGATTATAACAGCACATGGCCTAGATGTTCAAATGTTCATAAATGACCAGCATGGTCAAATAATAATAATCATAGTAGTTGTCAATACCTGCAGTATCTTTCAAATTAATGCTGTAATGGACTTCAAGCTGAACAATCTATTTAAGTTCAGCAGGTTCCCATCATGCAACAGGTGTGTATGACTATGACAGTTCCAGCACCATTACTATAAATAGTTTACCCAGCTCATCTAAACATCCCCATTAACCAAGCCTCTCCTCTGCCTCAGTTTCAGTCTGCCCTGTGATGTCTGAGATGTGTTGTCCTTCACGGCTAATTCAGATCCCTTTGATTGCTACAATTAGTACCTTCATTATCCCTCTTCTGTCTGTCTCCTCCCATCCAGCTCCGAGTACACTATCTCAGTCCCCCACTGCACCTTTGCCAGTGTGTGTGTGTGTGTCTGTGTGTGTGTGTGAGTTTTGTTTGTTTGTTAGGCCCTGTACTGCGAATAGGGCTTATTCCTCTCCACACACACACAACCTCTCCATCATGTGGCTCCAATCAACCAAAACCAGCAATCATACCGTTAACTGCACCGAGTGTTTTTCACCCCCGCCATTTGGAGAAATTATGCCCATTTTGACATATTTTCTCCAGCTCCAATATGCATGGCATGGCACAGAGAAGAACCCCTGGTCCCAGTGGTAACACAACGTGGGCATGGATGGGGGTGAATGGCTGAATGTCTCAGTCGTGGCTGGTCTTCATGGCTATGGCATTTAATGTTTCCACTGAGGGCAGTAGGCCCTATTTGCAGTGTGGAGCCAAACAAACAAACACACACACACCACATACACACACACACACACACACACACACACACACACTGGCAGAGGTGTGGTGGGGGACTAAGATAGACCGTGTAAGGGCTGGTAGGGAGGAGACAGACAGAAGAGGGATAATGAAGGTACTAATTGTAGCAATCAAAGGGATCTGAATTAGCCGTGAAGGACAACACATCTCAGACATCACAGGGCAGACTGAGACTGAGGCAGAGGAGAGGCTTGGTTAATGGGGATGTTTAGATGAGCTGGGTAAACTATTTATAGTAATGGTGCTGGAAGTCATCAAAGGAACAGAAATGATGCGGAGGGGAAAAGTGTTATTGTGACACGCTTGTCAGATTGGATCGTAAACAGTGTCATTAGGTGAAAAAAATGTACAGATATGCTGTTCAGTAATGTGTGTCATGCTGATAGAATGTGTGAGCTAAAGACGTGTCAAGTGCGATGATGTTAATTGCACAGTACTGTTGTACTGCGTGTGATAGGTCAATGTCATCTATATCTCATCATGTTCAGCACTGAGGACTTGTATCTCAGTCTGACAAGCGTTTACAGAGCTGATACCTGTTAAAGAGAGCTTCTCCATAGAGCACAGTAACAGATGAAAGTGTCTAGAGCAGTGGAGGCTGCTGAGGGCAGGACGGCTCATAATAATAGCTGGAAAGGAGCGCATAGAATGGCATCAATGTATTTGATACCATTCCACCCATTCTGCTCCAGCCATTATGATGAGCCTGTCCTCCCCAATTAAGGTGCCACCAACCTCCTGTGTTCTAGAGTTACATATTGAATGTTAGCCCCTGCCATAGATTAGGGCCTAATGAATTTATTTAAATTGACTGATTTTCTTATATGAACTGTAACTCAGTAAAATCGTTGAAGTTGCATGTTGCGTTTATATTTTTGTTCAGTATACAGTAAGTACAGGTTTGAAGCCCAGGGCATGGTAGAGTAAAAAGAGAAAGAATATCAGACAACAAACACCCTTTGATCTTAAGAGAAGGGGTTTAGAGAAAATAAGCTATAAGGATAATGGAGTATGCCTTAGCCTACATGGTTAATCTCTGAGAAACTCTTCCTTTCCCACCACCGCTGCCCAGGGGAAGGCTCTTCAACAAAATCTAAAAGTAAAACTTCTGCCAAAGATAATATAGTCCTTGGAGAGAGGCTGTAAAAGAGGATAAATTATGCATGTAACACCTGGTCAACTTCAAAGGGCTTTAGACGCAACAATGTAGAATCTAGATGTGCCGTCACTGTAGAGGTTCTCCTTTACTTTTAAGTTATAGGGTATAAGGGCTTAACAAGATGTTGTCTTAGGGATTACACTTTGGATCAGAGCTCCCAGCCTGTTCATCTGGCACGGACACACACACACACACACACACACACACACACACACACACACACACACACACAGAGATACAAAGACAGAAAGAGACAGAGGGAGACAGAGGGAGACCGAGAGTGTGTGTACCCAGGGAGGATTTCCTGATATTTATATTTCGTTTGACATTTGACAGTAAATAATCAAAGTCTCTGAGATGCAGACACTCTCACAGTAATGCCAATTCCATGGGATGTGGAACGGGGGACGGGGAAGGCATTAGCTGTGGCACAATGTTGTTGATTCAAAGTTTCCTAAAACTGTGGAAGAAGTGTGAAGCTAGGCCATTACAAAGACAAAACAGAGGAGGAGAGCACAAACTCAGCATCAAGAATTACTCAATGTCCAGATGTCAGAGGAGCAGAACTCTTAGTCACTGGTAGTGCTGTGGTATAGCTCTGCAGAGCGCTGAGAGTTACTGCTCTGGGGAAGTGATTTAGAGAGAGTGAGAGAGAGCGAGAGAGAGAGAGCGAGAGCGAGCGAGGCAGTATCAGGCAGTACCCAGAACCTTCGCCATGACACTCAGCAGCAACAAACATTTCCTTCCCCTCTCCTCTCTCAGCTTACTGGCCCTCCTGTACGTATACAGTATTACTCAAACAACCATACCCCAACTAAATTAACCACTCGCATTCGCTTTCCGACGGGTGAGTAATATACAGTATATAATAATACGTGTCCAATGAAGAAATGGAAAGATATATTGCAGCTAAGGGGGGGTTGTCATTGCAGCAAAGCAAATGGGAGACAAAATATATGTCTATAAGCAAAGTTTAATTTCACAGGACATAAAGCTGGGATTTTATTATTTGTTTTTCTCTACTGGAGTACTACACCTCAAAGCCATAGGGAATGTACAGCGGATTGGAACAGACATCTGATTGGGCATTTTTAAAACACCGGCTGAATTCTTTTCAAGGCCCTGACACCAGCCCATTTCTTTTCCACGTGGCATCATTAGCCAAATATCATCATTTTCTACCCATTTGCCTCAATTGACCTGTGGTCAGTCCAGTTCTGGTGAAATATACCTGCATGGTGTTATTGAAAATCCAATCATGAAGCCAGCTTCCCTGCTGTGATAAATTAGAAAGTAGGAGCCATCATTTAACATCTTCCAAACAAACCTACCAGGACTACTTTTACTCTCTTTGAAGAATTCAAAGTGAGAACATTTCCTTTCGCCAAAACTCAACATTAAGCCGACCTGAGAAGTTTTAAAGATGCGTAGCAAGAGAGAGTGGAGAGAGGAAGATATGAAAAAAACGTAGAGACAGAGCGAGCGAAAGAGAGGCAAGTTGCGAGAAAGAAAGACAAGAAGCAAACAGACAGACGGACAAACAGACAGAGAAAGAGAGGAAGAGAGAGAAATACATGAAGCGAGCGAGAGACAGACAGAGAGACAGGCGAGAAGAGAGAAAGATTTGAAAGCAACATTATGCTCGAATGAAAGACACAAATAATACATTTATAGATTACAGGGAAAGTCAGTTGTACAACTGAAACGTGTCTTCCGCATTTAACACAACCCCTCTTAATTAGAGAGGTGCGGAGGGCTGCCTTAATTGACATCCATGTCTTCGGCGCCCGGGGAACAGTGGGTTAACTGCCTTGCTCAGGGGAACAGGGGGTTAACTGCCTTGCTCAGGGGAACAGGGGGTTAACTGCCTTGCTCAGGGGAACAGGGGGTTAACTGCCTTGCTCAGGGGAACAGTGGGTTAACTGCCTTGCTCAGGGGAACAGGGGGTTAACTGCCTTGCTCAGGGGAACAGTGGGTTAACTGCCTTGCTCAGGGGAACAGGGAGAGTGCAGTGGTGCCTTGCTCAGGGGCAGGACAACAGATATTTACCTTGTCAGCAAGGGGATTCGATCCAGCAACCTTTCGGTTACTGGCACAATGCTCCTACCCACCAGGCTACCAGTCGCAGTGAGCTGTAAACTTTTGAAAGTACAGTGCAGTCAAAAACTAGATTTTCCTGTGTTTTATATATTTCAACATAATGAGGTTGGAATAATACTGTAAAATTGTGAAAATGATGAAAATGCCCTTTTAGTGTAAGAGCTGTTTGTAAAGACCACCTGAAATTTCAGCCTGTTTTGGTGGGATGGAGTTTTGGCCTGCCTGATGACATCACAGGTATCTGGTGTGACCACCATTTGCCTCATGCAGCACAACACATCTCCTTCACATAGAGTTGATCAGGCTGTTTGTGGCCTGTGGAATGTTGTCCCACTCCTCTTCAATGGCTGTGCGAAGTTGCTGAATATTGGCGGGAACTGGAACATGCTGTCGTATACGTCGATCCAGAGCAGTGGTTCCCAAACTTTTTATAGTCCCTTACCCCTTCAAACATTCAACCTCCAGCTGCGTACCCCCTCTAGCACCAGGGTCAGCGCACTCTCAAATGTTGTTTTTTTGCCATCATTGTAAGCCTGCCACACACACACTATACAATACATGTATTAAACATAATGTGTGAGTTGTCACAACCCGGCTCGTGGGAAGTGACAAAGAGCTCTTATAGGACCAGGGCATAAATAATAATAAATACTTTTGCTCTTTATTTAGCCATCTGACATATAACACTGTATTTGTTTATCAAAAGTTGTAAATAACTCACCACAGGTTAATGGAAATGGTGTGCTTGAAGGGATGCACATAACTCTGCAATGTTGTGTTGTATTGGAAAGTCTCAGTCTTAAATCATTTTCCACACACAGTCTGTGCCTGTATTTAGTTTTCATGCTAGTGAGGGCCGAGAATCCACTCTCACATAGGTACGTGGTTGCAAAGGGCATCAATGCCTTAAAAGCGCGATTTGCCAAGGCAAGAAAATCTGAGCGTAGCCCTATCCAGAAATCTGTCACAGAAACGCTTGTTGAAATTTCAATTTCAATGGGGCTCTCTTGTTCAGATATTGGTAAGTGAACTGGAGGCAGGGCATGAAAGGGATAATGAATCCAGTTGTTTGTGTTTTCCGTTTTGGGAAAGTACCTGCGTAATTGCGCACCCAGCTCAATCAGGTGCTTCTCTATATCACATTGTCCGTAAGCTTGACTTAATTTGCACACAAAAGAAAATCATACAATGATGGAAAGACCTGTGTGTTGTCCTTGTTAATGCAGACAGAGAAGACCTCCAACTTTTTAATCATAGCCTCAATTTTGTCCCGCACAATGAATATAGTTGCGGAGAGTCCCTGTAATCCTAGACTCAGATCGTTCAGGCGAGAAAAAACATCACCCAGATAGGCCAGTCGTGTGAGAAACTCGTCGTCATGGAAGCGGCCAGACAAGTGAAAATTATGGTCAGTAAAGAAAACTTTAAGCTCATCTCTCAATTCAAAAAAACATGTCAATACTTTGCCCCTTGTTAACCAGCCCACTTCTGTATGTTGTAAAAGCGTTACATGGTCGCTGCCCATATCATTGCATAGTGCAGAAAATACACAAGAGTTCAGGGACCTTGCATTAACAAAGTTAACCATTTTCACTGTAGTGTCCAAAACGTCTTTCAAGCTGTCAGGCATTCCCTTGGCAGCAATAGCCTCTCGGTGGATGATGCAGTGTACCCAAGTTGTGTCGGGAACAACTGCTTGTCTGCGCAAGAGTGAAGGTTTCATCTAGTTGTAAGATAGTACTTTAGCAGTACTACCAGTAGAGCGGTTATGTGTCTCTATGGACGTGGGCCTTACTTTTAACCATTTATTCATTTTCGAGCAAATGGAATGAGAAGCAGCTACATTTGGCTACATACGGACCGTTAGTGGAATTCCTGCGAGAAAGTAACGGTTAATGTGATTGGATGTTAATTATTTGACTAGGCTACCTGTATTTGACATTGTGTTGTTATTTCGCTGAACACTAGATGGTTAAATTTTATTTTTGGCAGTGAAACGAGGCTACTCAGGCAAGAAAAAAAACTCACCCAAATGTTTAGCCTCGTTGGAAAATATAAATGTGAAAAAGTTTAAATAACATTTTTTATATAAAATCACATTTTTATTTGGCGTACCCCCTGACGGCATTGCACATACCCCTGGGGCTAGGCGTACCCCAGTTTGGCAATATCTGATCCAGAGCATCCCAAACATGCTCAAAGGGTGACATGTCTGGTGGGCACACAATGGGGCATTGAAGGCCATGGCTGCCAATCGCCCTGCTTTGAAAGCACCTCTCACTCACATGGCTCTCTCAGATATCTCAATTAGCCAATGCCCATCAGGTGATATGGTCCTTCTTACAGGCATTGCAGCTCCGAAGTAGGCTACTAATGAAGAAGCAATAAAGCTGATGCAAAAGATCAGAGCGTTTAAAATGTTGATAAACTATTATGCTATGTCTTCAAATTATACGCGCAGCAATGCCCACACGGCAGTAGGCTATACGTGTGAATGTTCCAAAATGCAATTAGCAGGAAAACACCGTTCTCCAAAGCACAACACATAGGTTGTTAATAGGACTAGGATTGTCTCTTTTGCTGCTGGACAATGAAAGAAAGTTGAGAACATGAGAGAAATACTGGTTTCAATGGCATTTGAGGAAATGTTTATAAAATGATCCCCTTAACGTTCCTATGGTCGGAACACGGTAAGATATGACTCATAAAATGAAAAAAAATTCAATTACATTTATGGTTAAATAGTTGGAAAACGTTGACTGCCTCCGTTCAGATTGCAAGGTGGATGATGTTGTGATGCACAACAGGTACGGGCCTTTCTCTCCTATTTGAAAGGAAAGTGACTGGAGTATGAGAGAATCAAGCCTTTAGACGCTCATATTAATTATCTGATATATATATATATATATATATATATATATATATATATATATATACTGCTCAAAAAAATAAAGGGAACACTTAAACAACACATCCTAGGTCTGAATGAAAGAAATAATCTTATTAAATACTTTTTTCTTTACATAGTTGAATGTGCTGACAACAAAATCACACAAAAATAATCAATGGAAATCCAATTTATCAACCCATGGAGGTCTGGATTTGGAGTCACACTCAAAATTAAAGTGGAAAACCACACTACAGGCTGATCCAACTTTGATGTAATGTCCTTAAAACAAGTCAAAATGAGGCTCAGTACTGTGTGTGGCCTCCACGTGCCTGTATGACCTCCCTACAACGCCTGGGCATGCTCCTGATGAGGTGGCGGATGGTCTCCTGAGGGATCTCCTCCCAGACCTGGACTAAAGCATCCGCCAACTCCTGGACAGTCTGTGGTGCAACGTGGCGTTGGTGGATGGAGCGAGACATGATGTCCCAGATGTGCTCAATTGGATTCAGGTCTGGGGAACGGGCGGGCCAGTCCATAGCATCAATGCCTTCCTCTTGCAGGAACTGCTGACACACTCCAGCCACATGAGGTCTAGCATTGTCTTGCATTAGGAGGAACCCAGGGCCAACCGCACCAGCATATGGTCTCACAAGGGGTCTGAGGATCTCATCTCGGTACCTAATGGCAGTCAGGCTACCTCTGGCGAGCACATGGAGGGCTGTGCGGCCCCCCAAAGAAATGCCACCCCACACCATGACTGACCCACCGCCAAACCGGTCATGCTGGAGGATGTTGCAGACAGCAGAACGTTCTCCACGGCGTCTCCAGACTCTGTCACGTCTGTCACGTGCTCAGTGTGAACCTGCTTTCATCTGTGAAGAGCACAGGGCGCCAGTGGCGAATTTGCCAATCTTGGTGTTCTCTGGCAAATGCCAAACGTCCTGCACGGTGTTGGGCTGTAAGCACAACCCCCACCTGTGGACGTCGGGCCCTCATACCACCCTCATGGAGTCTGTTTCTGACCGTTTGAGCAGACACATGCACATTTGTGGCCTGCTGGAGGTCATTTTGCAGGGCTCTGGCAGTGCTTCTCCTGCTCCTCCTTGCACAAAGGCGGAGGTAGCGTTCCTGCTGCTGGGTTGTTGCCCTGGTACGGCCTCCTCCACGTCTCCTGATGTACTGGCCTGTCTCCTGGTAGCGCCTCCATGCTCTGGACACTACGCTGACAGACACAGCAAACCTTCTTGCCACAGCTCGCATTGATGTACCATCCTGGATGAGCTGCACTCCCTGAGCCACTTGTGTGGGTTGTAGACTCCGTCTCATGCTACCACTAGAGTGAAAGCACCGCCAGCATTCAAAAGTCACCAAAACATCAGCCAGGAAGCATAGGAACTGAGAAGTGGTCTGTGGTCCCCACCTGCAGAACCACTCCTTTATTGGGGGTGTCTTGCTAATTGCCTATAATTTCCACCTGTTGTCTATTCCATTTGCACAACAGCATGTGAAATTTATTGTAAATCAGTGTTGCTTCCTAAGTGGACAGTTTGATTTCACAGAAGTGTGATTGACTTGGAGTTACATTGTGTTGTTTAAGTGTTCCCTTTATTTTTTTGAGCAGTGTATATTGTCTGTAATCCATGGCTTTTGGTTGGGATGTGTACATACGGTCACTGTGGGGACAACGTCGTCAATGCACTTATTATTAAGCCAATGACAGATGTGGTAAACTCCTCAATGCCATCGGATGAATCCCAGAACATATTCCAGTCTGTGCTAGCAAAACAGTCCTGTAGCTTAGACGAGCAGTCTGTGTAATGTCACTGTGCCCTGCACTGTGCACCAGTCACTGTAATGTCACTCTGCCCTGTGGTGTTCAGCAGTCTGCTTAATGTCACTCTGCCCTGCGCATTGCCGCAGGAAGTAGTTTGGGGGTGCAGAATTATTTTTCCCGTGTTGAAGACGTCTACTGTATATCGGTCTGCTAATACAGGACTAGTAAAGGGACGTCTACTGTATATCGGTCTGCTAATACAGGACTAGTAAAGGGACGTCTACTGTATATCGGTCTGCTAATACAGGACTAGTAAAGGGACGTCTACTGTATATCGGTCTGCTAATACAGGACTAGTAAAGGGACGTCTACTGTATATCGGTCTGCTAATACAGGACTAGTAAAGGGACGTCTACTGTATATCGGTCTGCTAATACAGGACTAGTAAAGGGACGTCTACTGTATATCGGTCTGCTAATACAGGACTAGTAAAGGGACGTCTACTGTATATCGGTCTGCTAATACAGGACTAGTAAAGGGACGTCTACTGTATATCGGTCTGCTAATACAGGACTAGTAAAGGCCCAGTGCACTACTTAGTGATTTCTTTTAACAAAATGTATTTCAGTGTTTACCAGCATTTGTAACTTGCGTCTGATAATTATCTGAACAAAACAGTTAATCTGATAATACTTACGGAATATAAAAACACTTGCTTGATATATGTTTTCCAGTTTCTTGAAATACTTTGCAAATGCAACTTATTTCTATGTGAAAACTGTCTATTCATTCCTTTTCCATTTTAGTAGACGTCTTATCCAGAACAACTTACAGTAGTGAGTGCATACATTGTCATACTGTTTTGTACTGGTCCCCCGTGGGAATCAAACCCACAACCCTGGCATTGCAAGCACCATTGGTACTGGTCCCCTGTGGGAATCAAACCCACAACCCTGGCATTGCAAGCACCATGCTCTACCAACTGATCATCACAGACCACTTGATGTCTCAATGTACTTAATTACTGGATTGGTCATTGTTTTTCTTCATGGTGATGGAAAGTCTACAGGTACAAACGTATATGATCAGCTTATGTACAATACATTAATGTACATTTACATTAAGTGGTTTGTAAGTATGGTAAATTAATACTGCATAAAAATTGGTTGTTTTCCATGTTATTTGATCAAGAAAAACATTTCATTTGATGTGAATGTTTGTGTCTTTGGACATAACTTTGCACCTTTTGATGTAGATGTTTGAGCACAGGGTTTTGTTCTGTCTGGATCCCATTAGAACAACAATTGCAGAGAAAGAGACAGGTGTGAAGTGGAGATGCTGAATTTTCTTTTCTTCTCCAGTCTATATCAGTCTGCTAATACTAGTAATACACGACTTTTGTGAAATATATATCTTTTTTAAATCTGTTTTATTCAGGGGGTGCTGCAGCACCCTCAGCTCTCCTACTTCCCACAGCTATGGCCCTGCGGCCTTCACAGTGTTAGCCTAAGATTATAGTCTTGGTTTCTGCCGTCGGAGAGGAATATTTCCCTTAATGTTATCACCAGGGTGAAGAGGAAGGGCTTTTGGCTCCTGTAACGCTGCACACACGCAAGCACATATACACACACTTCCAGTCCACCTCTATGTGAAATTGCTCAGTCTTAATCACAGGGAGATAAATGATCAGTCCTGAACCTGCACCTGGCCCTGAGTGTGTACTACGAGTGTGTGTGTCAGTTCATTTGAATGCCGAGTCGAGACCTTGATTCCCAGTATGTCCTCTCTTATTACTATCAATGTGGGAGCAGAGTAGAGCAGGGGAGGAGATGCCAGTGACTCTCCCATCCACATCAACGGAGAGGGAGAGTACACATGGAAATGTTGCTCGGAATGAGATCTTAAATAACTCAATCATGCTGTACTCAATGCCAGCACACTCACAGAGACAGAGCTGCTTCGTCTGTCTCTGGAATGGGAAACATACCAAGCCTGTTTAAAATGCACTCCTCCAGTTCATGCCAGTGCTGAAAACAACAATTTATCTAGCAGCAATAAGCACGGCTGGTTGGGGGGGGGGGGAAACACGTGTGATGTGGCTAATGCACCAACCGAAGTGTCACACAAACCCCTCTCGCCCTTCTCACTCTTTCCCCCCTCCTAGTTATCCAGGGCCTGGGGAGGTGGTTGGTTGGAGTGGCGCTGGGGAGTGAGTTGTATCCCACTTACAGTGCTGGAATCATGGGAAGACCGTGGAGATGTCATTTAGCACCATGCCTCCCATCTTTAATGTCCACCCATCCAAACAAACAGGCACTACAGCCCCTCCCTCTCCTCCTCAACCAATAGCAATAACAGAAGACAGCATTCAGATCAATAACAATCAGGATAGTCAGCATTCAGCTGTAGTGATTTAATCAGAATTACATTTGGTGCCTCATATGAATATACACATCCATCTCTATCCAATGGTTTGTGTGCTAGTTTGTCAGTGTGTGTGTGTGTGTGTGTGTACCACAGAAGCAAAGTCCCTCCACAGTGCCTCAAACTGGATTGCCTTTCAACTCCCGACAAGATGGAGAATGGCGTTTTGTGTTGCGTAGCGGGGGCAACCTGGGGCAAGGATCCATCACAGAGACACCGGCCTGATAAACACAACCGGGACCTCCCAATCTCCACGGCTCACAAAAGAAGAGCAGCAACCCCAGACGTCATCTGACAGGGTACACTGAAAGGTTCTCTATCGCTCTCTCTTTATCTCCCTCTCTCTTCACCCCTCTCACTCTCTCCCTTCATCCCGCTATCTCTCACTCAGGGATATAATTCCAGCCGCATGGTTTTAAATTGATTCTGCCCTGTCCAGCAGGATACCTTTGATAAAGCCTCAGCGTACAGTATGATTGAGCAGCTTCTTAATGTATTCTCAGTGTCCAGCCATGGACCTGGCTACTACTACCACCACACGCACACACACACACACACACACACCTCACACACTCACACACTCACACACTCACACACTCCGGCAGGGAAAATGAGGGAGGGCAGGAGCCTCAGTGGACAGTTAAACAGGACTTTGAGCTACAGTACCTCCCGAGGGGGACTACTATTGAACGGGCCTTTCTCGGCCCTGGAGAAGGAAATCAGATTCCTTTTTCAAAAGGGTCTCTTAACAGTGCATGGGGGCATTTCCATCGAACAGGACCCATGAGCACCAATATGTGAAGTTCATAGGAGTATGAAATTGGGTGTCAAATGAAGCTAAGAGTCAATATATTTTGGGGAAACTAAGACATAGATAGATTTTTTTCAACCATTTTCCCTTAAAAAAAATGTTTAAACATTGTCTTAGAAAACATCTACCAGAAAAGGTCTTAAAAGCTATCAGAAATACATCAAAATCCAATAATGTTGACGTAAAGTCCCATGCCAACACTTATATTTAGTTTGGGAGAAATTGTTTACCTTCTGTAAATTTAACCTCTGATGGACGGTTGAGCTAACGTAAGCTAATGTGATTAGCATGAGGTTGTAAGTAACAAAAAAAAAGCCAGGACATAGACATATCTGATATGGGCAGAAAGCTTAAATTCTTGTTAATCTAACTGCACTGTCCAATTTACAGTCGCTATTACAGTGAAAGAATACCATGCTATTGCTTGAGGAGAGTGCACAATTATGAACTTGAAAATGTATTAATAAACCAATTAGGCACATTTGGGTAGTCTTGATACAACATTTTGAACAGATATGGAATGGTTCATTGGATCAGTCTAAAACTTTGCACATACACTGCTGCCATCTAGTGGCCAAATCTAAATTGTGCCTGGGCTGGAATAGTACATGGCCTTTCTCTTGCATTTCAAAGATGATGGTACAAAAAAATGTCTTTGTATTATCTTTTACCAGATCTAATGTGTTATAATATCCTACATTAATTACCCATTTCCACAAACTTCAAAGTGTTTTCTTTCAAATGGTATCAAGAATATGCATATCCGTGCTTCAGGTCCTGAGCTACAGGCAGTTAGATTTGGGTATGTCATTTTAGGTGAAAATTGAAAAAAAAAAAGGCAGATTTTTAAGAGGTTTTTAAGAAATATTGCCTTGTGCCTTGTAATTCCTTACCAAAAACCCACATATCTGTAAGATATGTTCTAATTAATTTCCCTCATGAGGGAGGAGGATAATGAAAGTTCACAGAAGTAACAAGAATTAGTTATAGTGATTTTACTGATATCAAAACCAGTAACGGAATTACTGCAGCTGAATTGGCTACAATGAGAAATCATAATAGTCACAAACCACAGTTGTGCGACTGTCCTCCTTATCAAGTGGCACACTGTTATGTTCAGCTGATAACTTTTATTTCTCTTTCTTTTATAGGGTGTTCAAACCAAGAGTCTGGACAACCCCACCCCACCCCTCACCCTCCCTTTCTCTGTCACCAGCTCTTACTGACACCAGCTCTTACTGACACCTACCCCTCAGCCCCCTCTCTTTCCATTTACTGTAACCAGCATCCCCACCCACTGAGCACCAACCGACACCGGACGTCAAAAAGTAGTTGAAATTTGGTCAGTCCAACCTGGCCTTGATGTTAATGTCCACAGACGGACTGGGCCAAATCTGAACCTATCACAGACGTATGTTTCACAAGTTTGGATAGCACAGCACAGTACCGCACAGTATAGTATAGTATAGTATAGTATAGTATAGTACAGTACAGTACAATACAGTGTAGTATAGTACAGTACAGTATATTGTACTGTACTGACCTATACTCTACTGTGCTAAACTCTACTGTACTCAACTGTGCTCTGCTGTGATGTCCAAACTTGTGAAGCAGAATGGCATTCATATCCATAATTATGCATTTCTGTGTAGTACAGATCAGGGAGCATGATCTAATCTAATCCATTTCGCTTACTTTAAATTCAATAACCAAAATAGATATTTTCAAACTCAAGGTACCATGTCATACCCGACATCCCAGGTGGGAAACGTAGTAGCATAAAAACCTGAGGAAGATTTGACTGTAATTCTGTTACCAAAGTTTGCATCAGCACAATTCTTCCACTAAATTCGTTATTGTACATTTTTCAGTAGAATTTGTTCAAAGTAGTCCTTGTGCATAGAGTTGTCTGGCTTGTTTATCTTTGAAATCAATGTTTTTTGTTTGGCATACATTAAAGTGAAATAAAAGTTTAATTCCAGTACGGTGAAATTTCCCATGGGTAATATATCTGTTCTGCTCTCTCCGATGTTGTCAAGATCAAACTGGGTATTTTTTCTTCCACAGTGACAAAAAGCAGTTTCCTCAAAAAGGAATGTCAAAGCCAATGTACATTAATGTAAGACCCTTGCTGACTGCTTTGATGTAATGGCCATATGAAATTGAGCGCCATTAGACAGAAGAAGGCTCGGTGAGGCACGGGTGAGGAATGGGGGAGGAGGGACGACACTTTCTCCCCCTGCTCGTCTCTCCAACATTGCAATATGTGCTGACAAGTTTATGGCAGTGTACTGTATCGCATCCTTGAATAAGCCCAAATTACCGCATTTAGAGTGCTGGTACATAGAGGAGAAGGGGAGATGGGTAGAATCGATCATGGAATGGAATAGAATGGCTTGAGTGATAGACGGTTGATCAGAAGACAGGGTTGGAGGGGTAGGGGAGGGAGTGAGGTGAGGTAGAGAAGTGCAGTGTAATGGCCTATTGGGGAGGACAGGACATGGGGCCAGTTACCAAGACAGTCAAATCATGTTGTAATGATTATGATGGGAGACAGAGTCCTGGTTTCAAGCGCAGGGTGCAGCAGGTGTTTATTTAGTAAAGGACCACAGGAGGAAGCAGGTAGCTGGGTCCAGGGCCAGGCAGAAGGTCATACACAGGGAATCCAAAAAGGTAACAGTACAGGCAGGGAAAAAGGCTAATACCGTAGTCCGGGAGATCCGGCAAGAGGTTGACGACAGGAAATCTGATAGGCAAAAGTACAGGCAGGGAATTGGCAAAAAATGTTGTTAGTGAGGATGGCCAAAAACTACAATACACAGGATGACTAATATGGACATAAACAGCGCTCCGACTAGAATGTGGACAAAAACAAACAATACCTCACAATGATAGGGTGCAAAGAACTGAACTAAATAGTGTGTAAATGACATACAGGTATGTGAACAGGTGATCAGAATTCGGGTGATTGGGATCTGGAGAGTGAGCTGTGTTCAGGGGATCTATGTGTTTGAGAGTGTGAGCTGGAAAGTGAGCTGTGTTCAGGGGATCTATGTGTTTGAGAGTGAGTTGGAAGCAGACGTTACACACGTAACCATGTTTTGTCCTATATTTTTTATTTAATTTATTTTTAATCCCAGCCCCCCATCCCCGCAGGAGATGTCTATAAGTCTTTGCTAGGTAAAGCCCCGCCTTATCTCAGCTCACTGGTCACCATAGCAACACCCAACACCCATAGCACGCACTCCAGCAAGTATATTTCACTGGTCATCCCCAAAGCCAACATCTCCTTTGGCTGCCTTTCCTTCCAGTTCTCTGCTGCCAATGACTGGAACGAATTGAGAAAAAAAAATCACTGAAGCTGGAGACTCATATCTCCCTCACTAACTTCAACCATCAGCTGTCAGAGCAGCTTACCGAGCACTGTACCTGTACACAGCCCATCATTTACACACACTGAACATAGATTTTTCTATTGTGTTATTGGCTGTACGTTTGTCTATGTGTAACTCTGTTGTTGTTTTTGTCGCACTGCTTTGCTTTATCTTGGCCAGGTCGCAGTTGTAAATGAGAACTTGTTCTCAACTGGCCTACCTGGTTAAAAATAAAGGTGAAATAAAATAAAATAAAAGGAGGCCTTTTGGTAGGCCGTCATTGTAAATAAGAATTTGTTCTTAACTGACTTGTCTAGTTAAATAAAGGTTAAATAAAAATAAAAAACAGCGTCTTTCCGTAATTGAAGATGTAAACTACAGCTGTTAAACTAGTAATTGGTGAGTATTACTCATCCTTACTTTGAGTCCATAGCCTGAAAGAGGTTGAGTGGTCATATCCATTGGCCTGATAGTTGTGTTAAGATGTGTACTTTTCCTCAATAATATAGCAACAAGTCATTATATTATTTTCTATCATGAAAGCCTCTACATGACACTTGTTTTTCTGTCCTGGTACATAACATAGTAGAGGTGGATGGAGAGAGAGAGAGAGAGAGAGACAATGACAGAGAGAGAGAGAGAGAGAGAGACAATGACAGAGAGAGAGAGCGAGCGAGCGAGCGAGCGAGCGAGCGAGCGAGAGAGAGAGAGAGAGAGAGAGAGAGAGAGATAAATAGTATTGATGGGCTCAGGCTTGCACCCTCCCTGCTGCTCAGTCACATGCAGGTGAAGGCTGTGCTCCCATAATTCAGTCTGATTTAAGGCCGTGATAGAGCGCTTATATGGATATTAAGCAACATAATTTGCAGGAAGATGTGACCGGACTGGATAAATTAGGCAGTCGTTTTCTGCAGCACGCCTCTCCCTCTTTCCCGCTCCGTTTCTCCATCTTTCTCTAATGTTTCTCTGTGTCTGTCACGTTCTGACCAGTAAAGGGGTTATTTGTTATTGTAGTTTGGTCAGGACGTGGCAGGGGGTGTTTGTTTTATGTGGTTCGAGGTTTGTTGGGCTATGTGTTTATGTAAAGGGGTGTTTGTTTAGAGTGTTCTGGGGTTTTGGTTAATGTTCTATGTTAGTTTATTTCTATGTTAGTTCTAGTCTTTCTATGTCTATGTTTAGTTAATGGGGTTGACCTTCAATTGGAAGCAGCTGCTCCCCGTTGCTTCTAATTGAAGGTCTTATTTAAGAGGGGGGGGGGGGGTTTCTATGGGATTTGTGGGTAGTTGTCTCCTTGTTTAGTGTCTGAGCACCTGACAGGACTGTTAGTGTCGTTCGTTTGTTTTGTATACGTGATTTGTTTGTTTTTCCTTCTTCACATTAAAAAGAAGATGAGTATAGACGTTCCCGCTGCGTTTTGGTCTGATCATTACGAAACCCGTTACAGTGTCGTTCTCTCTCTTTCTCTTTAGAAGAGGAGGGTTTCGTTGTGACAGAGAGTAATCACATCTATAACCTGTGTACCATATGTCTCCTTTCTTTCACATTGATCATGTTTATCCTTATCAAGCCCCGTGCCGTTTCTATCAGGAAGATAGAAGCAGCATCTGAAAATGGATCGACTGCATGTATCACTATCATCAGTCATACTGACTGATCAACAGGCTAAGACATGAGCTATGAAGTCTGCTAAAAGAACATGATTGAACAAGTCTGTGAGATATTCTCCTTTGCCAAACATCTCAGAAATTCATGAAGGTTCAAGAATTAACCGAAATTTCGCTCCAAATGTACTCCAATGGAGTGTGTTTCTCTCCAAGCCAACTAGGAGCAAAAACAACAGAAAGCAATATTTTGTCAAATTAAATATTGATATTCTACATGTTCAATACTGTAAAAGTGCACCTCGCCTTGGCGCCTTCAAACAACCATAAGAGTCTTGCAGCCAGGCCAATCATGTAATGAAGCAGCCTCTCTACAGCCTGGTCCAAGATCTGCTTGTACGTGTTTGCCACTGCTGACCAAGACAGCACAAACAGATCAAACTGTTCTGGGACTAGGCCATCTCTCCTCTAGACCTACAGCGCAAAGCTGAATTGCTGGTCATCAGAGGCACAACAAAAGATGTCAACTGTTGATGAGTGTGGTGATGAATTCAAACGGTTAACAGAAGCCTGATGCCCAATATTGCAAACATTTACTTAGTTCCTGTTGGGTCAACCTACTCATGCATTGACAGTTATTTGTAAGACCCTCCTGACCAATAGTTAAATAACAGTTAAATTTAAAAAAAAAATAACAGCATAACAGGATCAACAATAATATGTGCTCCGGTCAAAAACAGTTCAATTTATAGGGAAATGGGGAGGGAATCTTGGACAGAATCTTGAAGATCCAAAACACTGCACAGCCTCAAAGGAGAAACCCTCGTCAGTTTTGTCTGCTTTAGTCCTCTTCAGAAATAAGGTCTACACTTGTAGAACAATATCACAACATGCAGCCTGTTGCATCAGAACGATTAGAGCTCACTCTGCACCATTCCACACACACACACACACACACACACACACACACACACACACACACACACACACACACACACACACACACACACACACACACACACACACACACACACACATACACACACACACTCTTTGACGAGCAGGCAGCCCCGCTCGGCGATCCATAATGAGTGCCCTTAAACTCTACAGTTGCCAATTACAGGGCGTCATTAGCATCAAAATGTATTTCAAATCAGGGTCTTTTTGTTAACTAAACCATGGTGGAGCACCTCGGCGGTGCACGCGCTCATCAGCGGTGCACGCACACGCTCCTCAGCGGTGCACGCACACACAGTGTGATCAAGTGCACTGAACCTCACAGCTTGTTCACATTAATTAAGGGGTTTTGAGAAAACATTCCATCTACATTCACGGAATGTCTCAAATCTTTTGGGTTGGGGTTTGTTTGCACTTATGTACACTCAGGAGGACTATGTTACACAGCCACCCAGAACGGGAAGATACCACGGTTTCATCACCACAGATGTCGGTGCGTGCCATGCATTCTTATGAAAAACAGCCCCCAAAAAGTTCAGGGGAGGAAGAAACTGACTGTCAAGGAATGTGTGATTTTAGTAGATCGGTTTAGGGGTTTAGCGGGAGCATTCCTAAAGAGAAGGTCTTGTTGTTCAATGAATGTCCATCATCTACGGATTGCGTTATATGCAGACATTTTTTTGGGGGGGGGTTAAGTTACTGTATATAATATGTCTGTGGTTAAGCAAGCATGAGGAGTTACACCAGACAGACACACACCATTCAGGATCAGGGAATACATCTTCCTATTCAAGTGCCATCACTGATTCACCAATTAGGCAAGGAGAGAAGGTAACGCACCATAAATTGACAGTCTTACAGCAGTACTCCTGTATACCAGGACACTGTGAATGTGTCGGTGGTGAGCTAACCAACACTGGCGCTGAGCGCTAACTGTGCTATAAGCCCTGTGGGCGTCACGCTGGGCTGGCCACACAAAGCCACTGTGTGAACAAGTGTTTGGTGTTCAGAATCCTTGGGTCGCCTCCATGGGGAACCCTACCCCCCGCCTGGGCCTTGTCTTTCATACAGGCTGGAGCATGTGAGGGAGGAGGAGGAGGAGGTGGAGGAGGAGGAAGAGGAGGAGGAGGAGGAATACTGTGTGTTTAGAATTTCAAAACTCATCTACTGATGAAAAGCAGAGGCATTATTAAAGCCAAGATGCTTTCAGAAGTCATTCAACCGCCGCTGAGTATGACTACACCGCATTCTACAGATATCCTGTTTCGCTGTTTTCTTTCAGAAAATCAAAAAAAGACCCAAAAACAAGAAGACTATCTGTTATCATGGAGCCAGCTCGCTCCTGAGATGTGTGTGTTTTCTCTGAATATGTTGTCTGTGTTGTCTCCTCAGTTCCCAGCACAGCAGCAGTGTGAGCATGTGTGTCTGCCTCTCGAGTGTGGAGCAGACATCCCCCAAAACGCCCTGGGCCGTGGACTTCTGAGTGAGGCTTAGGAGTGTGCGTGTGTATGTGTGTGTCTATACGTATTGAGATTGCATGTGCTTGATCCCCTCCGAGATGAGGTTACATCGACAGCGTACGTAAGATGGTGGGTCGGGACACCTCGCCACCCCCCCCCCCCTCACCCTTCCTGCTCCTGACAGGAATGTACATGCCATAATCACATGGTCACGCCAATGACAAGAGCCAATTTCAATGTGATCTCAGCAGGAGACACATTTAAAGAATATTGGGTTGGGAGAGAGAGGAGAAAAGGAAAAGACATCCTCCAACCAGTCTTGCACATTCCAGAAGGTTCTGCCATATGCTTGTTGTTGAGGACACAGACACAGCTGCCCCCGAGACTAATTTTTGCTGGGTTTTCGTGGTCCTGTCTTTTGGCGCCAGTGTGGTTCTGGGTGCTAATTACAATTCCAGACCAAAAAGGAAAGGGAAAAATGAAAAGAGGGAGATGGAGAGAGAAAGACGGAGAGGAGGGGATCTTAGCTAAACAAAGGCTTCTGTGTAAGTGAGGATTGGGCCAAGATGGAGAGTTAGTTATCAGAGGGGAGATAGAGGCTGATTGAATCTATACTCTGTGGAGAAACCATTGTTAGGAGACATGGAGAGAAACTGACAACACTGGGATTGTTCTAGCGTCGCTTTAGTCCACTACGCTAGATGTCGATTTTCATACAAACTAAAAATAATAGAAACTCCTTATTGATATTCTACTGGTCAAACCTGAGCAACAAAGGAAAAAAAGCATCAAAAGATTGTGATGCAGAAGGGATACCTCCAATCATTCACTAATCTGACTATAGGGCTACAGTACCAGTCAAAAGTTTGGACACTGTCATCGTCGTGTGTGTAGGTGGCAAGGAAGTCAGGCGCAGGAGAAACCAACTTGGTATAACTGGAGTTGTTTAATAAATAATAAACAAACACGAACTCCAAAACCAACGTACATAAAAATAACATGGGTAAAAATACCTGTAGGTCACCAATACAAAAATACACGAAATCAATAACAAACAAAACAATCTCGGACAAGGACATGAGGGAAAACAGAGGGTTAAATACACAACATGTAATGAATGGGATTGGAAACAGGTGTGTAGGAAAACAAGACAAAACCAATGGACAATGAAAAATGGATCAGTGATGGCTAGAAGACCGGTGACGTCGACCGCCGAGCACCACCCGAACAAGGAGAGGCATCGACTTCGGCAGAAGTCATGACAGACACACCTACTCATGCAAGGGTTTTTCTTCATTTTTACTATTTTCTACATTGTAGAATAATAGTGAAGACATCAAAACTATGAAATAACACTTATGGAATCATGTAGTAACCAAAAAAGTGTGAAACAAATCAAAATATATTTTAGATTTTAGCTTCTTCAAAGTAGCCACCCTTTGCCTTGATGACAGCTTTGCACACTCATGGCATTCTCGCAACCAGCTTCACCTGGAATGCTTTTCAACAGTCTTGAAGGAGTTCCCACATATGCTGAGCACTTGTTGGCTGCTTTTCCTTCACTCTGCGGTCCAACTCATCCCAAACCATCTCAATTGGGTTGAAGTCGGGTGATTGTGGAGGCCAGGTCATCTAATGCAGCACTCCATCCCTCACCTTCTTGGTCAAATAGCCCTTACACAGGCTGGAGGTGTGTTGGGTCATTGTCCTGTTGAAAAACGAATGATAGTCCCACTAAGCGGAAACCAGATGTGATGGCATATCGCTGCAGAATTCTGTGGTAGTCATGCTGGTTAAGTGTGCCTTGAATTCTAAATAAATCACTTACAGTGTCACCAGCAAAGCACCAGCACACCTCCTCCTCCATGCTTCACCATGGAAATCACACATTCGGAGATCATCCGTTCACCTACTCTGCATCTCACAAAGATACGACGGTTGGAACCAAAAATCTCAAATTTGGACTCTTCAGTCTAAAGGACATGTTGAGATGTGTCTGTTCTTTGAACTCTGTGAAGCATTTATCTGGCTGCAATTTCTGAGGCTGGTAACTTTAATGAACTTATCCTCTGCAGCAGAGGTAACTCTGGGTCATCCTTTCCTGTGGCGGTCATCATGAGAGTCAGTTTCATCATAGCACCTGATGGTTTTTGCGACCGCACTTGAAGAAATGTTCAAAGTTCTTGACATTTTCCAGATTGACTGACCTTCATGATGATGGACTGTCATTTGTCTTTGCTCATTTGAGCTGTTCTTGCCATGATATGGACTTGGTCTTTTATCAAATAGGGCTATCTTCTGTATACCACCCCTACCTTGTCACAACACAACTGATTGGCTCAAAAGCATTAAGAAAGAAATTCCACAAATTAACTTTTAACAAGGCACACATGTTAATTGAAATGCATTCCAGGTGAGTACTTCATTAAGATGGCTGAGAGAATGCCAAGAGTGTGCAAAACAGTCATCAAGGCAACTTTGAAGAATCTCAAAATATGAAATATATACTGCTCAAAAAAATAAAGGGAACACTTAAACAACACAATGTAACTCCAAGTCAATCACACTTCTGTGAAATCAAACTGTCCACTTAGGAAGCAACACTGATTGACAATACATTTCACATGCTGTTGTGCAAATGGAATAGACAACATGTGGAAATTATAGGCAATAAGCAAGACACCCCCAATAAAAGGGTGGTTCTGCAGGTGGAGACCACAGACCACTTCTCAGTTCCTATGCTTCCTGGCTGATGTTTTGGTCACTTTTGAATGCTGGCGGTGCTTTCACCCTAGTGGTAGCATGAGACGGAGTCTACAACCCACACAAGTGGCTCAGGTAGTGCAGCTCATCCAGGATGGCACATCAATGCGAGCTGAGGCAAGAAGGTTTGCTGTGTCTGTCAGCGTAGTGTCCAGAGCATGGAGGCGCTACCAGGAGGCATGGAGGCGCATTTGCAAGAGAACACCAAGATTGGCAAATTCGCCACTGGCGCCCTGTGCTCTTCACAGATGAAAGCAGGTTCACACTGAGCACATGTGACAGACGTGACAGAGTCTGGAGACGCCGTGGAGAACGTTTTGCTGCCTGCAACATCCTCCAGCATGACCGGTTTGGCGGTGGGTCAGTCATGGTGTGGGGTGGCATTTCTTTGGGGGGCCGCACAGCCCTCCATGTGCTCGCCAGAGGTAGCCTGACTGCCATTAGGTACCGAGATGAGATCCTCAGACCCCTTGTGAGACCATATGCTGGTGCGGTTGGCCCTGGTTTCCTCCTAATGCAAGACAATGTTAGACCTCATGTGGCTGGAGTGTGTCAGCAGTTCCTGCAAGAGGAAGTCATTGATGCTATGGACTGGCCCGCCCGTTCCCCAGACCTGGCTCCAATTGAGCACATCTGGGACATCATGTCTCGCTCCATCCACCAACGCCACGTTGCACCACAGACTGTCCAGGAGTTGGCGGATGCTTTAGGCCAGGTCTGGGAGGAGATCCCTCAGGAGACCATCCGCCACCTCATCAGGAGCATGCCCAGGCGTTGTAGGGAGGTCATACAGGCACGTGGAGGCCACACACACTACTGAGCCTCATTTTGACTTGTTTTAAGGACATTACATCAAAGTTGGATCAGCCTGTAGTGTGGTTTTCCACTTTAATTTTGAGTGTGACTCCAAATCCAGACCTCCATGGGTTGATAAATTGGATTTCCATTGATTATTTTTGTGTGATTTTGTTGTCAGCACATTCAACTATGTAAAGAAAAAAGTATTTAATAAGATTATTTCTTTCATTCAGATCTAGGATGTGTTGTTTAAGTGTTCCCTTTATTTTTTTGAGCAGTGTATTTTGATTTGCTTAACACTTTTTTGGTTACAACATGATTCCACATGTGTTATTTAAAGGCGAATCAGCAGTTGCTCCATACATTTTTCGATTTGTAAATTAATGATATGTACCCATTGATTCTTGAAGAATATAACTTATAAATGCTTCAAGAGCTTAGTTCAACTGTCGTACCCCATCAGTACCCAACATATAAGCTTGTTTTACTCCCATGTTTGTAAACAAAGTACATTTAAACAAACACTATATAGCCTCAAAACATGCTTAGAACGATCATTTTGAAATAATGGATGGTCAGTCTTTGCATCCATAAATCTGTCTATGAATTTGAAAGTGGTTACATTTCACCAGCTCCATGCCTCAGCTTTTACCGAAACAGGGACGGGAAGAACGCTTTGTTCTTGTTTCTACTGCTGATTGACGCTTTACGTGAGATGTGTGTGAACGCATGTGTGTGTTGGGAATGTAATGTTGCATGAGGCTATACTAAAGTCAAGGGCACACACTCAAACCAAAGCCCAGGGAGCCTGACAGAGTCCAATTAACCCAGGAGAATAGTTATAGATATGATGCCAGCCGAGTATCTCTCAATAGTGCCACTCACAGACTTTATCTCTCTCTCCTCTTTCCCATTAGTTTGAGTGAGCAAAGGCAACTGTTTGGAAAACATTAGGCCAGGCATGGCTCCTAAACGAACACACACACACACACACACACACACACACACACACACACACACACACACACACCAAGAATCCAATCTATGAGAATGATTGGCCGTGGGGTTAGAATGCAATTCACCACTTCAGAAAACAACACTGTAAATAAAGAGGCCAAACTCCTCAAATAACCTCCACACAGGGTTGGGGAGTAACTGATTACATGTAATCAGTTAAAATGTAATCAGTTACATTACCAGCAAAAATATTGTAATCCGATTGCAGATACCTTTGAAAAACTAGATCAGTGTTTCCCAAACAGTACACATTTTCAGTTTCCCTGAACAGTTTCCCTGAACAGTACACATTTGTACTGTAACCCTGGACAAGCACACCTGATTAAACTTGTCAACTAATCATCAAGCCCTCAATGAGTTAAATGAGGTGTGTTTGTCAAGGGCTACAACCAAGGGCTACAACCAAGGACTACAAACTGTGTACTGTTGGGGGTACTCGCAGACCGGGGTTGGGAAACATTGAACTATAATGAACAAAAACATAAACGCAACATGCAATAATATCAAAGGTTTTGCTGAGTTCCAGTTCGAATAAGGAAATCAGTCAATATAAATGGTTAGGCCCTAACCAGGGGTGGGAAACTCCAGTCCTCGAGGGCCTGATTAGTGTCACACTTTTCCTCCATCCCTAGTAAACACAGCTGATTAATCAAATTGCATTCTAAACTGAAGATCATGATTAGGTGATTACTGGAGTCAGGTGTGTTAGCTGGGGCAAACTGTGACACCATCAGGCCCTCGAGGACTGGAATTGCCCACTCCTGCAGCCTAATCTATGGATTTCACATGAGTGGGCAGGGGCGTAGCCATGGGTGGGCTTGGGAGAGCATTGGCCCACCCATTGGGGAACCAGGCCCAGCCAATCAGAATACATTTTTCCCCACAAAAGGGCTTTATTACAGACAAAAATACTCCTAAGAGAAATAAGCTTTTTGGCGTATGGAACATTTCTGGGATCTTTTATTTCAGCTCATGAAACATGGGACCAGCACTTTACATGTTGCATTTATATTTTTGTAGATGATTACTTCTCGGATGACACCTGCTCCTTATAACACCTTTCTGTTTTCTCAAGGACATTCAATTAAGCAATGAAAAAAGGAGAAAGTTTAAGTTTGTTCCATCTGAGCAAGTCTAACCACAAGTCAGAGGCCACTATGATGACACACCAAATGCGTTTGATGGATCCTTTTAGTCTTCTTCTAATGCAGGGGTAAGGCAACCCTGGTCCTGGAGTGCCGCAGCACTTCATGTTTTTGATTTAACCGACCTGGAAGACCAGGTGTGTTGAATTTAGGCAATCACTGAACTGATCAATTAGCTCAGTTGGTCAGGTGTGCTGCCTAGTTGGAACAAAATCCTGCAGCACTCCAGGAACAGGGTTGCCTACCCCTGTTCTAATGCCTCTTAAGGGTAAAGTAATCCAAAAGTAACTGAAAGTAATTAGATTGTAACTGAGTTTAAGTAATCCAAAAGTTACGTTACGGGCAATTCCACACAGTAATGTTACGGTCTTCTTAGAGAAAACTTACAGTTGAAGTCGGAAGTTTACATACACTTAGGTTGGAGTCATTAAAACTCGTTTTTCAACCACTCAACACATTTCTTGTTAACAAACTATAGTTTTGGCAAGTCGGTTAGGACGTCTACTTTGTGCATGACACAAGTCATTTTTCCAACAATTGTTTACAGACAGATTATTTCACTTCATTCACTGTATCACAATTCCATTGGGTCAGACGTTTACATACACCAAGTTGACTGTGCCTTTAAACAACTTGGAAAATTCCAGAAAATGATGTAATGGCTTTAGAAGCTTCTGATAGGCTAATTGACATCATTTGAGTCAATTGGAGGTGTACCTGTGGATGTATTTCAAGTCCTACCTTCACACTCAGTGCCTCTGCTTGACATCATGGGAAAATCAAAAGAAATCAGCCAAGACCCCAGAAAAAAATTGTAGACCTCCACAAATCTGGTTCTGTAGACCTCCACAAGGTATCATGTTCATCTGTACAAACAATAGTATGCAAGTATAAACACCATGGGTGGTGACGCATTCTGTCTGCTAGAGACGAACGTACTTTGGTGCGAAAAGTGCAAGTCAATCCCAGAACAACAGCAAAAGACCTTGTGAAGATGCTGGAGGAAACAGGTACAAAAGTATCTGTATCCACAGTAAAATTAGTCCTATATCGACATAACCTGAAAGACTGCACAAAAGAAGGCACTGCTCAAAAACCGCCCAAAAAAGCCAGACTACGGTTTGCAACTGCACATGGGGACAAAGATCGTACTTTTTGGAGAAATGTCCTCTGTTCTGATGAAACAAAAATAGAACTGTTTGGCCATAATGACCATCGTTATGTTTGGAGGAAAAATGGGGAGGCTTGCAAGCCAAAGAACACCATCCCAACCGTGAAGCACGGGGGTGGCAGCATCATGTTGTGGGGGTGCTTTGCAGCAGGAGGGACTGGTGCACTTCACAAAATAGATGGCATCATGAGGAGGAAAATTATGTGGATATATTTAAGCAACATCTCAAGACATCAGTCAAGAAGTTAAAGCTTGGTCGCAAATGGGTCTTCCAAATGGACAATGACCCAAAGAATACTTCCAAAGTTGTGGCAAAATGGCTTAAGGACAGTAAAGTCAAGGTATTGGAGTGGCCATTACAAAGCCCTGACCTCAATCCTATAGAAAATCTGTGAGCAGAACTGAAAAAGTGTGTGCGAGCAAGGAGGCCTACAAACCTGACTCAGTTACACCAGCTCTGTCAGGAGGAATGGGCCAAAGTTCACCTAACTTATTGTGGGAAGCTTGTGGAAGGCTACTGTTGTGAGAATTTTCAATCCCAATGATGATAACTAACAATTATTTAAGCTTTGACCAATCCCTGAGGTTTGTAAGACCCTGGGTTTAATAATAATTAGGCAAAGACTCAGTTTATGCAAAAGGTCTCAGTTTATGCAAAAGTACAACTTGTCTGTCGATAGCTCCTCTTATCATTTGTTTCACACTTGCACCCTGCTTACATACTAAAAAGCAGCAAAAGGTCCTTGTTCTAATTCTGACTAAAACTACACACATCATCAGCTTATAGTTTTATGATTCTAATACATTTCATACAATTATATGGTTTCAGGGTGGAATTCTTTAGTCATTACTCTAAACATATAAATTCCATTATCAGCTACCCGAAACTGTTGACCTAGGTTAAACAATTTAAAGGCAATGCTACCAAACACTAATTGAGTGTATGTAAACTTCTGACCCACTGGGAATGTGCTGAAAGTAATAAAAGCTGAAATAAATCCTTCTTTCTACTATTATTCTGACATTTCACATTCTTAAAATAAAGTGGTGATCCTAACTGACCTAAAACAGGGAATTGTTACTAGGATTAAATGTCAGGAATTGTGAAAAACTGAGTTTAAATGTATTTGGCTAAGGTTTATGTAAACTTCCGACTTCAACTGTATCTCTCACTTATATCTTAACACACACACACACACACACACACACACACACACACACACACACACACACACACACACACACACACACACACACACACACACCAGAGGTGGGTGGGAGGAGATATAGGAGGACAGGCTCATTGTAATGGCTGGAATAGTATAAATGGAACGGTATCCAAGATATGGGAACCACATGTTGACTCCCTTCCATTGCAGCCATTACAATCGCCCATCCTCCTATAGTTCCTCCAGTTTCTGAAAATAAATCTGAGAGACACTTTTCCAGTCAAACTACACATGTCCTTTCAAACTACGAAACTAGCTAGGTTAGATCATATTAAATACACTCCTACTAAAGCTAGGTTATTAAATACACTCCTACTATAGCTAGGTTATTAAATACACTCCTACTATAGCTAAGTTATTAAATACACTCCTACTATAGCTAGGTTATTAAATACACTCCTACTATAGCTAGGTTAGATCATATTAAATACACTCCTACTATAGCTAGGTTAGATCATATTAAATACACTCCTAGTATAGCTAGGTTATTAAATACACTCCTACTATAGCTAGGTTAGATCTTAGTAAATACACTCCTAGTATAGGTAGGGTATTAAATACACTCCTACTACAGCTAGATTATTAAATCCACTCCTACTATAGCTAGGTTATTAAATACAGTCCTACTATCGCTAGGTTATATCATATTAAATACAATCCTACTATAGCTAGGTTATTAATTACACTCCTACTATAACTAGGTAGATCATATTAAATACACTCCTACTATAGCTAGGTTAGATCATATTAAATACACTCCTACTATAACTAGGTAGATCATATTAAATACACTCCTACTATAGCTAGGTTAGATCATATCAAATACAGTCCTACGATAGCTAGGTTAGATCATATTAAATACACTCCTACTATAGCTAGGTTAGATCATATTAAATACACTCCTACTATAGCTAGGTTATTAAATACACTCCTACTATAGCTAGGTTATTAAATACACTCCTACTATAGCTAGGTTATTAAATACACTCATACTATAGCTAGGTTATATCATATTAAATACAATCCTACTATAGCTAGGTTAGATCATATCAAATACAGTCCTACGATAGCTAGGTTAGATCATATTAAATACACTCCTACTATAGCTAGGTTATATCATATTAAATACAATCCTACTATAGCTAGGTTATTAATTACACTCCTACTATAACTAGGTAGATCATATTAAATACACTCCTACTATAGCTAGGTTATTAATTACACTCCTACTATAACTAGGTAGATCATATTAAATACACTCCTACTATAGCTAGGTTAGATCATATCAAATACAGTCCTACGATAGCTAGGTTAGATCATATTAAATACACTCCTACTATAGCTAGGTTAGATCATATTAAATACACTCCTACTATAGCTAGGTTATTAAATACACTCCTACTATAGCTAGGTTATTAAATACACTCCTACTATAGCTAGGTTATTAAATACACTCCTACTATAGCTAGGTTATTAAATACACTCATACTATAGCTAGGTTATTAAATACCCTCCTACTATAGCTAGGTTAGATCATATCAAATACAGTCCTACTATAGCTAGGTTAGATCGTATTAAATACACTTCTATATCGAGGTTATTAAATACACTCCTACTATAGCTAGGTTAGATCATATTAAATACACTCCTACTATAGCTAGGTTAAATATTAAATACACTCCTACTATAGCTAGGTTAGAACATATTAAATACACTCCTATATCTAGGTTATTAAATACACTCCTACTATAGCTAGGTTAGATCATATTAAATACACTCCTACTATAGCTAGGTTTTTAAATACACTCCTACTATAGCTAGGTTAGATCATATTAAATACACTCCTAGTATAGCTAGGTTATTAAATACACTCCTACTATAGCTAGGTTATTAAATACACTCCTACTATAGCTAGGTTAGATCATATCAAATACACTCCTACTATAGCTAGGTTATTAAATACACTCCTACTATAGCTAGGTTAGATCATATTAAATACACTCCTACTATAGCTAGGTTAGATCATATCAAATACACTCCTACTATAGCTAGGTTAGATCATATCAAATACACTCCTACTATAGCAAGGTTTGATCATATTAAGTACACTCCTACTATAGCTAGGTTAGATCATATTAAATACACTTCTATATCAAGGTTATTAAATACACTCCTACTATAGCTAGGTTAGATCATATTAAATACACTCCTATATTTAGGTTATTAAATACACTCCTACTATAGCTAGGTTAGATCATATTAAATACACTCCTACTATAGCTAGGTTATTAAATACACTCCTACTATAGCTAGGTTAGATCATAGTAAATACACTCCTAGTATAGCTAGGTTATTAAATACACTCCTACTATAGCTAGGTTATTAAATACACTCATACTATAGCTAGGTTATTAAATACACTCCTACTATATGCTAGGTTAGATCATATTAAATACACTCCTACTATAGCTAGGTTAGATCATATCAAATACAGTCCTACAATAACTAGGTTATTACATACACTCCTACTATAGCTAGGTTATTAAATACACTCCTACTATAGCTAGGTTATTAAATACACTCCTACTATAGCTAGGTTATTAAATACACTCCTACTTTAGCTAGGTTATTAAATACACTCCTACTATCGCTAGGTTAGATCATCGTAAATACACTGCTAGTATAGCTAGGTTATTAATTACACTACTACTATAGCTAGGTTAGATCATATCAAATACAATCCTACTATAGCTAGGTTATTAATTACACTCCTACTATAGCTAGGTTAGATCATATCAAATACACTCCTACTATAGCTAGGTTATTAAATACACTCCTACTATACCTAGGTTATATCATATTAAATACACTCCTACTATAGCTAGGTTAGATAATATTAAATACAGTCCTACTATAACTATGTTATTAAATACACTCCTAGTATAGCTAGGTTATTAAATACACTCCTGCTATTGCTAGGTTAGATCATATTAAATACACTCCTACTATAGCTAGGTTATATCATATTAAATACACTCCTACTATTGCTAGGTTAGATCATATTAAATACACTCCTACTATAGCTAGGTTATATCATATTAAATACACTCCTACTATCGCTAGGTTAGATCATATTAAATACATTGCTACTATCGGTAGGTTATTAAATACACTCCTACTATCGCTAGGTTAGATCATATTAAATACATTGCTACTATCGGTAGGTTATTAAATACACTCCTACTATAGCTAGGTTATATCATACTAAATACACTCCTACTATAGCTAGGTTATTAAATACACTCCCACTATCGCTAAGTTAGAACATATTATAAACTGGGTGGTTTGAGCCCTGAATGCTGATTGGCTGACAGCTCTGGTATATCAGACTGTATACTACTGGTATGACAAAACACTTATTTTTACTGCTCTAATTCCATTGGTAAATAGTTTATAATATCAATAAGGCACCGCGGGGTTGTATTGAAAATCTGTTTGCGATTTTTGAATTTCGGCTGAGGGCTGTGTCCAGGCACTCCGCTTTGCGTCGTGGTTAAGAACAGCCCTTAGCCGTGGTATATTGGCCATATACCACACCCCTCGGGCCTTATTGCTTAATTTGATCATAGCTCAGTTTCCATCCATTTGGCGACAGATTTTCAAGTAAATGTTCAAGAATCGCATTAAGAAAATGCCCAGATTTTCCCCAGCAGTGGTGTTTTTCCACCAAACAGACTTCTTGCAGATACAAATCCGTATGTGAGGATGTATTTCACAGAACATTTACTTTTTCGCTGAAGTTTTCATGTACCGAATAAAAATCTAAAGTTTAATGTGTTTCCATCGCATTTTCAACTCTACGGATAGTTTTGTCACAAAAACCTGCGTTAAATAGCAAATGTGCCTACTCTTGTCTTGGCATGTGCGCTCTAGCCAACAGCTCACAGATAAAGTGTGGGTAGGCCAGTCTACATAATGAGATTATTATGGATATGAGCTAAAATATTTGTATTCGTCAAACGGCAGTCAAGCATCGATCATCGTGGTACCAGTATCAGACCCTCGATATTTATTGGAAAGCAGCATCAAGATCACCGTGCACTTCACCACCCTGTGAAGTTATTTAATCTGTAGCCTAATAAACTGCATGGTTTCCCAAGTCACTTCGCCTGACTCCCAAGTTTACTTCGATATGTTGTATTTTATATCAATATTTCCACCGCCATCTCTCGCATAAATAATTTTACCAGCACAAAAAGATCCCATCGTGTCGAACGAACAAATTACCGGTCGGCATTTATAAAATTGGACCAAAACGTCCTGTTTCCATCACAGCTATTGTGATGTTTTTTAATTCGGTATGAGTTTACTCAAATAAAAACTGGATGGAAATGTGGTTACTGGAATGGAACATTTATATAAGCTTTTAATCTCTGCCTGACATAAAGGGACACTTCGAAAAGAAAGTAGCTAGTAGTCTATGAGATGATCAAACCCCCAAAATTCACTGACATTCTTGAGCTTTGAGAAACATTTTGGCACAAGTTACAAAGAGAGGGTTTTTTATCTCTGACTACCTTCCACCTGAAAGAGAAACCCTCACACCATTAATGGTTAGGAACAACAGGGCCAATGGGGCCATGTTCTTTTGTATTCCCCTGAGTCGATATAGAACATCTCCTGCCTGTGTCGACTCAGGGGAACACAATATAACACAGGCCTGGTGTTCCTAACCATTCATGGCGTGAGAGTTTCTTTTTCAGGTGGAAGGTAGTCAGAGATAAAAATGGCATTCCTCTCTTTGTAACTCGTGCCAGAAGGTTTCTCAAAGCTCGAGTATGGCACTGCAAGTACAGAGTCCCGCTGTTTGTTACCACAGAGGTTCAATATAGAGATGTTTAGCATCAGCAGTAAATACTTCATGGTATCAGTGTAGAGTAGTTTTAATGAGACTGCTGGATGGGAATATGTGGTACTAAGTCTGAAGGGTTTGAATGGTAGGCTATTTGGCATGTGAGTGGTTTAAAAAGTGGTTACCTGGGTGTCTCGGGAGTTTGAGAAAGTGGGTATCTGCAATGTAACAAAAGTGGATATCTGGGTCTTTGTGGGGGATTTTGAAGTGGAAGGTATTTGTGGTATTTTGGGACCGTTCTCGCCCCCATCCCAGACTCCTGAAAGGGATCTGAAATCTGAATTCAACATAAGCTCTGCTGAGTGTCTGAATCCTCTAGTCTCTCGCTCTCTCTCTCTCCTGCCTTCCCCCCCTCTCCCTTGACAACTTCTGAGACACTTATCGCTGAAACATTTATATTCTCTCTCCTTCCATCTGTCTATTTTCTCTGAGCGGGTATTGGTACTTCTCAGACACTTGAGGGGGAAAACGTTATTATTGAAGAAACATTTCTCTTTGCCGTACACACACATTTGCTGAGGTGTCGGCAGGCTCCTGTAATAATTACCACACTACAGTTTAAAGTAATTTTACAGGTTATCAATTAACAGAAGATGAAACGACACACATTGTTTGTGGTGTCCTTGTTAGAGGTTTTCTCCTCGGCTAGATCAAACTATTACAACACTATACTTTCACTTCCTTATGTCATTAATTAGTTAAATGAATGCTTTAAAATGACTAATTTTGCAGCTTAAAGCTAATTGGAAATATTTAGACAGTGCATTCGAAAAGTATTCAGACCCATTGACTTTTTCCACATTTTGTTATGTTACAGCCTTATTCTAAAATTGATTAAATGTTTTTTTCCCCTCATCAATCTACACACAATACACCATAATGACAAAGCAAAAAAACGTTTGAAAATGTATTACAAATAAAAAAACTGAAAGATCACATTTACACAAGTATTCAGACCCTTTACTCAGTACTTTGTTGAAGCACCTTTGGCAGCGACTACAGCCTCGAGGCTTCTTGGATATGACACTATAAACTTGGCACACCTGTATTTGGGGAGTTTCTCCCATTCTTCTCTGCAGATCCTCTCAAGCTCTGTCAGGATGGATGGGGAGCATCGCTGCACAGCTATTTTCAGGTCTCTCCAGAGACGTTCGATCGGGTTCAAGTCCAGGCTCCGGCTGGACCACTCAAGGACATTCAGAGACTTCTCCCAAAGCCACTCCTGCGTTGTCTTGGCTGTGTGCTTAGGGTTGTTGTCCTGTTGTATGGTAAACCTTCGCCCCAGTCGGAGGTCTTGAGCACTCTGGAGCAGGTTTTCATCAAGGATCTCTCTGTACTTTGCTCCGTTCATCTTTCCCTCAAGCCTGACTAGTCTCCCAGTCCCAGCTGCTGAAAAACATCCCCACAGCATGATGCTGCCACCACCATCCTTCAACTTAGGGATGGTCCCAAATTTCCTCCAGACGTGACGCTTGGCATTCAGGTCAAAGAGTTTAATCTTGGTTTCATTAGACCAGAGAATCTCGCTTCTCATGGTCTGGAAGTCCTTTAGGTGCCTTTTGGCAAACTCCAAGCGGGCTGTCATGTGCCTTTTACTGAAGAGTGGCTTCCGTCTGGCCACTGTACCATAAAGGCCTTATTGGTGGAATGCTGAAGAGATGGATGTCCTTCTGGAAGGTTCTCTCAGAGGGGTTGGGTTAAATGCAGAAGACACATTTCAGTTGAAGGCATTTAGTTGTACAACTGACTAGGTATCCCCATTTCCCATCTCCACAGAGGAACTCTGGAGCTCTGTCAGAGGGACCAGCGGGTTCTTGGTCACCACCCTGACCAAGGCCCTTCTCCCCCAATTGCTCAGTTTAGCCAGGCGGCCAGCTATAGGAAGAGTCTTGGTAGTTCCAAACTTCTTCCATTTATGAATGATGGAAAATACTGTGTTCTTGGGGACCTTCAATGCTGCAGAAATGTTTTGCTACCCTTCCCCAGATTTGAACCTCAAACACAATCCTGTCTCGGAGCTCTCGGACAATTCCTTCGACCTCATGGCTTGGTTTTTGCTCTGACATGCACTGTCAACTGTGGGACCTTATATAGACAGGTGTGTGACTTTCCAAATCATGTCCAATCAATTGAATTTACCACAGGTGGACTTATCTTAAGGATGATCAATGGAAACAGGATACAACTGAGCTCAATTTCGAGTCTCATTGCGACGGTTCTGAATACTTATGTAAATTAGGTATTTACGGTTTTTTTTTTGTATAAATGTGCAAAAATGTCCTAAAATCTGTTTTAGCTTCGTCATTATGGGGTATTGTGTGTAGATTGATGAGGAATCGTTTTTATTTAATCCATTTTATAATAAAGCTGTAATGGGGAAACAAATGGAAAAAGGGAAGGGGTCTGGCTACTTTCCCGAATGCACTGTATGTAGGTACAACGTATGCCGACTTCCGGAGTGCTTCGGGGTGGCAGGGTGCAGCCGCCTAAATGTTGACACTTAATGCGTCTATAAGTGTCATTTGTTCTGTCGTCTTTTGAACTGGGTCGTGACAGAGTGGTGTTACAATTTTATATATCCTTAGAAGGGCTATGCTCACGTTCATCAGGCACCAAATGGAAGGAAACTGGCTACTCAGCAAATTGGATGCAGTCTATCACAATGCCATCCGTTTTGTCACCAAAGCCCCATATAGTATCCACCACTGCGACCTGTATGCTCTCGTTGGCTGGCCCTCGCTTCATATTCGTCGCCAAACCCACTGGCTCCAGGTCATCTATAAGTCTTTGCTAGGTAAATCCCCGCCTTATCTCAGCTCACTGGTCACCATAGCAGAAACCACCCGTAGCACACGCTCCAGCAGGTATATTTCACTGGTCACCCCCAAAGCCAACTCCTCATTTGGCCGCCTTTCCTTCCAGTTCTCTGCTGCCAATGACTGGAACAAATTGCAAAAATCACTGAAGCTGGCGACTCATATCTCCCTCACTAACTTGAAGCATCAGCTGTCAGAGCAGATTACAGATCATTGCATCTGTACATAGCCTATCTGTAAATAGCCCACCCAACTACCTCATCCCCATACTGTTATTTATTTCTTTGCTCCTTTGCACCCAGTATCTCTACTTGCACATTCATCTTCTGCACATCTATCACTCCATGTTTAATTGCTAAATTGTAATTATTTCGCCACAATGGCCTAGTTAAATTAAGGTGAACATTTTTATACATTTTTTTAAACAGGGAGGGACTAGCCTACCACCTGGACTTGTCCAATATGAAATGCCCGTTTTCTTTTTCCATTGCACAACATTTAAATGTTTTCCATTATGTGCCCTAATGAACATGACAACAGCAGTTTAAGGCAGCTTGGATCTTAAAGATACAATCTGGGATTTGTGTTAAAGCTCAACATTAGCCCACCACCAAGTATTAAACAGCAAATATCCCAAATTGCACCTTTAAAATCAGAGAGAGTGCTGCGCTGAGTTATGGAAGTCAAAGCTGTTTAAAAAGTAAATAGTTTTTATGGGTCTTCTCCAAACTGCTCTAACAATCAAGGGCTGAACATTTCCTCATTCATTTAAAAGATGGATGAGTCATCGTGTGGATAATGTGTTCCGACTACAGACACTATGTCGGACCACATTCACTCTGTTTGCACATTCCATAGCACTAAATGTTTTGAACTGTTTTTGGAAATCTTGAATATTTAATGGAGAATAATTACATAGTACAATGCCACAACGCTCTTGTTAAACCTTTGAAACAGGAATTAAATTAGGGGGAGTGTTTTTCTGTTTTTGTTTGAATCTAGTTAAACATTCAACTGTCTTGTGGTCATACGGCTTTTTGCATTCTATAGCATACAGGCGTACGCTTGTGTTCATTCACAAGGAGAATAATAAAGATTCTGTACTCTCTCTATTCTACACACACACACACATACACACACACACACACACACAAAGAGAATACTGTTAATAAAAGCAGGGCAACTGAAAAAACTATGTTATTTTGAATCCTTTGAACTGATTGGCCAGGAGGGGAACCCCAGTCTGTACATGCCCTCTTACATGGGCCTTTATATCGTTCTCTTCTCTACACACCATCTCATTCAGGGTTATTGACGGGGGTCGGGCTTCGCCCCATTTAATCAGAAAATAGGGCTGTATCAATGGCACCGGGAGGAGCAGGCAGAGTGGAGGTAGTCCTGAAACACAGGCTGGTCAGAGAGAGAGAGGAAAGAGAGAGAGAACGAGGAAAGAGAGAGAGGGTAAACTAGAGGAGAGCCGTCCTGTTCTGTTCTACCTTTCAGAAAGGAGTGTAAGGACCCCCCCCCCATAATGCTGCCCCCCACTCTGCCTGTGTGAAAGCAGCGGTGGGAACAGGCCCTCTCTGTGGCACGCCCTGAATAGGGAGCCTTCGCTCTTCAGCGCTCCTGAGTGGGCCTGCCAAAACAGAGGCTTTGGCCCTTCGCTCTCTCTCTCTCTCTCTCTCTCTCTCTCTCTCTCTCTCTCTCTCTCTCTCTCTCTCTCTCTCTCTCTCTCTCTCTCTCTCTCTCTCTCTCTCTCTCTCTCTCTCCTCTCTCTCTCTCTCTCTCTCTCTCTCTCTCTCTCTCTCTCTCTCTCTCTCTCTCTCACAGGAGAAAGAGAATAGGGGTTTGGCTGAACAAGAGGTAAAGGGAGTTGAGGGGAGGGGACCCATCTGTGTAGCCCCCCCATCACTGTAATTAGTAATCTCCTCCAGCCTCCTCCAGAGAGACCGCACTCTCCCTTTGTGGAAGGCTGGACTCGGACACACCGAGGTGGGCTTAGTGGTTTACATTCATCCCCTCTCTCCCCTCCTGGTGGGGTTGCTATTGGGCTGGGCTGGGCTGGGCTGGGCTGGGGAAGGTCCATTATCTATGGTGATTTGTGTCCTAATGATGCTGGATTTATCTCCCTCTATAGAATTGTTTCGGCCCTGGCTCCACCCCTTACCACAGAAGGAGGGATGAGACACCTAATGGAGGGTGGGTAGGATACACACATTCAAGGTAGACGTTTACAGCATGAATCAAGAAAAAAGGAGCAAAACCTTGTACAAAGAATGGTAAAGTATTGGATACAGTTCTAGACACAACTGCAGGCCTCACCTTGGTGAAGCTCGCCGAGAAATGTTACCAAAAGAGAAACTATAGCCTGCAATGCTTTGCTTTCCAGAGCTCCGTCCCCCCCATGCCCGTCAAGCAGAACAGATATGAAACAGCCTTCATCACAAATTCATTTTTCACAGATGAAACGGCTAATGAGGCAGCAGCACTCTCTCAACAGATCTATGGCAAATGAATAAAAACAACCTCGGAGCGGCGAGCGGAGCGGCAAATCTGGTATTAAACAGAGAACAGGGAGATGTAAAGCTGAAAGCGAACATGAAATGAAGGCGGGTAGAACAGCGTAGCCACACAACAACACGTAGGAAAATAGGCCAGATGTGCCGAGGCATCATATATAAATGTTGCGAATGTTTTGCTTCTAATCCCACATGAATTCATACCTCAATTATCAATGTACATTCATTATGTAGCCTGCATTCATCATTACATGAAAAAGATCCACGGTTATTTGGTTGTTAGCTGATGATGGGCGTGTTGGTTCTTTATCCAGCTGGTTAAAGCAGTTATCCAGCTGGTTCTTTTCTTTTGAAACTGAATAAAAAAATACAAATACTGTTCCTCTAAATTGATAGATCATAGTATTTAAGCCTAACGTATAACCTTTCCTTAGAAAACACCCCTTCCAGGCCTTCCTACTCTGACAGTATTTGCTAAGCAGCCCTATGAAGATGTATAATAATAGAAATCCTATGTTATCTACAGCGTTTTATCTCTCTATTTTGAAGCCGATGTCAGCGGACTGATAGCGCTTTGTGCCACGGGTGGTTACCAATGCAATCCAGGGGTATTATTAACGACTACAATCCCCACGAACTGCTCAGTCGATGCCGCCTGGAGAACTACGGGATCTTCCCATGGTCCTCCTGAAATATGCATGGCGGGACATGGCTCCATACCGCAGGCTCCATCCATAATCTATGAGCTTACATGTTGGAATGAATTCACATGTTGGAGGTGTGGATTACCTCTGGCTAGTTGGATTGGCCTGGTGTAAGAATGGTTGTGGCAGATGTGGGAGGGCGGCACCTGTTTTCCCCCAATGCAAATCTTGCATTTCGGCTGCACCTCAACTCTAAGTCAGTTTTGGCACTGCCTTTCTCTACGGACATGAATTTGGAGGATAGGAATCATCAGTAGAGGGAATATGATTTTGCTTGTCAGCATCTTTACTGGGATGTGGTGCAATTGAGACATTCACATTGCAGTCCTAATGGGCCTGTCTCAGTCCCTATAAGCCAAGGCCCAGCAGTGTACCCAGGGACTGTAATGTGGCAACACCGCTCACTGGTGCTCCGTCCTAATCTATCCTAAGCAGACACTATTCAGGGCCCATTACTGTAAGTTCTGCTGGAACTTTCCTGGACCCGTGGAGGTCCAGAGAGAGGTGTCGTGTTAGTGGGAGATGTGAGAAGCTTCGTCCCTATTGTGATGGGGTAAGCGATGACCTGTCAGTGCAGACACAGGAAGGGATGGAGGGAGCAGCTGGACACTGTTACAGGCCAACGTCAAGAGACTCCTAGGTGGTAAGACAAGGATGTATAATGGGACGAGGGAGGGAGTGTTTTCAAAACTGTAATGTTTACATGAATTCTGATTATTTCCATTGATACACAACATCCTGAAATACCTGTAGATGTAGATATCTTTGTTTGAAAGAATACTATATTTCCTTTGACTGGGGGATGCTGAATGTGAAAAATGGCTCAACTTACCCCACTCTCCCCTACAGAGATTCAAAGGCGGACCCACCTTCACTCTGTTTGCATATTCCAAGTCATTGGATGTTTAACTGTTTTGGGAGATGTTGAATATTTCATGGAAATAGAATAATTACATAGTACAATGCCACAGCACTCTTGTTAAACCATTGAAACAGCAATTCAATTAGAGGGAGTGTTTTTCTGTATTTGTTTGAATCTAGTTAAAACATTCAACTGTTTTATTTAGCTGTATGGCTTTTTCCATTCTATAGCATACATGTGTATGCTTGTGTTCATTCACAAGGAGAATAATAAAGATTCTGTACTCTCTTTCTCTATCATGCACACACACACACACACACACACACGCACACACACGCTCACACACGCTCACAGTCACTACAGAATTAGACGTTTATTCACGTTTCTCCAAAAGTCACAAGTGTTTTTGACACCCCGGGTTGACTCCTGCTCAGTATCGTTCTGTTTCTCCAAACATCTAATTTTGAAGTGTTTGACACCATGGGTTTGGAGGATAGGAATCATCAGTAGAGGTGATATGATTTTGCTTGCTAGCGTCTGCACTGGAATGTGGCGCAATAGTCTTGAGCCATTGCAGTCCTAAAGGGCCTGTCTCAGTCCCTATCAGCCAAGACCCAGCAGTGTACCCAGGGACTGTAATGTGGCAACACCGCTCACTGGTGCTCTGTCATAATCTACAGTGAGGGGAAAAAGTATTTGATCCCCTGCTGATTTTGTATGTTTGCCCACTGACAAAGAAATGATCAGACTATCATTTTAATGGTAGGTTTATTTGAACAGTGAGAGACAGAATAACAACAACAACAAAAAATCCAGAAAAACGCACGTCAAAAATGTTATAAAATTATTTGCATTTTAATGAGTGAAATAAGTATTTGACCCCTCTGCAAAACATGACTTAGTACTTGGTGGCAAAACCCTTGTTGGCAATCACAGAGGTCAGACGTTTCTTGTAGTTGGCCACTAGGTTTGTACACATCTCAGGAGGGATTTTGTCCCACTCCTCTTTGCAGATCTTCTCCAAGTCCAGTCTCCAGACCTTAATCCCATAGAACATCTGTGGAGGGAGCTGAAGGTTCGAGTTGCCGAAACGTCAGCCTCGAAACTTCAGCTCCCTCCACAGATTTTCTATGGGATTAAGGTCTGGAGACTGGCTAGGCCACTCCAGGACCTTAATGTGCTTCTTCTTGAGCCACTCCTTTGTTGCCTTGGCCGTGTGTTTTGGGTCATTGTCATGCTGGAATACCAATCCACGACCCATTTTCAATGCCCTGGCTGAGGGAAGGAGGTTCTCACCCAAGATTTGACGGTACATGGCCCCGTCCATCGTCCCTTTGATGCAATGAAGTTGTCCTGTCCCCTTAGCAGAAAAACACCCCCAAAGCATGTTTCCACCTCCATGTTTGATGGAGGGGATGGTGTTCTTGGGGTCATAGGCAGCATTCCTCCTCCTCCAAACACGGCGAGTTGAGTTGATGCCAAAGAGCTCCATTTTGGTCTCATCTGACCACAACACTTTCACCCAGTTGTCCTCTGATTCATTCAGATGTTCATTGGCAAACTTCAGACGGGCATGTATATGTGCTTTCTTGAGCAGGGGGACCTTGCGGGCGCTGCAGGATTTCAGTCCTTCACGGTGTAGTGTGTTACCAATTGTTTTCTTGGTGACTATGGTCCCAGCTGCCTTGAGATCATTGACAAGATCCTCCCATGTAGTTCTGGGCTGATTCCTCACCGTTCTCATGATCATTGCAACTCCACGAGGTGAGATCTTGCATGGAGCCCCAGGCCAAGGGAGATTGACAGTTCTTTTGTGTTTCATCCATTTGCGAATAATCGCACCAACTGTTGTCACCTTCTCACCAAGCTGCTTGGCGATGGTCTTGTAGCCCATTCCAGCCTTGTGTAGGTCTACAATCTTGTCCCTAACATCCTTGGAGAGCTCTTTGGTCTTGGCCATGGTGGAGAGTTTGGAATCTGATTGATTGATTGCTTCTGTGGACAGGTGACTTTTATACAGGTAACAAGCTGAGATTAGGAGCACTTCCTTTAAGAGTGTGCTCCTAATCTCAGCTCGTTAATTTATAAAAAAATGTACATGCATTTTTCTGGATTTTTTGTTGTTATTCTGTCTCTCACTGTTCAAATAAACCTACCATTAAAATTATAGACTGATCCTTTCTTTGTCAGTGGGCAAACGTACAAAATCAGCAGGGGATCAAATACTTTTTTCCCTCACTGTATCCTAAGCAGACACTATTCAGGGCCCATTACTGTAAGTTCTGCTGGAACTTTCTTGGCCCTGTGGAGGTCCAGAGAGAGGTGTCGTCTTAGTGGGAGATGTGAGAAGCTTTGTCCCTATGGTAGTTGGGTGAGCGATGACCCGTCAAAGCTGAGACACGAAGGGATGGAGGGAGCAGCTGGACGATGTTACAGGCCAATGCCAAGAGGCTCCTAGGTGGTAAAACAAGGATGTTTAATGGGACGAGGGAGGGAGAGGCTAGGCACCGAAAGACAAAGGGGGACAGAGGAGCGAGGGAAAGAGAGAGTACACGTTAGGGGAGGGAGGGAGAGGAGATGTTCGACAAAGGGAGACATGGGGATCTCCTTTCCCAGGTTTGACTACTCTGAGGTAACCACAGACAAGGGAGGGGAGGACGTCGGTGGGATCATGGAGTACTACTCATCTCATCTATATTCTGGGATCGTCTCACTAAGTGCACCAGGGGTTGTGTTCTGTTCATATGCAGCAGCAGGAGCAGCAGAGCCAGCCCACTGCACCCTGTGAGTTATGGAGAATACACACACCCTTAGCATGGCTTAATGGCAAACTACCGTGTGAACTGGTTTACTGCTCAGTTCCCTTTGAGTGCTGCTAATATGTGACACGAATGCAAAGACACGCACGCACACACGCACACACGCACAAACACACACACACACACACACACACACACACACACACACAAAAGGCATCTGTTTCTGACAGTTGGGCCTTAATGGGATTCGTGGAGGTTGTGTTAGCAATAAAGCTAAATTATTAGTATAGACAGTTTTACAATGAGGGCAAACCTGAATGACAACAAAAATCTGCATCAATATAAAACATTTCAAATGCTTTGTTCTGCAGGTGCTGGAGAAAACCAATACTGTGGGTCTTCTCAAGTTAACTTTACAGCTTATTTAGTTAGACCTGCCTGTCAACATGATTGTGACCTATTCAATCCTAAAAGCACAGAAAAACGGTACATTGAACGAATGCACCTCCAGGCCTGGTCTGAGCTGTTCAACACTCCATCCACTTACAGTTTCTCTACACCATGGCAGAGCTCAAACTGTGTTAAACAGCTTTCCATAAATGTCTCCTCAAAATGGCACTGGGGAGTGTGCTTTCAAAACCCAGGTAGACTAGAGAGCTAGCTACGGGGACTTGGAAAACAGAGCTCAGATCAAAAATGAAGAAAAGTGAAAAAGAAAAGCATTTATGAACTCTAAAGGTCCTGGTAGTCAGTGACTCATGTAGAAGCATTCACATTTAGGGCGCCACTACTGCTATTGAAGTTATGGAATCATTCACCAACGTCAACAGCTCAAAAGCACTGAACACAAACAGACGTACTGACCGACGCATCTTGGCATTTTCATCAAAACAACAGTCAAGTCCTTCTCGGTATCTTTCAATTCCGTTCTATATATAACTCGGTTCCTTTATTCCTTTCTCTTCCCAAAGCCTGTGAGGCAGCATCGTTCCACCTGTGACCCTGTGACGCTGTTCCGCGCAGGATGGACCCCATTGAGGCGAAACAAAGCCATCTGATTCACTTCCCCAGGTTAACCAACCTGATGCCAGATCAGTTTGTGCTGTATGGCCAAGCAGTTGACTATGCAGCACTAACAGATCTGGGAGCAGGCTACAGGTTGACCAACTTCTCTTGTTGACTTCAACTAGTACATAAAACAGAGAGAAAGGGCTCCTCCTAGTGGTAGAATTGAAGACTTGCAACTTCACTCAGATGACAAACGAGGTAGCGAAATAGTCAGCCTCTTCCATAGCAACAGCCCCTACATAGCAACAACTTCCTTGAATAAAAAAGTGCTATTATAGCCTTGATCTCGCTTTCAAAAGAGATGGCTCTTTATAGCCATCATCCTTGGGCACAGAATTGAATTTGATCCAGTTGTTATGCGAACGACCTTGCGTGGTATACAGCACAGCCAGCCTTTCAATGGTGCCCTATGCAGCCCTGATATTTAGAACATGGTGATTTCAATCTATAGTTACCATAGTCTCTCTATACTCCATTTTGTTTTTGATGGATTTAATCCACAGTAGCTATAAAGACAGAGGGTCTTATCGATCAATCCAATCTCATCTACATAACAGTGGCAAAGACAGAATCTATAAGGGTAAAGTGAGGGAGATAAGTATCCTCCAAAATATAAAATGAGGCACACCACTTTCAAAGCATACCACATCCCTATTGATTTGCGCAACACTCCTGTCCACATTAGCATTTCAGTCAGAGAATCCTCTTTCCTCCGCTCCACTATGGACTTTTTACCCAATTTCCACACTGGGATGTGTATGATGAATCCCTTCAAAGCCAGAGGCAGAAATAATCTCTTGGGGTGTAGCCTCGGATGGTGAACCCACGGTGTCCAAACGGTCCAATTGCAGCCCCCACAATGCTGCACTTTGATCAGGGTCGGTTGAGGTACGGTTGATTTAAACGCCCCTGCTTCTGGCTGTCACTACCGGCCCAGCAGGGAGCTAGCTGAGAATTCTGGGTATTGGTACCTGGTGGAAATCAGTGACTGGATGAAACAGACTCCCCAAAGGACTGCATGGTGGAGGACTCTATTGCCAGCTTGTCTGGTACATACTCAGTATATATTAAAAAATAAATAATAATGTATGAAATGTATGCATTCACTACTGTAAATCGCTCTGGATAAGAGCGTCGGCTAAATGACTAACATGTAAATGTAAAAAAGAGGAAAAACAGCAGGTGGGACGAAAATGCGGTAGAATATCATCAGGGAACACAAACAAGCAGACTACTGTCCATTTTCACTGGCCATAAGCATCACCTTTGAATACAGTACAGGCATATGCTGGCTTCTAGAAAAGGCTAAGTGTGCTAGGATACAATTATGCAACTAGTGGCAATCTAATGCCTGTGGACTTGGAACAGTTTGATGGCACATTGGTCTGATGTAATATTGCAACTTGAAAGTGATGCACCCAGCACTTCCCTCCGAGGGACCAGTGCTCCACCACAGGCACAGCCCACAGAGAAGAGGCTGTCACAGAGATCCTTATGACAAGTGAAGGCAACTGCCATCTTGTTGTCAAGTTTCCCCAAAACATCCCAGCGTTTAGTTTAATTTCAATTAGCATCAACCAACAGTTAGCTGCATGTCTTCCTGTCTGTCAAAGAGTCTCTGGTAGCCTTGAAGTGTAGCAGTCCCAGCAATGCAGACATACAGTGCATTCGGAAAGTGGCCCAGCCAGAGCCTGGACTTGAACCCGAATGAACATCTCTGGGGAGACCTGAAAATAGCTGTGCAGCGATGCTCCCCATCCAACCTGACAGAGCTTGATAGGATCTGCAGAGAAGAATGGGATAAACTCCCCAAAGAGGTGTGCCAAGTGTGTAGTGTCATACCCAAGAAGAGTCGAAGGCTGTAATCGCTGCCAAAGGTGCTTCAACAAAGTACTGAGTAAAGGGTCTGAATACTTATGGAAATGTGAATATTGTAAATTTTTCCGTTTTTTTATTTTAAATACATTTGCAAACATTTCTAAAAACAGTTTTTGCTTTGACATTATGGGGTATTGTGTGTAGAAAACAATTTAATCCATTTTAGAATAAGGTTGTAACGTAACAATGTGGAAAAAGGGGTCTGAATACTTTACGAATGCACCGTAACAGCCCAGATGACAAGTTCTCATGGGATGACTGTATGAAGAAACCGCTGTCTGACTTACACGGTAGTTTTGGCTCGAGCCAAAACTTTTTGACTACGAGCTTCATCATTTTGTCAGGTGCGGTCAACATCAATCGTTACCCTCATTAGCCTCATCAATCACCATCATCGTCATTATCATCGTCCTGACCTTGTAAAGGCAGGGGGACTAAGAACAAAGTAACCTACATAAGATATTTTGTTCAATAGAAAGTCTTCAGTAAAACATCAGTAGTCTGTGTGCGTGTGCCCACACGCGTCACATCAGTGAACAAAACACTACACGACCGTGGCTTTTCGAATTACCTGACATTATGTTACAATTTCCTGATGGAAAACTGAATCACTTCTACGGTATAGCATCAATATCCCGACATTTGCGGGGGAGAAAACGTCAGGTTGTAGAAAATTGGTGTCAGCTTTTTAAAAAGTAAGAGGGAAAATAAAATATCTGGCTGCTTTGACATTTTCAGCGATCAGGAATCAAAGAGGTGATAAAGATAGTGTTTACTCCCAAATGGCACCCTACTCCCTTTATAGTGCACTACTACCCCCCATGGTGCTCTGGTCAGAAGTAATGCACTTCTATAGAGTATAGGGAATAGGGTGCCATCTGGGATGCACACAGTGTCTGTCTCTGTCAGAGCCAAACAAACAGAGGAGAGGAAAAGAGAGGAGAGGAAATCACTGTCTGGCCATTAACAGGGTGAGTGGCATGAGAAATCGCTCTGTGTGTGTCTCTGGCTGGGCGATGTGCATCCTGGAGCCTGTCTGGGCAATGCGATGTGCATCTTGGCTGTCACCTGGGCACCCCTGCTGAGAAGGATCTGACAGAGGAGATAAGGAGAGCACAGGGGAGCAATGTGGGTGTTTATACAAATGGTAGGCATTCCTCACATCCAATTGTAAAGAAGGTTGTGTAGGTTGGTGCTATGTAGGTCTGGAAAGCCTATCTGCTTCAGCCCTGTGTACATATGGCATCACATCAAAGCATGCAGCCTGCATTACATTTAACAAAAAAAAAACATGTTAAAATGTATGGTAGAATTCATACGTCTCATAATAATGGGGAAAGTCAAGACTTCAGTAAAAATCCCAAGGCAGACTTCAAATCAAATCACACTTTATTTGTCACATGCGCCGAATACAACAGTGAAATGCTTATTTATTGTATCCCTTAGCCAACAATGCTTTAAGAAGTTAAGAAGAAAAAATTGATATTTAAAAGAAAAAAAGAAGATAAAAGTAACAAATAATTAAACAGCAGCAGTAAAATAACAATAGCAATAGCGAGGCTATATACCAGTACAGAGTCAATGTGCGGGGGCACCAGTTACTCGAGGTAATTGAGGTAATATGTACATGTAGGTAGAGGTAAAGTGACCTTGCATAGATAATAAACAGAGAGTAGCAGCAGCGTAAAAGAGGGTTCTGGGTAGCCCTTGGATTAGCTGTTCAGGAGTCTTATGGCTTGGGGGTAGAAGCTGTTAAGAAGCCTTTTGGACCTAGACTTTGCACTCCGGTACCGCTTGCCGTGCGGTAGCAGAGAGAGCAGTCTATGACTGGGGTGGCTGGAGTCTTTGACAATTTTTAGAGCCTTCCTCTGACACCGCCTTGGGACTTGGGAAATAAGTGTGATGAATAGCAGAAAGATGCATTGCAGAGCCTACTTTTGCCTGAGTCAGAGCTGCATTGTCATTCAGCTGGGGTATTAGTTATAGCTTCAGGAAAGGGTTATAGAAATATTAATTTGCTCCTCATGATTACTCACTCATACCCAATGCTTTGGGGGTTATGAGGAAACAACACAAGGAAACCACAGTCGGTATCACAACTATTTCTCAGTTTTAGAAATGTAGGCAAGAAGAGCTCTCCAAAACCTCGTCTCAGACAGAGAACCTCTCTTGCTCTGTCACTGTGGCTGCGGGTAAAGACCCAAACTCCCCAACTCTCAGAGAAATAACAGGTACCACAAAGCTGAGCTATAGGGGAGGGCAGGGTAGGTTGAGCCAAAGGGGTAAGTTGAGCAACCCGTGTTTCTAGGAAACCATCCACAAAATTCATAAATTGACCAAAAAGGTCATCCTTTCATGGAGTCAATGACGGAAGAAACCACATGGAAAAAGCGGTAAGCAAGTTAGGTCTAAAAAGTAAACTGAATTTATTGTGTTAGAGACTGCAGATTTTCTGTTCAACCTGATAATTAATCGCACAAGCCTGGTGGCTCAGGTCTAAATCCGTCCCTGATTAGAGGGGAACAATAATAACGAGCAGTGGAACTGGCTCCGAGGTCCAGAGTTGAGTTTGTTAGAGGTTTCATGATGCTTCTAAACCAAAGTAGATCATTCTAAGATTGTTCTATACATCAGTTGGGGTCTCTATAAGCTTCAATATGAGGTCCTAAACCTAGCATGAAAGTGCATCCTTGTAGCTGTGTGGGCTAATATAGTCCAAATGTTTGCCTTGGGGTAAGTTGAGCCAATGGCCATGTGGTAAATTGAGCAAAATTAAGTGTTTTCTTCCCAGGTGTAATTTAAGGCATTATCGCTGCGATATGAGGTAACAACTGGGCCTGGCATATGTTAAAAGTTTGTAAAATGATTAAAAGACAAAAAGCGATTGTTTTGAATTGTGTTTGTAATATAATATTTCATTCAGTACAGAAATTTGAAGGTGGCTTAACTTACCCTGTCCCTCAGCTCAACTTACCACATACCCAGGGATGTCCTTGTCCCATCGTGCACTAGCGACTCCTGTGGCGAATACTTTATTTCCCTTGACTGAGTGATGATGAATGTAATTTTTTTTTATTACATTTAACCTTTATTTAACTGGGCAAGTCACTTAAGAACAAATTCTTATTTAGAATGAAAGCCTACCCTGGCCAAACCCGGACGACGCTGGGACAATTGTGCGCCGCCTTATGGGACTCCTAATCACGGCTGGATGTGATACAGCTTGGATTCGAACCAGGGACTGCGATGCAGTGCCTTAGACCGCTGTGCCACTCATTTAATCCCACTCTCCCATAGCAGCCGTACTGAATAGCAATGAAGGAAGCAATGTGGTCGAAGGAACATTACTTCCTGATTCACAAGAGACAACCCACCCCTTCGGCTGTGAGAGATTGATTCCACCCTGCTACCTGCCTGGGACATTTCCACACAAATTGAATAGTACTAGCAAACCAAGAATGTGTCAGCCAGGCCCAGGAGTTATGCTGCTATAGGCTCACACCATGCTAGAAAATGAAAATAAATTGTGCATTGCATCTCAGGAATGTTTACCTCAGGCTATGGGGTATGCTATAGTGCAGCAAATCAACATTTGCAGCATTCACACAGAGTGCCATGGTTTCAATAGGGTCAGTGCTATATTGGGATCCTTGGGAAGTCCCTACCCCCTTAACCCTTACCTAACCTAGCATGGACCGTTTCAATATAGGCTCATCGAGGCTGAACACAATTTGTTTAGAGCAGTTGCACTTAAGAAGTGTTATAAACTTCAGAAATAGGAGAGTCCATAAGTGAAAATACAGCCTGGACCCAGATCTGTTTGTGCGGACTTGGCGTGACTATGACTATAGTTGTTGGCAAAACGGCAGAAACAAATCAGGGACCAGGCTAGTCAAACTAGGGGGCCCTAAATGTATTCATATCCTGAGCAAATACAGTCAATTATCAGTGTTGATGGTACATCAACATGTCATGTCACATCTGCAAAAATACAGTGTTCACTTCACTCACTGTTCATGGGACTGTGCTCCCACCCTTCCATCTACTTGAAACTGTGCCTGAGGATGTCTCGCAGCATCATCAAGGACCCCACACACGAGCTGTTCGCTCACGTCAAGCAGACGGTATCGGAGCATGAGGTCCGATACCAATCAGGCCCAGAGACAGTTGCTATCAACAAACCATCAGACTGCTGAACACTTGAACGGGACTGACCACCTGCACTGAGTCACAGCACCTTAGCACACATGCATGCACACCTCTTATTTACTATTGCTAATTACTGCACAATTGAAACACTTGCCCCCCAACCCCCCCTTCCCCAAAACACGTGTAAATATTGGACTATAAATTGTGCCTTCCTGTATTATGCTTATGCTATAATGTTCATTCTATTTTACTGAGCCATTTAATTTATGTTTGAATTCTTATATTTTCTTATTTCTTATTGTTGTTGCATTGTCGAGAAGGAACCTGCAAGTAAGCATTTCATTGGACGGTGTATACGGTGTGCATCCTGAACATACAACTAATAAAACTTGTTGTGGTTGGGTCTACACTGACTTGACACAGACAGGCTGCCTCCCAATCCTCCACCCTTTTCCCAGAGTTTGTAATTTCACACTTCCCGTCACGGATATAACAATGGTGGAAACTCCCTGCAGCCAACAATTACACCAATCAAATGCTTTTAGATCCATGACAGATGTGTGCAAGTGTAAAGGGGTGGAAAATCTGGACAGACTAGCCAAAAACAGTCTTGGCAATATACAGTTGAAGTCGGAAGTTTACATACACTTAGGTTGGAGTCATTAAAACTCGTTTTTCAACCACTCCACAAATTTCTTGTTAACAAACTATAGTTTTGGCAAGTCGGTTAGGACATCTACTTTGTGCATGACACAAGTAATTTTTACAACAATTGTTTACAGGCAGATTATTTCACTATCACAATTCCAGTGGGTCAGAAGTTTACATACACCTAGTTGACTGTGCCTTTAAACAGCTTGGATAATTCCAGAAAATTATGTCATGGCTTTAGAAGCTTCTGATAGGCTAATTGACATCATTTGAGTCAATTGGAGGTGTACCTGTGGATGTATTTCAAGGACTACCTTCAAACTCAGTGCCTCTTTGCTTGACATCATGGGAAAATCAAAAGAAATCAGCCAAGACCTCAGAAAGAAATGTGTAGACCTCCACAAGTCTGGTTCATCCTTGGGAGCAATTTCCAAATGCCTGAAGGTACCACGTTCATCTGTACAAACAATAGTACGCAAGTATAAACACCATGGGACCATGTAGCCGTCATACCGCTCAGGAGTTGTCGCTAGATAATTGAATGTTAATTTCTCTACCATAAGCCACCTCAAGTCATTTTAGAGAATTTGGCCAACCGGCCTCCCAACCGCAGACAGCGTGTATGGTGTTGCGTGGGCAAGCGGTGTGCTGATGTCATTGTGAACAGAGCGCTCCATGGTGGCGGTGTGGTTATGGAATGTGCAGGCATAAGCTACAATGAACACAATTGCATTTTATCTATGGAAATGTGAATGCACAGAGATACCGTGACAAGATCCTGAGGCCCATTGTCCTGCCATTCATCCGCCGCCATCACCTCATGTTTCATCATGATAATGCACAGCCCCATGTCGTAAGGATCTGTACACAATTCCTGGAAGCTGAAAATGTCCCAGTTCTTCCAAGGCCTGCATACTCACCCACTGAGCATGTTTTGGATGCTCTGGATAGACATGTACGCCAGTATCCAGCAACTTCACAAAGCCATTGAAGAGTGGGACAACATTCCACAGGCCACAATCAACAGCCTAATCAACTCTGTGAAGATGTGTTGCGCTTCATGAGGCAAATGGTTGTTATGCCAGATACTGACTCCACGCCCCTACCCTTTAAAAAAAAAAAAGTATCTGTACTTTCATGTTAAATCTATATTAGGGCCTAATGAATTTTTTCAATCAACTAATATCCTTATATGAATTGCAACTCAGTAACATCTTTGAAATTGTTGCATTTATATTTTTCAGTATACTTGGAGCTCATTAAACCATCGGATGTGTCCAAATATACATTGGCTAGCCGACATATTGGATCGCTAACCATAGGCCTGGGGCCATGAAACACTACTGTTTAACAGACTGCTTATCAAAATAAACAGTTACAAGAGTAACTCACTAATTTCCCTCATCTCCCATAGTAGCGTTGTGTGCGTGTGTTCATTTCCCCATCTCCCATTGTAGCTAATTTCCCAGGGAAGTAAATAAGGAAATAGTGATTAAATCTGATTGGAATGCATTAGAGTCAATATACATAAACTACATAGCATCTGCAGGACAGCAAGTATAGTTGAAGGCACTTTTACTTTTGGGTGGAAGATTCTATCAGTTGCACACATGCATTGAATTTAAAGCAACAAAAGAACATAGCTTCCATCGATCATTGACAACAATATGGATTTAAGAGATTTAAATGTAGTTACTCATACTATGAAAAAATAAAATTGACTTCTTACAAGGGCATATAGATTTGACTTTGGGGAACAGTTAAAATAACAAACCAGAGGGAAGTCAAAAGATGAATACCCGTATAGTTAAAGAAAAACACTGATTCAAAACGCACTTTATAAAACTAAAAGCAGTTAAGGGCAGTTTGACCAACTATTGAGATACAGTAGTGCCCTAAATAAAAGGTATAAACATTCTCCATTGCCATTAACTGAAGTTGAACAGTATTTTTCAGTTCTTGCCTACTTTGTAAATGCAGGGGTGTATTCATTACGCTAATTGGGCATGACAGCATGCAATCGCTCAGTCCTTGTATTCAGTGTACTTCTTAGACGAGCCATGCACCTTGCTGGCAGGGTACTTCAGCCTATTTAGGGCCATTTTGCACAGCACTGCTTGGGGTAAATCGATATGACATTTCTCTGCCAGCTCAACTAGGTAGATGAGGACGTCGCTGAGTTCATGTGCCAGGTGCTCGCGCTCGGAGTCGGTCCAGCCGGGAAGTCCTTCGGTCACCTCGCCACGCCACTGGAACAGCTCCGATACCTCGCCAACTTCTCCGACCATAGCTAGCAGGAGGTTGCGGGGTTGGTGGAACTGGTTCCAGTCTCGCTCGTCAGTAAATTCCGCTTGCATCCGTCGTATGTCTTCGATGGTAGGTTCGGCAGTGAAAGAGAACGTATCAGTTGGGGTTCTTCTCTTGGTTCCATTTTGCTTGGCAGCGTGGATGTCTGCCTCGCCGTTTTCACAAGCTATTTTTGACTTGCTAGGAGTGCCATTGGTGTGTTTAGCTTCAGATGGGGCCACCGTCTCTCTGTCCAGTCCATGCACTCCATCGCCGTTCATTGCCATTGCCAATTTTACACCAAACTATTGCACGGATCAACACTTACTTCGCTGTAAACAACCAACCTTGACAACAATATGGGGAAAACTCCCGCCACAAAAACGCTGCTCTTGTACCCGGAAAATGTCACATACATCGCCGGAAATTCGAAATATGGGTTGCATTACATGTGTTGCATTGTGGGGTGTTGAGTTTTCCTAAAGGCACTTGCCCTCGTATTTTGTGTGAAAGTAAGTTTACTATGACTACAACTACCATAATAGCCTAAATAGAAAGGCTAAAAATGGCAGGCTCCTCTGCAGGAATGACTGCACTGCTATGTAATATCAATAAACAAATTGCAATATTTTATCCAACGATTACTTACCAAAGGCACAGTTGGTGTGTGATAAGGAGAATATGTATGTCTGTCTCCCGATGCCAGAGTCAAGCCCAAACAAAACGGAAAAGGTAGGTCCACGGAGTGAATGCTAACGTTAGCTAGCTCGCACTGATGTGCACTGTTTGTGTATCGTGTGCGCGCCTGTGCTAGTTAGCGAGGATGGCAGTCGCACATCATTCATAACCACATTCCCTTCCGTATTTAGACGTTGCAAACATTGCTGTTAGTTAAAAACCTCCATGCAGTTTATTTATAGCTATTCGTCTGCATGATAGTTTCCTTTATAAATATGTAAATATTGTCCTTCTTACCCCTCTCTGCCTTCAGAGCATCCTCACAGGTTGTCTCGACAGGGATTCTGAATGACTTTGATTAGGTATGATGATGTCACTAAAGTTTTGCTGATATGCCGCATTCAAAACAACTGGGAACTCATGACGTCAGTTATATTTAGGTCGGAAAGTCGGAGCTCTAGAAAGAGGCCCGAGTTTTTTTATTTCACCTTTATTTAACCAGGTAGGCTAGTTGAGAACAAGTTCTCATTTACAACTGCGACCTGGCCAAGATAAAGCAAAGCAGTGTGACACAAACAACAACACACAGTTACACATGGAATAAACAAACATACAGTCAATAATACAATAGAAATAGTCTATATATAATGTGTGCAAATGAGGTAGGACAAGGGAGGTAAGGCAATAAATAGGCCATAGTGACGAAATAATTACAATTTAGCAATTACACAGGAGTGATAGATGTGCAGAAGATGAGTGTGCAAGTAGAGATACTGGGGTGCAAAGGAGCAAAATAAATAACAGTATGGGGATGAGGTAGTTGGATGGGCTATTTACAGATGAGCTATGTACAGTTGCAGTGAACTGTGAGCTGCTCTGACAGCTGGTGCTTAAAGCTAGTGAGGGAGATATGAGTCTCCAGCTTCAGTGATTTTTGCAGTTTGTTCCAGTCATTGGCAGCAGAGAACTGGAAGGACAGGCGGCCGAACGAGGAATTGGCTTTGGGGGTGACCAGTGAAATGGTTCAGAGTTGGATGACTGTTCATATCGATTTTTTGTTGTTGTTGATTTAAAAAAAATAAAAAAATCCCAATCGGAGCTTGTTTTTCCCCAGTTCCCAGTTGTTTTGAACGCACTGAAGTTGGAGATTTCCGAGGTCCCTGTTATGAACGCGGCAGTAAATCCACCAACAGAACTGTCTAGAATGCTGCACTGTAAACTCCTATAACAGACAACCCAGGCAGTTAGCTATTCATAAGTCCAGTCTATTAGTCAGTTCAGAAAATGAAATTGTGGAGTTGATATAGTGGCCTCCCATTTGTAAGTGTTCAATTCTCTGACTGTGTATGTGTGCTTCTAGTGCTCCCCAGGAGCTGGTAGGTGTGGTGGGTCTGGAGATCCATGCTCAGATCCACTCCAACACCAAGCTGTTTTCTGGCTCCCAGGTCGGGTTCCAGGCTCCACCTAACTCCCTGGTGTCCTTCTTTGATGCCTCTTTACCTGGAACTCTACCTGTGAGTTATCGTGCATCTAATGAGAAACATGCCTCATGTCAATAAAGGTTGTTTGTCTATTCGTTGCGTAATAATACAGTTGTCCATCATAACATAATCTGGTCTATGTAACCTAGCCTACAATATGCCGATGTACATAGTCATTTGACCAAGTTCCTTTCTTTTTCCTCTTCAGGTGCTGAACAGACGATGTGTGGAGGCTGCAGTGATGACAGGTTTGGCTCTTAACTGTACCATCAACAGGAAGTCTCTCTTTGACAGGAAGCACTACTTCTACGCTGACCTTCCTGTAAGTCAACCCGGACCGCATCTATCCTCCAATCACAAGCAATCGTCAATCACATTTATTTCTAAAGCCCTTTTTAGGCTACATCGGCAGTTTTTACAAAGTTATTGAATACAGTAACCCGGCCTAAATCACAGAGGAGACAACTTACTCCCCCTTTAATAAGTAGCTCTCATTGGTCAAAGCAGCCATCTCTCCCCAAAGTAACTTTCCCATTTTACTTCCTCCCTGTCCCTGAGCTAGGCTATCATTTAATAGTGACGAGTCTGGCTAAACCGGCAGAAAAGCATATTGCCACCGATATCTAGCCAAATGACAGCTTCTGTTCCTCCTGTTAGCTGTTAGAAGTCAAGTCGCGGCCAAGTGATATTCACCCTCACCTTGCTGCCAGGCGCTCCTGGGTAATTTTAGTGCCGTTATGACTGACATTTTATGACCTTGACATCAAGACATGTCATTGGAAGAGTCGAAGAGATTCAATAGCAATTGCCCAACAAAGCCTCCCAAAACGTTTCATTTCACTTTGGAAAGATGGGCAGCCCTAGCTTAATGTGACCTGTGTAGAAAGAAATGACCCTGACATTACTCTTGACGAGCTGATGATGAGAAATTGTGGACCTGAGAAAAGGATGAATTTGAATAATTTAAGTGCCTTAGCGGTATTATACCATAATGTGACTTTCCACTCTCAAGAAAATGACAAGACGGCTAGAAGATTTGTCTGTTACAGTGCAATCCATACCTTTCCTGTATTAGATGAGTGAAGAGTTTCAAAAGCTTCCCTAACTTTGTCCTAAGGTCAAGGTCATTTCTAATGACCAATAGAGTAGCTTGTGAGGGTTATTTTGTGGGGTCAGGGAATGGATTGTTGATCGTCGGGTTGTCAGTGCAGTTGTCTTAATGTTATGGTACGTCAATATCCTGTCAATTAAGAAATGAACTAGATGGCATGATGGCCTAAGTCATTCTAGATCTTTTGAATGAAAGCATATGATCAACACAAGGCCTGCCAAGCCTAGATTGTTAGAAGATTGAGTTGTCTTCGAACCCAGCAGTCAGATTCATTGGTAATAATGTTATCGTGAGGCTACAGCTGCATAATCCTTCCTCACAGCAGAGGTAGATTATTGATTTCAAAAGCTCCGACATGTATCCCAGGGGTGAAGTCCCAGCAGGAAGCCGAAGGATTATTCCCAAATCCCACCTCATCTTGTTTCCCCGTTGTAGATTTTTCGGTCTGCTTACTGAGTGTTGCATCACCTCTCTCTCTCTCTCTCTCTGGGTTATGTTAAAACATGCGCTGTTGAAACCATAGTGCCAGTTAAGATTTTAAATGTTCACCATGCCCACAAGTAATACCAATGCTTATAAATATGTTTTTGCTTACGCTGTAGACAACACTTGTGTTTTACCAGGCCTGGGAAATAGACAGGGAATAGGGATGGAGAGTAAAAGGCCTATATTGCATAATGAATCCTGCTAATGCGTTAAATTCAGTTGGGAGTGATGTTCATGCTCTCTTCATGATATGTAGAGAGAGAAAACAATAGCCATGATGACCGAAGCATTAAGCAGCACATTCTCTATTAAATTATTTTACTAGCAGCCTGTTGAAGTAGAGAGAACGAGGACATTTAAAAAATATATATAAAAAAAATAAAACATGCATTTATTAAGAACACATGTATGGAGTTGTGCATTATTGATGTGTTCCATGATTTAATTTCACACAACGAACGCACTGCTGCTCATTACATGATTTATGATGCGCTTGCCTGACCAGCAGCAGGAATGAATTGAAGTGGCAGGCAGGTGTTATAACAGCTAGCCTCTTAATAACATGCACCAGCAGCTTCACACTAAGCTACTAGCGGATATGCATAATTAGACTTTTCTGGAGTGTTTTCTGTGCAGACGTTTATCCCTGACGACTATTTAATGACTCAAATGGATCTGTTTCGTGGGACGTGGATGTACAGTAGCTAGGCCTAGTTGAATCCAGGGTTGTAGAGGGGAATATTTTGGTGCATCGAATCATGAATCCGTTGAAGGAAGCTTAGATTCAGTGAGCTGAATCTGAAAACGACAAATAGCAGTCTAGTTGGAGAGAGAGCTCTCAGGTTTGGATTTACTTTCCTGAACCGACTGAGTGCTTTAATACCAGACTGCTCATTAGGCTTTGGGGCTGGGGTGTGACAAGAAGAGCTTGAAGGACCCAGAGGCTTCCAGTAGCAGTTTTTTTACCACCACTGGTCTGCATCCAACTTCAGCTGCCCTTCATTATACAAAGCACCAACACCCCTTCAGTGATTATGCAGGAATTGCAAATGATCCACCATTTTGGTGGGTGCTAAGCTAACTAATGTAGCCTGTGTGTGAACAGCAATGCATACACTATGCTAACTAGGAGGCGCTTGCGCTAATGAATCACATTTGCATTGACACTGACAGAGCTCTATGAGTGAATTGATTATTCTAGAAAGGGAGAAATCAGCATCTTTTAATGCTATAATCCTGTATTTATAGTACACCGCTGAGATAAAATGGAATGTCTCACGTGGTCCATTATGCTTGTGTTGTTGCCAATGATTGATTTGTTGATCAGGTACACAACAACACACAGATGGTTATGGTTAATTCACTTTTTTTCTCTCTTTTTTTTTTTTTGTTGCTCATATTTATTCCTTCCCTTTCTTTTTCTTCCGTCGGCATGCCAATAAATATGATGAATGTTTAGTCTTTTCTAGCGACGGTTGCCGTGGCAACGGGGCATAGCGCTACCGTACTCACTTGTGGAATAGCGGCAGCCAGCACAGTGGCTCTTCAGAATAAGAGAACAGATAAAATATTCATTCAGTTCGCTTTTTTGACTTTGAACCCCTCTCAACGAAACAACAATAATATTCCAACCGCATAATAATGAGTTGGAGTAACCAGTTTTAGGGGCCTATTATCCCCCCCCCAAAGTAAATAACTAATGGATGAATCTTAGCTCATGTTTAATGCATGGATTGCTATTTTGTTCATAACACTCTTGACCCCTTGAAATACTTAAGGTTATTTCCAAGTTAATTGTAATGGTAAATCGTTGATTATGCAGGCCAAGTTTATTTCGGTATTAACCCCATGTTTTCCTATAGTGTCTATAATATAAATGACTTAATTGTATTATATAGTGGCTGTAATTAAATACCTAAGCCTGGTCCCAGATCTGTTTGCGAGGAGTCCTCTATAGGTAATACCTATAATCGTTGTCATGCCAAATGTCAAGTTTATACAGCATATAAGACCAGGCTATTACATACCTGATAAATGAGACACATTTAGACAGCTGAAGCAAGCTCACAGAATTGACCTTTTGTAGTTTAATGTGTTTCCTCCATCCAGGCGGGCTACCAGATCACCCAACAGAGGCTGCCCATCGCTGTGGACGGCACCCTGACCTACAGTCACCTGGGGGGCCGTAAGAGGAACACGGTGGTCACCAAGAGTGTCAGGATCAAACAAATCCAGCTGGAGCAGGACAGTGGCAAGAGCCTCCACGATGACTACAGGAGCCAGACCCTTATAGACCTCAACAGAGCAGGTAGATGGAGTTTAGCTGCCCATTGGTGTAGCTCAACAGAGCAGGTAGATGGAGTTTAGCTTCCCATCGGTGTAGCTCAACAGAGCAGGTAGATGGAGTTTAGCGTCCCATCGGTGTAGCTCAACGGAGCAGGTAGATGGAGTTTAGCTTCCCATCGGTGTAGCTCAACGGAGCAGGTAGATGGAGTTTAGCTTCCCATCGGTGTAGCTCAACAGAGCAGGTAGATGGAGTTTAGCTTCCCATCGGTGTAGCTCAACAGAGCAGGTAGATGGAGTTTAGCTTCCCATCGGTGTAGCTCAACAGAGCAGGTAGATGGAGTTTAGCTTCCCATCGGTGTACCTCAACAGAGCAGGTACCATAGTTCAAACACTCATAGACTCCAAGAGGAGTCTACCATAGAGCTCCAACTAGTATATACAGATCTAGATAGAACAGGGACTGGCTAGCCAAATCCTATGTAGGCATATGGGGAGTGTATGTAACATCTCTCTCTCCCTCCAGGTGTGGGACTGATGGAGCTGGTGATGGAGCCAGACATGAGCTGTGGAGAGGAGGCAGCAGCAGCCGTCAGAGAGATGCAGCTCATACTGCAGGCTCTAGGGACCTGCCAGGGAAACATGGCTGGTGAGGAGGCCTGCATTGGACACACACACACTCACTAACACACCAGGGGAACATGGCTGGTGGGGAGGCCTGCATTGGACACACACACACTCACTAACACACCAGGGGAACATGGCTGGTGGGGAGGCCTGCATTGGACACACACACACTCACTAACACACCAGGGGAACATGGCTGGTGGGGAGGCCTGCATTGGACACACACACACTCACTAACACACCAGGGGAACATGGCTGGTGGTAGAGGGCCAGCAGTATCATACCTTCTCTCTTCCCATAGAGGGCCAGCAGTATCATACCTTCTCTCTTGCTATCGAGGGACAGCTGTCTCAATACCTTGTCTCGTGCTATAGAGGGCCAGCTGTCTCATACCTTCTCTCTTGCTATAGAGGGCCAGCTGTCTCATACCTTCTCTCTTCCCATAGAGGGCCAGCTGTCTCATACCTTCTCTCTTGCTATAGAGGGCCAGCTGTTTCATACCTTCTCTCTTCCTATAGAGGGCCAGCTCTCACACCTTCTCTCTTCCCATAGAGGACCAGCTGTCTCATACTTTCTCTCTTCCCATAGAGGACCAGCTGTATCATACCTTCTCTCTTCCCATAGAGGGCCAGCTGTCTCATACCTTCTCTCTTGCTATCGAGGGCCAGCTGTCTCATACCTTCTCTCTTGCTATCGAGGGCCAGCTGTCTCATACCTTCTCTCTTGCTATAGAGGGCCAGCTGTATCATACCTTCTCTCTTCCCATAGAGGGCCAGCTGTCTCATACCTTCTCTCTTGCTATCGAGGGCCAGCTGTCTCATACCTTCTCTCTTGCTATAGAGGGCCAGCTGTCTCATACCTTCTCTCTTGCTATAGAGGGCCAGCTGTCTCATACCTTTTCTCTTGCTATAGAGGGCCAGCTGTCTCATACCTTCTCTCTCCTATAGAGGGCCAGCTGTCTCATACCTTCTCTCTTCCCATAGAGGGCCAGCTGTCTCATACCTTCTCTCTTCCCATAGAGGGCCAGCTGTCTCATACCTTCTCTCTTCCTATAGAGGGCCAGCTGTCTCACACCTTCTCTCTTCCTATAGAGGGCCAGCTGTCTCACACCTTCTCTCTTCCTATAGAGGGCCAGCTGTCTCACACCTTCTCTCTTCCTATAGAGGACCAGCTGTCTCATACCTTCTCTCTTCCTATAGAGGGCCAGCTGTCTCACACCTTCTCTCTTCCTATAGAGGGCCAGCTGTCTCATACCTTCTCTCTCCTATAGAGGGCCAGCTGTCTCATACCTTCTCTCTCCTATAGAGGGCCAGCTGTCTCATACCTTCTCTCTTGCTATAGAGGGCCAGCTGTCTCATACCTTCTCTCTTCCCATAGAGGGCCAGCTGTCTCATACCTTCTCTCTTCCTATAGAGGGACAGCTGTCTCAATACCTTGTCTCGTGCTATAGAGGGCCAGCTGTCTCATACCTTCTCTCTTGCTATCGAGGGACAGCTGTCTCAATACCTTGTCTCGTGCTATAGAGGGCCAGCTGTCTCATACCTTCTCTCTTCCCATAGAGGGCCAGCTGTCTCATACCTTCTCTCTTCCCATAGAGGGCCAGCTGTCTCATACCTTCTCTCTTGCTATAGAGGGCCAGCTGTTTCATACCTTCTCTCTTCCTATAGAGGGCCAGCTCTCACACCTTCTCTCTTCCCATAGAGGACCAGCTGTCTCATACTTTCTCTCTTCCCATAGAGGACCAGCTGTATCATACCTTCTCTCTTCCCATAGAGGGCCAGCTGTCTCATACCTTCTCTCTTGCTATCGAGGGCCAGCTGTCTCATACCTTCTCTCTTGCTATCGAGGGCCAGCTGTCTCATACCTTCTCTCTTGCTATAGAGGGCCAGCTGTATCATACTTTCTCTCTTCCCATAGAGGGCCAGCTGTCTCATACCTTCTCTCTTGCTATCGAGGGCCAGCTGTCTCATACCTTCTCTCTTGCTATAGAGGGCCAGCTGTCTCATACCTTCTCTCTTGCTATAGAGGGCCAGCTGTCTCATACCTTCTCTCTTGCTATAGAGGGCCAGCTGTCTCATACCTTCTCTCTTCCCATAGAGGGCCAGCTGTCTCATACCTTCTCTCTTCCTATAGAGGGCCAGCTGTCTCATACCTTCTCTCTCCTATAGAGGGCCAGCTGTCTCACACCTTCTCTCTTTCCATAGAGGGCCAGCTGTCTCATACCTTCTCTCTTCCCATAGAGGGCCAGCTGTCTCATACCTTCTCTCTTGCTATAGAGGGCCAGCTGTCTCATACCTTCTCTCTCCTATAGAGGGCCAGCTGTCTCATACCTTCTCTCTTCCCATAGAGGGCCAGCTGTCTCATACCTTCTCTCTCCTATAGAGGGCCAGCTGTCTCACACCTTCTCTCTCCTATAGAGGGCCAGCTGTCTCATACCTTCTCTCTCCTATAGAGGGCCAGCTGTCTCATACCTTCTCTCTTCCCATAGAGGGCCAGCTGTCTCATACCTTCTCTCTTCCTATAGAGGGCCAGCTGTCTCATACTTTCTCTCTTCCTATGGAGGGCCAGCTGTCTCACACCTTCTCTCTTCCTATAGAGGGCCAGCTGTCTCACACCTTCTCTCTTCCTATAGAGGGCCAGCTGTCTCATACCTTCTCTCTCCTATAGAGGGCCAGCTGTCTCATACCTTCTCTCTCCTATAGAGGGCCAGCTGTCTCATACCTTCTCTCTTGCTATAGAGGGCCAGCTGTCTCATACCTTCTCTCTTCCTATAGAGGGCCAGCTGTCTCACACCTTCTCTCTTCCTATAGAGGGCCAGCTGTCTCATACCTTCTCTCTCCTATAGAGGGCCAGCTGTCTCATACCTTCTCTCTCCTATAGAGGGCCAGCTGTCTCATACCTTCTCTCTTGCTATAGAGGGCCAGCTGTCTCATACCTTCTCTCTTCCCATAGAGGGCCAGCTGTCTCATACCTTCTCTCTTCCTATAGAGGGACAGCTGTCTCAATACCTTGTCTCGTGCTATAGAGGGCCAGCTGTCTCATACCTTCTCTCTTGCTATCGAGGGACAGCTGTCTCAATACCTTGTCTCGTGCTATAGAGGGCCAGCTGTCTCATACCTTCTCTCTTCCCATAGAGGGCCAGCTGTCTCATACCTTCTCTCTTCCCATAGAGGGCCAGCTGTCTCATACCTTCTCTCTTGCTATAGAGGGCCAGCTGTTTCATACCTTCTCTCTTCCTATAGAGGGCCAGCTCTCACACCTTCTCTCTTCCCATAGAGGACCAGCTGTCTCATACTTTCTCTCTTCCCATAGAGGACCAGCTGTATCATACCTTCTCTCTTCCCATAGAGGGCCAGCTGTCTCATACCTTCTCTCTTGCTATCGAGGGCCAGCTGTCTCATACCTTCTCTCTTGCTATCGAGGGCCAGCTGTCTCATACCTTCTCTCTTGCTATAGAGGGCCAGCTGTATCATACTTTCTCTCTTCCCATAGAGGGCCAGCTGTCTCATACCTTCTCTCTTGCTATCGAGGGCCAGCTGTCTCATACCTTCTCTCTTGCTATAGAGGGCCAGCTGTCTCATACCTTCTCTCTTGCTATAGAGGGCCAGCTGTCTCATACCTTCTCTCTTGCTATAGAGGGCCAGCTGTCTCATACCTTCTCTCTTCCCATAGAGGGCCAGCTGTCTCATACCTTCTCTCTTCCTATAGAGGGCCAGCTGTCTCATACCTTCTCTCTCCTATAGAGGGCCAGCTGTCTCACACCTTCTCTCTTTCCATAGAGGGCCAGCTGTCTCATACCTTCTCTCTTCCCATAGAGGGCCAGCTGTCTCATACCTTCTCTCTTGCTATAGAGGGCCAGCTGTCTCATACCTTCTCTCTCCTATAGAGGGCCAGCTGTCTCATACCTTCTCTCTTCCCATAGAGGGCCAGCTGTCTCATACCTTCTCTCTCCTATAGAGGGCCAGCTGTCTCACACCTTCTCTCTCCTATAGAGGGCCAGCTGTCTCATACCTTCTCTCTCCTATAGAGGGCCAGCTGTCTCATACCTTCTCTCTTCCCATAGAGGGCCAGCTGTCTCATACCTTCTCTCTTCCTATAGAGGGCCAGCTGTCTCATACTTTCTCTCTTCCTATGGAGGGCCAGCTGTCTCACACCTTCTCTCTTCCTATAGAGGGCCAGCTGAGAGTGGATGCCAACGTGTCCGTCCACAGACCTGGGGATCCTTGGGGCATCAGGACTGAGGTCAAGAACATCAACAGTGCCCGCAACCTGGCCAGGGCCATAGGTGAGTGCTGCAGAGGGCTTTTCACAATACTGAGCCAAACCAGAGAGGCGAAGCGAGAAGCTCCACTCGCGTCAATGCGAGAATACGGCGATAAGTACACCAACTGGGGATTGTTTTTGTATGGAGGTCTATGAGAGGGGGTCGGATCTGGTAAGAAAAAAATGTGATAGCTAATTTTCTAAGTGAGGCTTATTTGACCTAATAGAAGTTGCATAATGTTTAGGTTGTTTTACGAATGTACTGATATACACTACATGACCAAAAGCATGTGGACACCTGCTCGTTGAACATCTCATTCCAAAATCGTGGGCATTAATATGGAGTTGGTCCCCCCTTTTGCTGCTATAACAGCCTCCACTCTTCTGGGAAGGCTTTCCACTAGATGTTGGAACATTGCTGCGGGGACTTGCTTCCATTCAGCTACAAAAGCATTAGTGAGGTCGGGCACTGATGTTGGACGATTAGGCCTGGCTCACAGTCGGTGTTCCAATTCATACCAAAGGTGTTCGATGAGGTTGAGGTCAGGGCTCTGTGCAGGCCATTCAAGTTCTTCCACACCGATCTCGACAAACCATTTCTGTATGGACCTCGCTTTGTGCACGGGGGCATTGTCATGCTGAAGCAGGAAAGGGCCTTCCCCAAACTGTTGCCACAAAAGTGGAAGCACAGAATCGTCTACAAGCGTTAAGATTTCCCTTCACTGGAACCAAGGGGCCTAGCCCGAACCATGAAAAACAGCCCCAGACCATTATTCCTCTTCCAACAACATTACAGTTGGCACTATGCAATGGGGTAGGTTGTGTTCTCCTGGCATCCGCCAAACCCAGATTTGTCTGTCCAGAGAATGTTTCCACTTTTCCAGAGTCCAATGGCAGCGAGCTTTATACCACTCTAGCCAATGCTTGGCATTGCTCATGAGCACGGCCATGGAAACCCATTTCATGAAGCTCCTGACGAACAGTTATTGTGCTGATGTTGCTTTTGGAGGCAGTTTGGAACTCGGTAGTGAGTGTTGCAACCGATGACCGATGATTTCTACGCGCTACAGCACTCGCTGGTCCCATTCTGTGAGCTTGTTTGGTCTACCACTTTGCGGCTGAGCCGTTGTTGCTCCTAGACATTTCCACTTCACAATAACAGCACTTACAGTTGACCGGGGCAACTCTCGTAGGGCTGAAATTTGACGAACTGACTTGTTGGAAAGATGGCATCCTATGACGGTGCCACGTTGAAAGTCACTGAGCTCTTCAGTAAGGCCATTCTACTGCTAATGCTTGTCTATGGAGATTGCATGGCTGTTTGCTCAATTTTATACACCTGTCAGCAACTGGTGTCCACTAATTTGAAGGGGTGTCCACATACTTTCATTTATATATATAAGTGGACGCACGTGGCATCTCAGCAACTTTGAGGGAAAACATGTATATTGGAGTTGTCTATTGTTCACAAGTGTATCTGCCCTCTCTTTGGCTAGAATGTTCCCATCTAATCTTGCCTCCTCCCGCCTGCCTTTCCGTCTTTGCGACAACGACTCCCATTGTCAGGGCAGGGACAAGACCATCTCGTCATTATATAGACTATGTTATAGAGTATCTCCGGCCAAACTGAGCCGAGCCAAACCAAGCTGTATTGAGCTGGCCTGGTTAAAGCCTTCACCATAGTTGCTGGAACCGTGCCGAAAAGGACAATGTGAATAGACAATATCTGAGCCAGAACAGTTTGGTTCAGGTTGGCACGATAGTGTGTGAAGGGTATATCCTCATTGTCATTGGTGGGAGTTAGTGGAGGTACTGAAGTGAAGCGGTCGCAACCCAGTGGGTCTGGAATGAGCTAGTTGGATGAGCACTCAGGGAATTAGACACACACACACACACACAGAAAGAGAGAAAAAGAGCGAACAGCATGGAATCCTTTTCATGGGCTGTCATCTTTCTGAAACAGTCGTCTGATGGAGGGCTGTGTAATTATGCGTGCACTGCAAGTCAAACTGGGAGTCAAAGATTAGAGACAACATGAGGCATAAACACACACACACACACACACACACACACACACACACACACACACACACACACACACACACACACACACACAGACACACACAGAAATGAGGCTCACACACAACCGGCCTTATCTGTCTTCGCCTGTGTGAATGTTCTCTCAGACAACTCAGTGTAACTGCCATAACCTCCCCTTGTCTCAACTTCATACGTCTTTCCATGATTTGTTCTTTCTGAGGTGTTTTATCCCTAAAGGTAGTCGTCACTCTCTCTGCCCACAGGAAGCAGAGAAAGAGGCTTTCTGTTGACAGGAACTGAAGATGGAAAGTCTTCTGAAGAGACGTTTAGTGTAGAGGGAGAGTTAACATGGACGAGAAAGCACGAGGCCTTTCCTACCCACACAAACTCAGGAAGATATAGAATACAACTTTATTGACCATTTGTTTCAGTGAACAACTGAGCACACACAGTCTGTATGCCTAACTTAGGCTAAATTGGCTTTCTACGGAACAATAGATTTCCCTCAACACTAATTCCACTTCTACAGAGTTTCCCATCAAACTTTTTTCTTTCCTCTCCAACTTACTGGAGACAGTGGAGAGTCATAGGGGCCATTGGAATTCTTCACCGGGAGCAGCAGGCCATTAACAGTTGGTGTGATACGAAGTGACTTGGCCGCTTGCATTATTTATCCCAAGAGTAGACTTCCATTTTAGCTTAGTGCAGAGAAGTGATAAAGAGTTTTTAAAAGTCAAAACTCCAGATAGTCGTTTGTCACAGAGAACTAATGTAGCAGCAGTTAGGAGACTTCAGGCATGGCCATGTGTCATGGCAGATGTTGGGAGGATCTAATACCGTGCCAGTGGCTGGATGCTTGCTTCTGAACAGGCCTTGTGTGTGTGTGTGTGTGTGTGTGTGTGTGTGCATCAACAGACTATGAGATCCAGAGACAGATGTTTGTCCTGGAGAGCGGCGGCACGGTGCAGAACGAGACACGGTCGTTTGATGGCAAGACTGGGTAAGAGGCTTATAGAACCAAGTCAAGCTGACAAGTCCCATTACGTTACAGTGTTTCTGATAACATGTCAAAAATGTCTATTGACTAAGAATATGATGTTTCACAGGATAAGGTACAATATACACAGGATGCATCTCTTCAGGGTTTTAATAGTTATTTGGGTCAGATATTCAACCCCCCCTATAATTCAACACCGTATTCCCATATCCAGTGTGATATTTGATCTCAAGACATTCTCTCTTCTGGGGTTGATTTGAAAAGGTTTTAGTAACTAAGGAGGATGAATGAGGCCACTTGGAGTCAGTCAGTGTCTGGTGTTGTGGACCAGCGTGCTAGCGAGGGTTGTAAAGCCCATGAAATGAGCTGCTCTTCACACAGCTGGGGCCTGCCTTTAATGCGCAAGTTAGCGTTTTTCTTGTTCTGGAGGCAGCTCTGCAGAGTGGTCAATAGCTGGCACAGCCACAAAGTCATAAAATCTGATTTTAAACCGAACCTTAACCACACTGCTAATATCCTGATGCCTAACACGAACCTTAAATGAAGAACAAAAAGCCAATTTTGACTTTGCAGCTGGCCTATCTATGGGGAAATCGCTCAGTTCTGCCTCCAGGACAAGACTCGTGACAATAAACGTCAACTTGCCTATAACACCATCGTGTGTGTGTGTGTGTGTGTGTGCGTGTGCGTGCGTGCGTGCGCTGGCCCTGATAGAGTGTGTTTGACAGCAAAGGCCCACAGCTCTGTCATGGTCCAGAAATACACAGAATGACTGGGGGCCCCTCACCTCACACCTGTGGCCCTCGCCCATAGTTACAGCCTCTTCAACATGAACAATCTGCCGTAGTAACTGTTATAACGAGCGAAACACTATCGTTATACAGTACCTCAAAGCCATAACATGTGGTTCCTGCCCTGTGTTTTACAGTCACACCATTCCAATGAGAGACAAGGAGGGCCTTCAGGACTACAGGTGAGTACATCTCATATTCACTTCAGAATGTTCTAGCAGCACAGCCTCCAGCACGGTGTGTGGTATTATACGATCACTGCTGTAGGGCCTGCGTGGAGAGAAGAGGGGGAGCGAGACAGGAAGGAGAGGAGAGAGGTCATCGTGGCTAGGGGCCCAGTAGATGGACATCCCGATAAACATGCGCCACCTCGCGGCCCTAACGCTTCAGTTAGCAAGAGTTGTGACGGAGAGTAAGCGTGCGACGCAGTCACACAAGAGTGTGTGTGTGTGTTTTGTGTGTAGAGACAGCCCTTTGTCTGACCGTGTGACACTGTGTCGTCTAGGAGGCCTGCAGAGATACAGCCAGCACTCCGCTCTTATCGTTCTCTACTGCTGATAACAGCTCCATCTCTATCTTATCTCACTCCTGCCTCTCTTTCTCGCTCCCTCGCTCCTCTGTTGTCTTTAACCGTGCCCGCTCTGGGTGCTCCCTCTGTCACACATGCACTCCCACCTCTCCTCTCTCTTCTCTCTCCCCTCGCTCTCTCCTCTCTCTCTCTCACCTTTCTTCTCTCTCCCACCTCTCCTCTCTTCTCTCTCCCACCTATTCTCTCTCCCCTCGCTCTCTCTTTTCTTCTCTCTCCATCTTTCTTACTCCCCCCCCTCCCCCTCCAGGTTCATGCCGGAGCCCAACCTGCCTCCTCTGATGGTGTACGAGGCGTGCTCTACAGCCCCCCCTGGTGTTGCCCCCAGCCAGGTGGTGGTTCTGGAGGAGGTGAGGGAGAGGCTGCCGGAGCTGCCCAGCGTCAGGAGGCAGAGGCTGGTGGAGACCTACGGCATCCTCCCCGAACACAGCTTCACCCTGGTGGTGAGTGACTACTACAGTATGTAGGTGTGTCTGTTAACGTCCAACTGAGCAAGTTAATTATAGGAGATGGTAGGTAGGTTTCTCAGTCCATCTCTCTGGCTTTCATCTTCTGTCTTCCTGTCTGTCTCTCTCCCTCCCACTTTTTGGCACTCGTTTCTGCTCCCCCTCTCTCCCCCTCTTCCTTTATCTCTCCATTGTACCCTCTCCCTCACTGTCTCTCAATTTAATAACTACCCAAAGTAACCTATTCTTGCACAGCCAGTTACCCTGTCTGCACTTCTGCCTCTGTCCAGCAAGGCGCAGTAGATTGTTGTATATACAGTATTATTGAGTGTGTTTCATTGGGTCTCCTGTTGTAGAATGAGGACGGGCTGATGGACTACTTTGAGGCCGTCGTCAGGGAGACCAAGGCTGGGCCGAGAAAGGTGATTGGCTGGGTGATGAACGAGCTGCAGGGCCTCCTCCATCAACAGAACCTGAGTGTCAGCCAGAGGTGAGACACTCAGTCGTCCTCTTCCTCATCCTCTTCCTCTGTGCCCTACTCTAGCCTCAGTCATTCTCTTTCTCCTCTCCACCTCATCCCTATCATTCTTCCTCTACACCCTTCATCTTGTTTCGCCCTCTTCTCCCTCCCCCCCTCCCAAACTCCTATCATGTCTCTCCTCCCCTTCCTCCTCCTCCTCCGTTCTACTCTTTCAGTCTTGCGTTGCCTTCAAACCCCATGTTGAAGATCCTATCTCAGCATCCAACGTCTTGGCTAGACGGAGGCCTGAAATCATTTCCATACTGGAAGCATCATTGATGTGCTTTTCCCCAGCGATGTTTCCTATCTATCTTCGTGTTGATACCTTCCATTATTGCTATGGCAGGCCGTGAATGTGAATAGAGAATATATCTGGGTAATAAGCTGAGTGTTTTGAGTTGTTTTTCTATATTACTGTTTTTATCCTACACTCCAGACTGTTCTAAGACTGTGATCAAACAGAAGTATGATGTTTTATGTCTTTTGTCTGAGAACTAGTGGATGATGGGTGGGTGTTTGTGCCTTTTTGTCATTTTGAAGAAAGTGAGAGTGGATGTTGACTATGTGTGGATTCACGTGTTTGTTTATTCATATTTCCGTTCATAACTCAGTCAGTGTGTATGTGTCTCTGGCTCAGTGTGTGTCTGACTCGGGGATTCGTGTCAGAACTGATGATCATGTGCCCTGTAGGTGGCAATGGGCTGTCACAGAGAGAGACGGGGCCAAATAGCCTCTCATTATAAGCACAGTGACTCTGGGGTAGATGGACACCGTCACACAGGAGAGGATAGACTGGGTCTAATGACATCTCCTGTGTCTTCTCTCTCTCTCTTCCTTCTCTCTCGCTCTCTCTCTCTCATATCTGTCTCTCTCTCATTTCTGTCTCTCGCTCTCTCTCTCATATCTGTCTCTCTCTCTCTCATATCTGTAACTCTCATTTCTGTCTCTCGCGCTCTCTCTCATATCTGTCTCTCTCTCTCTCATATCTGTAACTCTCTCTCTCATATGTCTCTCTTTCTCTCTCTTGCTCCCTCTCTCAGTCCGATCTCTCCTCAAGCTCTAGCCCAGATACTGAATCTCCAGGAGAATGGACAAATCTCTTCTTCTATCGCCAAGCAGGTGAGGGATAACAAAATGGCATAACATCCAAAACATTTAATGCAATGTCCATATGTGTTACTACACTGAGTGTACAAAATATTATTAACACTTTCCATGACATAGACTGACCAGGTGAATCCAGGTGAAAGCTATGAGACCTTATTGATGTCACTTGTTAAATCCACTTCAATCAGTGTAGATGAAGGGGAGGAGACATGTTAAAGAAAGATTTTTAAGCCTTCGGAGGGTGAATGGGCAAGACAATAGATTTAAGTGCCTTTGAACGGGGTATGGTAGTAGGTGACAAGCGCACTGGTTTGAGTGTGTCAAGAAGTGCAAAGCTGCTGGGTTTTTCACACTCAACAGTTTCCCGTGTGTATCAAGAATGGTCCACCACCCAAAGGACATCCAGCCAACTTGACACAACTGTGGGAAGCGTTGGAGTCAACATGGGCCAGCATCCATGTGGAACGCTTTCAACACCTTGTAGTGTCCATGCCCTGATGAATTGTAGCTGTTCTGAGGGCAAAGGGGGTGCAACTCAATATTAGGAAGGTGTCCTTATTGTTTTGTACCCTCAGCGTATATTATATCATTTTCAATTGGGGTTTAACCTGAGTGTTTCATTGCTCCATACAGGTGTTCCAGGAGCTGTGGAAGACCCCAGGTAAAACGGCCCAGCAGATCGTCAAGGAGCAGGACCTGGGGATGGTCAACGACAGTACAGAGATCCACAGGATTTGCCAGAAGGTGGTGGACTCACACCCAGACCAGGTGAGGCCTCCCTGGGCAAGAGCTGCCACAATGAGGGCAGGTAGTTTGCCCCTGGTGATGTGTTGGGCAGACCACACCACCCTCTGAAGAGCCCTGCGGTTAGGGGCGGTGCAGTTGCCATACCAGGCGGTGATTCAGCCCGACAGGATGCTCTCAATTGTGCACCCGTAAAAGTTTGAGGGTCTTAGGGGCCAAGCCAAATTTCTTTAGCCTCCTGAGGTTGAAGAGGTGCTGTTGCACCTTCTTCACAAAACTGTCTGTGTGGGTGGACCATTTCAGATTGTCAGTGACGTGTACGCCGAGGAATTTGAAGCTTTTCACCTTCTCCACTAAGTTCGTGTCTCCAGATGTCCACGTTCAGCTCCATCATTTTATTGCCATTAGGAGAGAGAGAGAGGTTATTTTTCTGGTACCACTCCTCCAGGGCCCTCACCTCCCCCCTGTAGGCTGTCTCGTCATTGTTGGTAATCAGGCCTACTACTGTTGTGTCGTCTGCTGTTACTGTTCCCCCTACAGGTCCAAGCCATCCGCAGTGGGAACAAGAAGGTTCTGAACAAGCTCATGGGTCTGGTCCAGAAGGAGACTAAAGGCAGGGCTGACCCAGTCCTGGTACGGGCCGTCCTGGAGCAGAAGACCTCCTGAGGACTAACTAACACTGTCTGTGGCCACCTTGACTGCCTCAACCTTCATATGCCTGGTGGAATATCAAACTGGTCCAAGAGGCAGCAAGCGTGACATCTTTATGGGTTCATCATAGTTATCATGTCCTCTGGTCAAGAGGATTATTGTTGCTAAATCAACTGTCTGTCATGTTGTCTTCTGGCACCGTAACCACCTTTAAGTTGTTGCAGTTGTATTGTAACTTTATTTGTGTACATACATCTATTCTAATTCTCTTTGGAGTGTGCACACTTATCCCCTCCCAAACACACTTACAGTGAGGGAAAAAGTATTTGATCCCCTGCTGATTTTGTACGTGGCAAAACCCTTGTTGGCAATCACAGAGGTCAGACGTTTCTTGTAGTTGGCCACCAGGTTTGCACACATCTCGAGGGATTTTGTCCCAGTCCTCTTTGCAGATCTTCTCTAAGTCATTAAGGTTGAGGCTGACGTTTGGCAACTCAAACCTTCAGCTCCCTCCACAGATTGTCTATGGGATTAAGGTCTGGAGACTGGCTAGGCCACTCCAGGACCTTAATGTGCTTCTTCTTGAGCAACTCCTTTGTTGCCTTGGCCGTGTGTTTTGGGTCATTGTCATGCTGGAATACCCATCCACGACCCATTTTCAATGCCCTGGCTGAGGGGAGGTTCTCACCCAAGATTTGACGGTACATGGCCCCGTCCATCGTCCCTTTGATACGGTGAAGTTGTCCTGTCCCCTTAGCAGAAAAACACCCCCAAAGCATAATGTTTCCACCTCCATGTTTGACGGTGGGGATGGTGTTCTTGGGGTTATAGGCAGCATTCCTCCTCCTCCAAACACGGCGAGTTGAGTTGATGCCAAAGATCTGCAAAGAGCTCCAAACACTTTCACCCAGTTGTCCTCTGAATCATTCAGATGTTCATTGGCAAACTTCAGACGGGCATGTATATGTGCTTTCTTGAGCAGGGGGACCTTGTGGGCGCTGCAGGATTTCAGTCCTTCACGGCGTAGTGTTACCAATTGTTTTCTTGGTGACTGGTTCCAGCTGCCTTGAGATCATTGACAAGATCCTCCCATGTAGTTCTGGGCTAATTCCTCACCATTCTCATGATCATTGCAACTCCACGAGGTGAGATCTTGCATGGAGCCCCAGGCCGAGGGAGATTGACAGTTCTTTTGTGTTTCTTCCATTTGCGAATAATCGCACCAGCTGTTGTCACCTTCTCACCAAGCTGCTTGGCGATGGTCTTGTAGCCCATTCCAGCCTTGTGTAGGTCTACAATCTTGTCCCTGACATCCTTGGAGAGCTCTTTGGTCTTGGCCATGGTGGAGAGTTTGGAATCTGATTGATTGCTTCTGTGGACAGGTGTCTTTTATACAGGTAACAAGCTGAGATTAGGAGCACTCCCTTTAAAAGTGTGCTCCTAATCTCAGCTCGTTACCTGGGATCCAGAAATCTTTCTGATTGAGAGGGGGTCAAATACTTATTTCCCTCATTAAAATGCAAATCAATTTATAAATTTTTGACATGCGTTTTTCTGAATTTTTTTGTTGTTATTCTGTCTCACTGTTCAAATAAAACTACCATTAAAATTATAGACTGATCATTTCTTTGTCAGTGGGCAAACATACAAAATCAGCAGGGGATCAAATACTTTTTTCCCTCACTGTACTTCATCTAAAACTGTCAAGGGAATGGGATGGCATACACTTCCTCCATGATAATCACACTTTAAGCAGAGACATTCAGACATTCTGGAATCCCTTTGCAGTTTGGAACACCCTGAACCCACCCATGGCAGAACACAGCTAATAAAGGTATGGCCCATTACCAGGCAGTTTGGGAGTCGTCCCAGAAGTCATCTTTCTGCTTTTATCACTGTCCTCTGGCAGCACTGGAATGAATCAGGAGAGCAACAGCGGACTGAAGTACTATATGCAATGTATCTCCTGATACTCCCTCTAAAATGGATCGGATTAGGAATGATTTAGAGGTCAGTGTTCAGTCAGAGGAGAGAGAGAGGGGAAGTAGTCATGAGTAGTGAGCGCCCCCTTGTGGCTGTCAAGTGAAGGAGATACATCTCTATCCTTTCGCCTTCTATGCATGTCTCTAGAGTTAGGCATCTCTTTTACATTCAGATGGCTTGAATATTGAGTTTTGGCAAATCACGCTGTAATTCAATACTGGTTGGCTGTGTGCATGTGACTTCAGTTTGGTAACGTAGGTAGTTGCCTCCCATTCATCCCCTTTGTTTCTATTGAATGTCGTATGCAGTGACCTATTTAAGAGGTATTGTACATAACACAATTGGACTTCTTGATTTAAAAAAAAGAGGGTTTGTGGCTGGCTGCTGTTTCAGTGCCTGTGAAGAAGACCTAGTTTTGAACAGAAGCTGGGTCACTGGATGAAGGGCTGTCAGAAGCCCTGTTTATACCTGCTGTTAACATTCGTCCTGATCTTGTCCGTTTACACTTAGATCTGATCACAATGAGTCTTTTAATCGTCGAAAAATGTGTCCACAATCAGAATTGGACAAGATCAGGACAAAGGCTGAATGTTAGAACCAGGTATGAACAGGGCTAGAGGGGGGATTGTTTACTAAATGAGGCCAGTGGAGTCCACTGAACAAACCATTGAAAACAACCACTTCTGGGCGAAAGAAGAGGAAGGAAAAATGTGTTTTCCCTGTGTTTTGCATTTTACTTAACCTTTGCCAAGGTGAAGCTAAAATATAAATTTAGGTAGAGAAGCTGTCAAGTCAAAACATGACATTTATCTGTTCTTCAATAAAAATGTATTATAAAGAAAACACATACATGTCTTCGTTGGACAAGAGATGTCTTTATTAAAATAATAATTCCTTGGAACCTCTGACTTTAATGACAGAAGAATACACAGTGGAGTAACCTGACAAGGTCATCGCTGACATCTAAAATGGATGCTAATAGTTGTAGAAAGGGCGAAACTAGACTACTTCTCTTTGGAATGAAACCTCTACGCAACTGAAGAGAACTGTGTCTCTAAGAAATAAATGTGATCACACAACATTCTACTACAAGAAAATATGTAGTACATCACCACATTTAGCAATGGCAAGAAATGATGCATTCCATAACTGTCCATCGGTCGTTGTGGACTAGTTCGAGCAGACAGTGGTATATTTTTGACTTTGCAGCTGCATCCACATTCATCCCTAGGGTCATATTCATTAGGATGCACCATAGGAAAAGGTTTTGCAATGAAAAAGAGTATTTCTAAATGGATAAGCTCACTTTTATGCCTACTGAACATGACCATGCTTAGCCCAGAGTAGACACTTTAAGCAACAGGAGGAAATTCATTCAAAATTCAGGCACCAATTTTTAGGTAGTTCTTCCCTAACATACTGATTTAATAGGGACAGGCATTGTAACAAAATGTCTCCTTGGTTGAAATCTAAACCTTAAATAAAATTAAGTCAATTAAAATCAAGGCTATTTATTTGTTGCTAATGGTAGACCATGTCTTAGTCTGGAATTGAAACTTAAACAATGGTGAAATGGAGCATATCAGCTTGGATTTCAGGTTACCCATGTCTTCCTGTGAGAGTTGGCCAACACACTGCTAAAATGAATGTGCCAAATCATCAATGAACCAACCAACAGTGATGTATTCCAATTTTCCCCAACTTGACTCATAAAAACAAACAAGAAACATGCATTCCCTAATATAGCAACGAGAAGACAGAACAACTCAAGTTATACAACTTCTGTGAAAAAATATGGCAACAGAACCTCTCTCTACAAAACAGTTACATTAAGTACATTCTGTATTAAATACCCAACCCCATCAGGAAACAAAAAGGTAATAAAGTACTCTTTATACCTAAAATATCAATAATGATTTGCATAGTGTGCTGCTTCTTTGATGTTTTTCCCCAGTTATATACATAAAGTACTAAAATAAGGCTAAGACATTGAGGGCTTCCCAAATGGCACCCATTACCCCATATAGTGCACTACTCTTGATTTATATGGTCAAAAGTAGTGCACTACATAGGAAATAAGGTGTTGTTTGGATGCAAACATTGAGTGCATCACCCTGATATGGAAAGCTCCTTTTAGAGAGACTTCATTATAAATAACGTGCATTCAGTGGACAGGACCTGGTGCACCATGGGAAAATGGAGTTAGCCGCAGCATTGAGAATTGACGTCAGAAGAACCCAGTGTCCTTAAGTATATCCCTAAATAAAATTTTAAAAAACGTCTAAATTGAATATCTAATGTGCATTGAAAACATAACATCAATGAAATATGTCTATTGAACAAAAAGTATTTGATTTAAGGTATTTAGCGACACACAAACTTGTTCTGTACAGTGAGCCTGATCTTCTAAGTTACTAGGCCTCTCCTTCACTCAAGAGTTTTGAACAACAACGACCACCAGATACATAACATTAGTGAATGCCATGGTCTACACCAACTCATAAAGTAAGTATGAGATGAATGTGACTCCCACTAGCATCCCACTTCTAACACCAACGCGCTAACCTGTAGAGTTTAGAGAGGTGCTGCTAGGGTACTTGTTACTGGTACCCCGTGTTTACAGCCAAGTTAGCGTTACTCATTGTGGATTTATTATTACTTTTCCACTATTTCTCTATTTTCTTTCTCTCTGCATTGTTGGGAAGGGCCCGTAAGCATTTCACTGTTAGTCTACACCTGTTGTTTACAAAGCATGTGACAAATACAATTTAATTAGTGATGAATATTCCGCAGGGAGAAATCCTGACAAAATAGGCTCCTGATTATTTCCAGTACAGCATGCAACCCCAGGGTGACAACACAGCACCACCAGAGATTTCGGTAAGGCCACGTATAAGTCCCCATTATATGGTGGCCATCACTACAAGACAACTAGAGCTGGTCACTGGAGAGGCTGTTGCTACCAGGGCAGTACACTGACATTTATGAATGCAATATTGTAGTCTAAAAGCTTAAAGGGACAGATTATGTGCCCTTTGTGTATCATTAACTTCTCATTGTTCCATTCAGCCTGTTCCATTCTATTCGGTCTTTGGTCGATTAGCCCCAAGCTTCCATTTCAGCATTCTTATTGGTTGGTGCAGGGGTTCCACCAAAGGCTTGAAGTAGGTCAGTACTTTCCAGTCATTATAAATCACATGACCTGCTCCTTGGATGTGACACAGGCCTATGCATACAACTCTCTGAGGGCAGAGCCATATACATATGAGTCTGTCTGAGGGGGTATCAACGGCAAATGCATCAAATGGATGAGAGATTCCTGTATGTTATGTGTTACTGTACATCAGAGCCCGCCGTTTTTATATATTGGTTTGGAAAAATATATTAGCCTCAAATAAAAAAAAAAATATATATATATAACAACCGTATAACAACCGATATATATATATATATATATATATCCCAATTTAAAAACTACCTCAGGGAGAGAGATAAAAGACGAGTGAATCAATCGAAGAGGTATAGTCTTCTTCATCAAGTAGTGTTGGAAAACATGAAACACTTTCAAAGAGTCTTTTTAAAACGTTTAAAATGACCCGTGTGGACACAACAGGTCAGGGACAGACACTCACTTCCCTGTGAGACAATGCTACCATAACATTATTAAAACATTATAATAATAATAATAATGTTATTATAACATTATTACAATGTTATTATATCGTTACTCCTCCATAGGGACGTGTGATAGTATTGAGTGCTCCTGCGCAATGGCCGCCAGTTCTTTGAGGAACTCTGTGAAGAGGACGGTTGCGAAGACCTCGGTCCTGGCCAGGGAAATGGTCTTGGGCTGGGGAGGAGGAGAGCTCTTCATCACCCTTCCTGCCTCCAGGGGGGAACATTCTCGGCTGTCTCCGCTGTTTGTATCTGTGGAGGATAAGTAAATAGAGATGAAAAATAAGACATTAGTAATAGTAGCGTTTAACTGCAGTTGGACATTGTCGCAAGCTCATGTTAGTCCACTTGAAAGAAGAAATTCTCCCATTTATATCAGTCTCATTTTCCTTTTTAAATCTCAAGCAATCTCATACCAATACATTCCTTGCTCAGAGAGAAAGCTCGCAGAAACCATTGGGAATGCAGTAGACTAGAGAAGAAGAATGTCAGGAGGTTGTTGTTTCTCCATTGCTGCAATGCTTCATGACCAAGCTGAATATATTATCCAAGTCCTCGAGGAGGAACCAAACAACACAAACTAAGCACAGATACAGTTTTAATCCTTCAGTGGTGCTTCATTGCAGCGATTAGAAACAACGTTATTGCTTGGCTCATTACTGGTCTTATGATCTAGGATATTGCCTCAAATCCTCTGTAAGCTTTGCCTGTATCTATTCTAATCTCAATGACCTGGCTATCTATGGCTATTGGCTACAAAACAGACCTAAATTACATTCTAATGATGATCATAGCATAGCTCACAATAAAGCTCAGAATTCAACATTGAACAACATCTATTCAAATAAAGCATTTATACTACCAGTACGTAACAGTACACAGTTATACGGTTGTTATAAACACTATGCATCCTGGCAGGGAAGCCATTACGTTAGCTTCAGAACATCTTTACTAACATGAAACCGGATATGTAGGACAGAGAATTATGGGTACTGTAGTCAATCAAGTCTCACCTTGACCCTTGAGTGAACTCTCCCTGGCTAGGAGGCAGTGCTGGGCGGAGGTGATCAGCTCTGGGAAGTCCTTCTTGGTCGAGGCCTGCTGCTCTATCTGGTTCTTAAGGGAGGCTAGTACCTGATATGAAAACACATATATAGTAACATCAGTAGAACATCAGACAGGAAATACAGTGCCTTCAGAAAGTATTCACACTCCTTGACTTTTTCCAAATTGGGTTGTGTTACAAAGAGGGATTAAATATGGAATAATTGTAATTTTTGGTCAATGATCTACACAAAATACTCTAATGTCAAAGTGGAAGAAAAATTCAAACATTTATTAAAACATTTATGAAAAATAAAACACTAATACATCTTGATTTGATAATTATTCACCCACTGAGACAATGTTAGAAACACCTTTGGCACCAATTACAGCTGTGAGTCTTTCTGGGTAAGTCTCTAAGAGCTTAGCACAGATGAATTGTACAATATTTGCCCATTATTATTACAAATATTATTCAAGCTCTGTCAAGTTGGTTGTTGATCATTGCTAGAAAGCCATTTTCAAGTCTTGCCATTGATTTTCAAACCGATTTAAGTTAAACTGTAACTCTGCCATTCAGGAACATTCAATATCGTCTAGGTAAGCAACGGCAGTATAAATTTGGCCTTGTGTTTTAGGTTATTTTCCTGCGGAAAGGTGAATTAGTCTCCCAGTGTCTGTTGGAAAGCAGACTGAAACAGGTTTTCCTCTAGGACTTTGCCTGTGCTTAGCTGTATTCCATTTATTTTTATCCTACAAAAACTCCCTAGTCCTTGCCGATGACAGGAATTCCCATAACATGGTGCAGCCAACACCATGTTTGAAAATATGAAGAGTGGTATTCAGTCATGTGTTGTGTTGAATTTGTCCCAAACAAAGCTTTGTATTCAGGGGAAAAAGTTATTTGCCTCATGTTTTGCAGTATTACTTATGTGTCTTGTTGCAAACAGAATGCATGTTTTGGAATATTTTTATTCTGCACATTATTTTGTTATTCTTTATTCTGTTCCTTCTTTTTACTCTGTCATTTAGGTTAGTATTGTAGAGTAACTACAATGTTGTTGATCTATTCTCAGCTTTCTCATATCACAACCATTAAACTTTGTAACCGTTTTAAAATCATCATTGGCCTCATGGTGAAATCCCTGAGCAGTTTCCTTCCTCTCCGGCAAATGAGTTAGGAAGGACGCCTGTATCTTTGTAATGACTGGGTGTATTGATACACCATCCAAAGCCTAATTAATATCATCACCATGCTCAAAGGGATATTCAGCGTTTGCTTTAAAAAAAATTGTATCTACCAATCAATGCCCTTCTTTGCGAGGCATTGAAAAACCTCCCTGGTCTTTGAATCTGTGCATGAAATGTATTACTCAATTGAGAGACCTTACAGATAATTGAATGTTTGGGGTAGTCATTCTGAAATCCTGTTAACCACTATTATTGAACACAGAATGAGTCCATTCAATTTATGTGATTTGTTAAGCACATTTTTACTCCTGAACTTACGTAGGCATGCCATAACACAGGGGTTGAATACTTAGACTCAATACATTTCAACATTTCATTTTTTATTAATTTCAAAAATGTTCTACTAACAAAATTCCACTTTGATATTATGGGGTATTTTGCGTAGATTAGTGACACAAAATCTTTAATCAATTTTAAATTCAGGCTATAACACATCAGAATGTGGAAAAAGTCAAGGGGGGGTGAATACTTTCTGAAGGCACTGTAGCTGCCAGAGCACAGAAAGTACAGGATAAATATTGTATCAAAGCTACAATGAGGTAGTCTCATTCGGCTATCCTGATCTCACGAGCTTACATTGAAACAAGATAGTGGATCAATGAGATAACAATGCTGAATTGTTTTGTTTTTTTGCACACATAAAACATTGTATTGTTCTACTAAGAAAAATGAATGCAATCATTGCATTTCCACAGCGCAAGATGCCTTATCAAAGAAAGTTTACATTTGTTTTGACTGAATTAAGCCAACAGGCTTTACGTACTTGATGCCAAGAGTATTGCTATACACACTATCAGGTGTAAAACAGGTAGCTTTTGCATAAAAGCATATCACACGATTGAAAACAAAACCAGAGGCATAAACCAGACAAAACAAGGACATTAAGCAAGACAAGACACACTGATGATGAGAGAACCAAACCGCATTCATCTCCATGACAAACAATCCACCTCTTTTAATCTGGACCCTAATGAAAATGAAGTACCCAGTGTTTGTACGTCAACAACTCGCCATCCCCTTTCATCCCCATCCAAACATTCCCTTTATTGCGAGCTTTCAAACAGCCCCATTCCATTTTGATTTACTTGTTTACACATCCTCTATTCAATTATGCATGAATCAGCCAGCAGGAGAGAAAAACACTGTTAAAGTCTCACTAGACTTGTTTCACAGCCATTTTGAACTCTGTTTTCATTGCCACGTTAAGTGTACGCCGCTCATAGGAAGCGTCCCAAATGGCACCCTATCCCCTATATAGTGCACTACTTTTACCCAGGGTCTATAATGCTCTGGTTAAAAGTAGTGCACTATATAGGGAATAAGGTTCCATTTGGGACACAGGCACAGTATTCATAATCTCCTTTCTAATTAATACTATTCATAACGGATCCCTCCTCTCTAACTTCTAACAGGTTGTTTCATGAGTCTCCAGAGGTTTAAACAGCTTAGAGCGGTGAGGGAGAAAAGCAAACAGTTTTTTGGGGGGAACGTTTTTACACCTCAAATGCTTACTAAATGGAGCAGAGTGAAATGTTTACTAAGAGAGTTGTGTCTCTCTTTTGAGCAGGCGTGCATTGCAGTGTCTATGATGAGTATCTTAACAGTAGGATTGTGTCCATCTCAGCCTCAAAGTCATTGAGAGAGAACAAAGGATACAGATAGACAGACAGACTGAAAGTCAATACATAGAGATAGATGGACAGACAGACTGACAGAATTATTGGAATCTAGGAGTGGACACTGGGCTGGTGACAGTCACACTCACACACACACACACACACACACACACACACACACACACACACACACACACACACACACACACACACACACACACACACACACACACACACTACCTGATAGAGTGAGCGCACGCTGGGCTGGAACACCATGTTGGTGTTGAGGAGGAAGGATTGCAGCAGGGGCTGGGGGTAGGCAGCCAGCTGGGCCAGTATACCAGTCAGCAGGAGGTTGACATGGAGAGAGTTATCCAGCATGTTCTCCAGACGTGACAACAGCACACTGACAAATGGCCCTACAGGAAGAGAGAGAGTCTTCATTCAGACTGTCGAACCTGGTTAAAGATCAAGAACAAGCCTTAAAGTAAGGCAGATAATACTTCAATCTACACAGGAAGAGAGAGAGAGACTTTACTCAGACTGAAGGTTTATATGTCTTACTTTAAGGTTTGTTATTTAACCAGGTTTGACAGTCTGAGTAAAGCCTCTCTCTCTCTCCCTATGAGCCAAATGCATTGTAAGATAACCACGTTGTGATTCTTCAGCAAACTCGTGACACGTGTTAGAGAGCTGACCTTCAAACCTGGTGAAGATATTTTACAAAAGTTAAGGCTTTTATTTCTGAGAGTGTTGTTTTATCTTACCTGTAAAAGGCACCGAATGGCTCCTAGTGCTGCCACTGCGGAGCTTGGTCCCAAACAGGGACGAGTGCTGCTTCTCCAGCTCTGGCGTATCCATAGAGAAGGAGCTGAAGTCCACCTCGTCCTCCTCCATGGGGGTGACCACAGGATTCCGGAACTCTTTGTCCACCGTTTTCACAGGGCTGCTCCCCCCAGTCCCGGCCTCGTCGCTGCCCAGCGTACGAATCAGCTCCTCGTACTGACCCATGAGGTCGTCCCCCACCTCAGTAGCCGTGGGGCTTTGGAGGTTGGAGTTGTGGTCCGCAACATGAGCTTTGACCTCCTTTGAGACCTCCGAGCCGTTGACCTCCATGTTGGTGGGATGGAGTGGAAGACTCAGGCCATTGCTAAGGGGGACCTCATCCTTCTCCTGCAGACTGGATTCTTTGAAATGGTCCTCCTCAAGTTTCAATTCTGAGTCCATTTCAGATTCCGGTAGTGTCTCCCTGCTGGGTCTGCGGCGAACCACAGTATCGCGGGTGTCCTTCTTTGCCACAAGGTCGTAGACCATGGCATCATCCTGGAAGTCAGACTCCTCGATGTAGGAACCCTTAACCAGCATGATGGCAGTCCTCCTCATCTCCTGGATGTGTTTGGGCGGCTCGGCTGCAGGCGGCTGTGGAGGTCTACTACTCTCAGCAGCAGCAGCCGCCTCGGGGGACACCACCGGACCGGCATCATAACTATCGTCCCACTCCAGCTCTAGTTGATTAGTAGGGGCTGGGTCTGTGGTCTGGGGCGGGCAGGGGGGACGAGGCCGTGGATATGACCTCTTGGGGTTGACTGTCTGGGCTTGGCGTCCCCTGGCCCCAGCCTCCTCCAGGGCACTGGGTTGGTACTCCTCTGGAGGGGGGTCCTCTCCATCGTAGGGGGCCGACCACACCTGGCAGGCCCGGGTGCAGCTGCTGATGCCCAGGCGGGCGTTGTAAAGGTAGTGCAGGTAGTTGACGTCCAGGTAGATCTCAGAGCCGATGACGCAGGAGTAGCCCGAGCCATCCTCCTCCAAAAAGGTCTCCTCGGTCTCTGAAAAACAGACAGAAAGATAGGGAGCACTACAAGTCAGTAATGTATCGAAGACAGACAGACAGACAGACAGAGACAGACAGACAGACAGACAGACAGAGGGAGGAAGCAGACAGACAGACAGACAGACAGACAGACAGACAGACAGACAGACAGACAGACAGACAGACAGACAGACAGACAGACAGAGGGAGGAAGCAGACAGACAGACAGACAGACAGACAGACAGACAGACAGACAGACAGACAGACAGACAGACAGACAGACAGACAGACAGACAGACAGACAGGACAGACAGACAGACAGACAGACAGACAGACAGAACAGACAGGACAGACAGGACAGACAGGACAGACAGACAGAACAAGTCAGTGTGATGAATAATATAATTAATCCTGGCTGACACACTGCGCTGCATGCACACTGCATTCACGCACAGCAGAACTAATGACGTTGACAATTAACCACAGGAGGCTAAACTGATTTCATTGAGATTTCATGAGTTGATAAAAACACTTTCTAATAAGGCCTCTTATGTTATTAATCTGACAACATGAGACTTCATGTAAAGATCATACAGAACCATAACTGATGGATGTTGAATGACTCTTGATAAGGAATAGTAAATGGATAGGAATAATGCATTATCAATAGAACATGTTCTACTACAGGGATAGGAATAATGCATTATCAATAGCACATGTTCTACTACTGGGATAGGAAACTACATTCAGCCACGGGACCATTTTTGTCCGAGCAAATGGGCCGGAAAATAATTGTAATCATTTGTACACTGCAAATTGACCACAACTAAGAGCAAACAGAGATTGCATCTATTTTTTTTTTATTTGTGGGAATACTTGGGAACAGATTTCCTACATTAAACAATTTATTTGCTGAATTCCTGGTGATTTTACATTATTTTTGGGGAGCCAAAAAAAAAAATCACTTGCGGGGCTAGTTTGGCAAATATATAATGTTAACTTTCCAAGGTGATGGGCTGTATCATGGATATCTAGACAGTTCAAACACTTTGGCTGTGTGGTTTGTGTTTTGTTGGTTTTTGGTAAATACCACCTCCACAAATTAGGTCAAAGCGATCGCCACCAACAATGTTATGACTAGTCGCAACTCAGTGAAGGAACTTTTGTGTGTTGGAGATTTTGGCTCAGCGTAGAGCTCATTGAAGCTGTGATTGTGAATACAGAAGAGAGGGAAGTGTGAATCAGATTAGGATTAAATGTGATCTTAATTCGTTTCGTCTACTCAGACTAAGCTGCAGCACATGGCCTAAAATCCCAAACACAAATATTCAGGCCACTTGAAACAAAATAAACTAGATTGTCTATCTCTCGACCTAAAAGAATGAAACCCATTGTTAAAATCCTTCAGAAGTAACAGTTTATTCTCTGAGAACCATTGAGGCATTCAAAAGATCACCTTCAAATACAAAGCAACTGGTTAAATAGAGGGTTAATTCCACTTTACTTCTGCATGTGGCATGTTACATTGTCTTGCCCTAGTAACAGGCATATATAAAGTACAGAGCCAGCTAGAAATCCTCAGTGAACCTATCTTACCCATGGTGCCAGTGTTAGGACTGCTGTCTGTACCCTTTGACCAGAGGATGGAGTCCAGCTGTCTGAGGGGTGGGGGGCTGTGTTCGGGGGAGCAGCAGGAGGGTGTGAGCGCCAGGATCTTAGCGGCCGACACAGAGTAGAAGTCTCTCTCCTTCACCACGCGTCTCTGGCTCAGCATCATGTGATTACAGGGGATCAGGTACCTGGAGAACCAGAGGAGGGGGGAAAATCCTGTTAGGGAGCCCCAGCAGGGGGAACAGACTGGGGTTAGGGGGAGGACGGGGGGTTATGGTTTTACCAAGAAATGCAGATGTCTCGGTGTTTGGGTGTAAAAGCGGAGTAAGGGCTCATCACATGGTAAACCAATCAGCTGTACCATGATTTACAGTAAGACAATGAGGCTTAGCTGAGAGGAGAAACTGAATTTGTAAGTGTGTGTGTGTGTGTGTGTGTGTGTGTGTGTGTGTGTGTGTGTGTGTGTGTGTGTGTACACACCTTAGCTAGGTATACAGAGAAAGACATCATACACCCCAAATGTTCCATATAATATCATCATGAACATGCCTAGAACATGGAACAGGCCCCACCCACTCACCTCAAGATGAGCTGCAGCATCACATCCTCACAGTACAGTCCAATGAGAGTCTGGAACAGAGCCAGAGACACAGTACCCAGCTGGAAAACACCAAGAAGATAAACATCACAAGATGATGAAACAAAGGCCTCAGAGGACCGGAATACATCGCAGGGCTGGATTAACAAGTAAGGGATTACCAAGGCTGAATTTCAAAATGGCTTCCTGTGGCACCTCGCATCATACCTGTTTAAATGTTGCCGAGTGACCATGGACAGCCTGAAGTCACAGCTTTTGTTGATACTTGTATCCCTGATGCAACTTCACATAGTTGGCATGTAACCAGGTAATAGTGCCCCTAGGTCCTTAATGAGTTATGTTTTAGGCATGGTGTAGGTCTTGATTATGTTGAATCGTGTGGAAACAGGTGTATGCCCATCTGTCTGAGTTGCTGACAGCTGAATAATGATAAGTGTAGGGAAATGTCGCCCTATTCTAAACCCTCAAATGGACAGACACACCAACAGTGAGTCGACCTGGCCAAGGCTTTCGACTCTGTCAATCACCGTATTCTTATCGGCAGACTCAACAGCCTTGGTTTCTCAAATAACTGCCTCGCCTGTTCATCAACTACTTCTCAGATAGAGTTCAGTGTGTCAAATCGGAGGGCCTGTTGTCCGGACCTCTGGCAGTCTCTATGGGGGTACCACAGGGTTCAATTCTCGGACCGACTCTTTTCTCTGTATATATCAACGATGTCGCTCTTGCTGCGGGTGATTCTCTGATCCACCTCTACGCAGACAACACCATTCTGTATACTTCTGGCCGTTCTTTGGACACTGTGTTAACAAACCTCCAAATGAGCTTCAATGCCATACAACACTTCTGTGGCCTCCAACTGCTCTTAAACGCTAGCAAAACTAAATGCATGCTTTTCAACCAATCGCTGCCCGCCCGCCCGCCCGACTAGCATCACTACTCTGGACGATTCTCACCTAGAATATGTGGACAACTACAAATACCTAGGTGTCTGGTTAGACTGTAAACTCTCCTTCCAGACTCAGTAAACATCTCCAATCCAAAATCAAATCTAGAATCGGCTTCCTATTTCGTAACAAAGTCTCCTTCACTCACGCTGCCAAACATACCCTCGTAAAACTGACTATCCTACCGATCCTCGACTTCGGCGATGTAATTTACAAAATAGCCTCCAACACTCTACTCAGCAAACTGGATGCAGTCTATCACAGTGCCATCCGTTTTGTCACCAAAGCCCCATATACCACCCACCACTGCGACCTGTATGCTCTCGTCGGCTGGCCCTCCCTACATTTTGGCGCCAGACCCCCTGGCTCCAGGTCATCTATAAGTCTTTGCTAGGTAAAGCTCTGCCTTATCTGAGCTCACTGGTCACCATAACAACACCCACCCGTGGCACGTGCTCCAGCAGGTATATCTCACTGGTCATCCCCAAAGCCAACACCTCCTTTGGCGGCCTTTCATTCCAGTTCTCTGCTGCCAATGACTGGAACGAATTGCAAAAATCACTGAAGCTGGAGACTTATATCTCCCTCACTAACTTTAAGCATCAGCTATCTGAGCAGCTTACCGATCGCTGAAGCTGTACACAGCCCATCTGTAAATAGCCCATCCAATCTATCTACCTCATCCACATAGTTTTTATTTACTTTTTTACTCTTTTGCACACCAGTATTTCTACTTGCACAACATCATCTGCACATCTATCACTCCAGTGTTAATTTGCTAAATTGTAATTACTTCGCTACTATGGCCTATTTATTGCCTTACCTCCTTACGCCATTTGCACACACTGTATATAGACTTTTTCTATTGTGTTATTGACTGTACGTTTGTTTATTCCATGTGTAACTCTGTGTTGTTGTTTGTGTTGCACTGCTTTGCTTTATCTTGGCCAGGTCGCAGTTGTAAATGAGAACTTGTTCTCAACTGGTTAAATAAAGGTGAAATAAAATTTAAAAAACAGGATGCTTTGGGTTCAGTGCTATAGTACAACCTGCTTCTGACAATGAGGGTTTGGGGCCTGTTTCCTGTCAAGGCCTTTTAAACAGATTATTATTTTAGATAAAAGACTGTTCTTTGAGCCAGCTCTCAGATGCCCACCATGATCAAAATTACCTTCTTAGCTATCTAAGCTGTGTTGTTGTTAAAAACATCAAATCCTTTTCAAAACCATCAATGTAAAATTGGCTGCAGGTATCAGAGAAGTGTTGTTTTTCTACCCTGTAGAGTACAAATCAGCCCAGGAGCGTTTTTCACAGTTGAGTAGTCCTGTGAAGAGAGCCCTTGAACGTTTCAATTGACAAGCCTCTGTTGGATGTTAATGAATGAAGCCTTTCCAGCAATTCCCCCTGTTTGAACTAGACATTACATTTCCTAATATTTACTTGCCTTGTATCATCAATCCAACAACTAATTAGATAGTTATTGTGCGTTGCCATGGCAACAATCTGCTGTCTTTGATACTGACATTTTAAATATTTGTTTAAATTATTAGGAAACGGCCTCTGGGTAAACTATTTATCTCCAAAACAAGTCTCAGTTATTTTAAACATGACTCACACAGCATAGCAGCAAGATTCACAGACAAATTAGATCCTTCAGAAAGTTATGTCAGGTTGAGGCAGCCTGGCTATCTACTAAGTGTTACTAGGAGACTCTAGGTTGAAATATGCACAGTACTCAATATGTTTTGCAACTGTATGTGTGCGGTTGTGTGTATTTGTGAGTGCTAGCATGAAGGCTCCGGGATCTGAAAAGGGATGTTGACACGTGCTGAGCAGGTGCTTCAGCCTGCAGACTCCCTCCCGTACCTGGTGTGTCGATGCGGCTGACCAGCGTGTCCAGGATGTGGACGTTACCTGGAAGGGTGTGTTGATGCGGCTGACCGGCGTGTCCAGGATGTGGACGTTACCTGGAAGGGTGTGTTGATGCGGCTGACCAGCGTGTCCAGGATGTGGACGTTACCTGGAAGGGTGTGTTGATGCGGCTGACCAGCGTGTCCAGGATGTGGACGTTCTCGTGGCGGTGGAGGAGGATGAAGGAGAGGAAGGTCTGCAGCAGGACCGGCTCTGACACCGACCGCACGAACAGGTCCAGATAGGCCGTGGTAGTCATCACCTCCTCCAGGGTCAGCTAGAGAGAAACACAAAACCATCAGTAGGCTGGACACAAATACGCCGCATCCTTCCTTCCAATCTTCCTGGAAGTAGTGACTGATCTGACATTGATCTGGAATGATGGATGTAATACTGTGCGATCCATGCTGTGTTTATACTGACCTTGTGGAGGGCCGGTGCCAACACAGGCACCAGAAAGCCATTGTAGATGTAGCTGACCAGCTGGTCCCTGATGCTGGGGTGAGCCACCTGAATGACTGCATTGCAGAACTCCAGTGAGTTGAGGAACTGGACTAGGGTGGGCATCTGTAGCCAGTCCTCTCTGTGGAGGCAGTGCCACTCCTCACCGGGCACCTCCAGCTTGGTGGGCAGAGACGAGTAGAGACCGCTCAGCCCCGTGGCCAGCACCTAGAGGAGGGGGAGAGAGAGACACATTTAGTGGAACCCCTTCAAGTAGGCTATTGCTTACTTACACCATATAAACTGTACACTGTGGTCTGGTATCACCAGTATGCATCCAAGTTGCTGGGAATAACTAGGATCTGATATTATTGTGTGTTTCCTTTCATCTTTGCATGAGTTTCCTTTTGTGCATGTGAAAGATAACTATCCATGACTTTGCACAAAGGGCTCAAATGCCTTGGCAGGATAGCGTGATGCCTCTAAACCAGGGAACTGAATGGGCCTCTGTTCTGACTTCCCGGTACAGGTATATCCCCGTCTCTCCATTGGCTTATACAGACAGTAGGAAGCTAGGCAGGTAATCCTGTGACAAAGAGGTATTGTAGCCTACTCCTGCTGTGCAATTACGTCAAATACTGTTACATAACTGGTTATCATCCATGCAGCCTGTACAGTGTCTCCACGGTACAGGTGAGATTGTTTTTTCAATCTGTTGACACTGTTTAAGCACTGCCAAGCTAGATAGTCAGTTCACAACAGCTCGGGGATTCGATCCAGCAACCTTTCGGTTACTGGCCCAACGCTCTAACCACTAGGTTACCCACTGATTTACCTCTAGTTGATTTACCTGTTGCCCAGCTTCATCAATAACAATGGGCATTGACGTATGGCTGTGTGATTTTAGAGTTACCATCCAAAAGCAAGGATTTCCCTGGTGAGCTAATGCATCAAGATGGTGGCATGGTTTGTATTCTAATCAACAACACAGGTCAAAGTTACGACATCAGTCTAATGCAAATCGATTAACATCATTTATAATCATCATGGACTGAAGTGTTCATCCATTTTTTTTTAATATACAGTCTAAGATGTGTATAAATTCTTTTGACAGCTGGGCTGAGTTTAGCCTTTTAATAACATGGGTGTGTTGCTTGTTACATTATCAAAAGCATATGAATACCACACGTTTAACATACAACAGCTCCACTCTCCCTCAACCTGATTTATTATGCATACAGTAGGCTAAGCATATTTTGGCTATGAATATCATACGCCTATCAGGGGACAAAGAGAGGTCAGGGATATTAACTTGTCTGGTAGTTGGTACAATGAGTTAATAGGACATTGAGTCAAGGGCAGAACAATCATCCATATGACATGTATACAGAGGCGATGGAGAGAGAGGAGAGAGAGGGGGGGGACAAAGTCTAAACAAAGAGAACAAGAGAAGGGCAAAGGGACAGTGAGACATAAGAAACAGAAATACAGAGGCATAAAACGAGAGTCACAAATCACAGACAGAACGTGAAAGAGACCAAAAGGAGCAAGACAACAGTATCATAAAGACAGACAGCCACATCTCCTCACCGGACAAAAGTAGGTGTTCTCTGCGATGTGCTGGGCCACGCGCTGGTTCTCTGCAGACAGTGACATAATGAGGAGCAGGGCGTCCCGGGCCTGCTGGCCCACCAGGCCCTCCCGGTGGATGAAGGGGATCAGCAGGGAGAAGATCAGGAAGTTGGCCGCCCCCTGGTCCTCGCTGTAATAATAATCAGCATCATAATTGATGGGATTTCTATAGAGCTTTTCCAGTATCTCGAAGCACTTTACATTGTAAGGCGAGAAACTCACCTGGTATGGAAGAAGAGCTCCAGGACAGACTGGTCCTTGGCCAGGACACAGCACAGTTGGTTGAGTAATGACACCAGCTCAGCCTCCACCTCCGGGCCAGCTGTCCCCGAGCACGACGACAGGAGCATCATTAAGGGTCGTAACACAGGTTTGTGGTGCAGTAAGGGCTGCCGCGCCTGGCCCACAATCATCTCGTACATCTTAGAAGAAGGAGATGACTTTATTGTCAGTTGTCACTGAGATGTCTTTTTCCTTTATCCCAACCCCCCTAGACACCCTCCTCACCCTCCTCACATCCTGACAGATTTCCCTGTCAGACCAGGGATTCAACCCTCCAACCCCTCCACCGTCTCTAACCTCTACACCTACCTTGAGCTGCTCCAGTTTCATATCATCAGTAAACTGTCGCCTCAGGCTCCAGAGGAAGAGCCTCTCCATGACGTTCTCCATCACCACAAACTCCAGGATGGGTCCCATGGCTCCCGCCTGGCCGGCGTCCTCCTCCATGAGCAGGAACAGCATGTGTTCCACGTAGTTCTGCACCGCGCTGGCCTCGTCCCCCGGGATGGGCCCGCCGAAACGCATGGGGCCGCCGATGACACCAAGGGCAGCCATGTTGCTGCTGGTGTTGCTGCGGAGAGGATCATGCTTCTCCAGGATCTTTACCACCTGAAGGGACAACGAGGAAGGTACAGGGTTATGTCCATAGAAATGAATATAGTACCTGATTATCTGTGGTAATTTCACCTTCATTTTACAAGGAAGAAGATCAAATAAGATGAGATAGTTCTCGCAGTGAACTGAATATTGTCTTTGGTCAACTTGAAGTTCATTCGATAACCTCGACAGAGCAAGGTTAAATAAATCTACTAACAATAGAGACAAAGCTATTACAGTATGCCATTGCTACTGTCATCGTAACAGTTGAAATCAAATTAGCAAGTTATTTCATCGCGTGTACACCAGAGTATAAGACAAACAAAGTGCTTACAATGATGTTCAGGCTAAATTAGATTGACTGAAACATGTTGGTTTGTTATGTTGGTAATATTCTCTCGGGAGGACTCATAAGTGACAGTTAATAATAATCATCAGACAGCCCGCTGCTGCCTTTATTGATCTAGACGAACACAACAGTCTATTACAAGAGGAAGATCTGAGAGAGAATACAACTCAACTCCTACGGGAAATAAATCAGGGAAAGCTGATGAATCGTTTGTGATTTTACGAAGATTACATTTGCCTGAGTCATGTCAATATAATATCTCAAGCCCAGGCAGTTACAGTTGTGTATAAATTGGGTTTGTGGTGTTCAAATTCCACTGTTGCCTGTGGAATTCTGTACTGAAATGTAAATGGACAACCACAAATCAAGTGGCATCGCATTTATATTGACAGTGAACCATAAACAAAATGAACGCTGACAGTGACATGCACATAATATAAATATATTGATGGTAAATCAGCTTGATATGAAAGTGTATAAGGCTGTTTTGTCCTCTATATGTTTGTGCCTTAGTGTGCAGATAGTCAGTCCCTCTCTTGTAGGACCTCCCTACATAAGCCTCACTAATGAATACAGGACTGTGTTCAGTAGGCCACAATGCATGAAAAAAGTTCTGTTGCCTGGGAAAAACAAAAATCTGTATTCTCATTGGACAGGTTCAGGTAGTACCTCCCTGTTTCACTAAGTTTCAAAACATTCCTTTAATGAACACAACCCAGACATGGGAGGAACCATTCATAGAGCCACAACAATGAGCTCACTGTCCCCACCATGTCCTGCTACCATGGCGATGGGAAGTCCACTGAGAGCACAGCAGAGGGAGAGCCAGACTGGCTGACTGAGACAGGGCCCCCAGGTGACTGATTGATCCAGGCATGATAGCGCGATAACAGCACAGGATGAGTGAAGAGAGGGAAGGAAGAGGGAGGGGAGTAGTGATGGGTGTCATATTAAAGTTGCCACTTCCTTCACTCATGTCTGTCTACAATCCTGTCGGGTATTTCTGGTGTAACAAATAGCTTTGAGGACATCGCTGGGTAACAGAGTAGGACTATAGATGATCAAGTGGCCTTTTCTAACCCCTGACTGGACTGACTAATAATACATGGATGTGATGGAGGCATGGAGCCGTCAGGATAATGGATAACATGTACTGGTACATAAAGATAAATCAATATAGTTCCCTTTGTGTACTGGTATCTGTATTGAACCATAGTGAGATGAAACAAACTGTTGCCTAGAACATATTATCCTGTCCTGGGCAACCCACTACACTGACTGGATAACGTCCAGCTCTCTCAGACATCCTAACAAAAGGACAGTGATTTCACAGGGGTCTGGAGAGGGAGAGATAAGGCTGAAGCCATTGACTGTCAATGAAAGTCTACCTATTTTTCTGAAATGTCAACAGTGTTCCTCAATACAGGGTCCCGGGGGGAGCCTACTTAGCAGGCTGGGCTTTTCCATGAATTCTAAGATCCAAACTCAATAGCAGTCCTATCACGCTATTAATTAGCCAAAATGTAGCAATTAAGACTCGGCTGGAGCTGTATTGTAGTGCCAACTTGCCTGCAGAGAGGGTCAAAGATCTAGAAATGTCCTACATTTCAGAATATGATTCTGTTGAAACCCTTAACAGTGCACTTCACAGGCCTAACATTTATATTATCCCATAGAGCGGCGCACAATCGGCCCAGCGTCGTCCTGGTTAGGGTTTGGCCGGTGTAGGCCGTAATTATAAATAAGAATTTGTTCTTAACTGACTTGCCTAGTTAAATAAAAGGTTACATAAAAATAAATAAAAATGATAAATACTGAGAATGATACACAAAAATGAAACCGATTGAGCATAATAATTTCAGGCCTCTTGGTGTTACTGTGTTGTTACTGTGTTATTACGGTTCTACGTCCAGCAACGTGAGCTCCAACCCCATTTTATAGTAAATGATGTTTGTGTTTCCAGGCCTTACTGTATTCTATTCTCTGTAGCTGAGAGGGGTGGAGACTCCTGCCAACTCCCTCCCACTGGGGTGAACTGAGGCTGAATAGAGAAGGGAGGAGCCAGTAAGTCATTATTTCAGTTACATACTGTAGCCGTTCAGTTACCACAATGAGGTCTGGGGCTGAGAGGGTTCACGTTCATGGGCGGATTGTAGGAGTTTAGGTTGTAGGATTTAGGAAATGTTTGTGTTATAGGTGCATGTAGTGTTTTGAGGGTTTGAGTTAGGGTCTGGGTTCTACGAGATTGAGCTATACAAGTTAAATGAGGGTTTTGAGCTGAAGGTATATCTAGGGTCACAAGACAGAGTTGTGGTTTTGTTTACCTGTGCCCAGTGGTTCTTGAACACGATCATGCAGGTCTCTGGGTCCACCCCTTTCAGGACCAGGGCCTCCCCCTGTCTGCCATCCCTGTTTCCGTTGGCAACCATGGAGGCCATCATCATGGTGACCAGATCTGGTGTGGGTTAAACCATTACGCAGGACGGGGAGGGGTAGAGGGGGAGAGTCCTCACTGGAGACCGGCTGAGACCACTTGCACAGGTGGGTGAGGGAACACTGGGGATCTGCAGAACACAGAAAACATAATGTCATCATCCTGTACATGCAGATGGAGAATCAGTAGTTTGTCATTGTTCAAACCTATAACAATACATACTATGGCATACTGTAGCAGTAGCTGACAGATTAAGACACTGTAGCACAGGACAGATTCAGGGTGATACATACTGTACAGTTGACCACTAGCCAAATAAACCACACAAACACTGCAGCAGCCTGCAACACGGTCTTCTCTCCCCCTCTCCCCCTGGATTCACAGCAGCTAGGCATGCGAGAGAAAAGAGAGGGAAAACAATGACAGGGCACAGGCAGAGAGGACGAGAGCGAGCGAGCGAGGGAGACACTCAGCCGGTGGCACAACCCACGCCCTCTATTCCTCAGCTCGACAAGCGCCTGCCAAGATGCTTACCCAGGGAAAAGTAGTGACGGCTTTGTAATAATATATACCATTTAGCAGACGCTTTTATCCAAAGCGACGTACAGTCATGCTCGCATACATTTGTAAGTATGGGCGGTCCCGGGAATCGAACCCACTATGCTGGCGTTGCAAGCTCCACACTCTAGCAACTGAGCTACAGAGGACCACAGAGTTACAGACGTAACGCCTCGCTAGTATGCTACAATGCACAGTGAACTCCGTAAGGTCCCAGTGACACCACTTTCATCACCCACTCACTCATCTTGTGACACCAGAAGAGATTATGATGCATGACAATAGAGTGTGTATTAACAGCTAGTGGGCCAGCGAGAACTAATAAAACACTATTCTTTCCATGAATGGTCTGGAACTGTTTTGGTATGTAAAATATGTTGACTTTGTCTGCAGCCTAAAGTTATGTTGATTCTGTTGGTTCTAGCTCTGTCCAGAAACGCCTGTGAAAATATGTGTCCCTCACATATCTAGAGAGTGAGGTCAGGCGTTCGTTTCTCGCACTGCTCGTCAGTCGGGAACCAAAATAATGATTAAAAGTACTAAAAATAACTTGTCTGTCAAGACATTGCAGAACTGTTCCAGCCGTAGCGTTTACCTGCTACACACTTAGACCTGTATCCCCACAGATTGAAATAAAACACAAATACATTCTCTATGCTTATACCAGCACTGATGGAATTTGCAATGCACAGAGCCATTGCTAACTTAATTATGTGACTGTGACAGTCAAATAACAATAGGTGCAAGCCAGGGTTATTTGTTGCTTCCCTTGTAAAGGAGGTGACTGTACAGGAAAGAGGACCATTGCTGCAAACAAAAGCTTGACTATCTGCTAACATGGTGTAGTCCAACGGGCCATCTCCCTCTCCGCCCCAGTCCCTGCTCAGGTCACTTATAAATAGGACTATAACTCAGGACGGAGGATATCTGGATTCTATTATCTTCCTCGAATCCCATGTTTCCGTTCCTCCGAGGACAGTGAACGGAGACTATGGAGGTTCTGAGAACCGGATGATTTTCATTCTACAGTCTAGTGCTATATGATGTCATTGGCCAAGTGCCCACATCGGATGTGCGTAATTCTGAGAACAACTGATGTTCAACAGATTATATCCATGCCAACATATCAAACTTTGAAGACTTGATAACAGACTAACAATCGGGACTGACTAGACAGTAAATTAAAAAAACTGGGCTACCGACTCAATCTGACAAAAATGCAAACAAACGCACAATACCTAGTTAGCCGTTGCTAGGTACTAGCATATAGTCAACCAGGTCAGTAAACAACATTTTAGGACAATGTCTTCTATTGAAGACGTCTGCTTCATACAGTGTACAATAACAACACATGAATTGCAGCCGTGCACTGCAGGAGTTCAACTGTAACCCTCCTGCTGGAAGCAGAAGCAGCTGCAGACCGTCAGACCACAATGACCAATTAGAGATCAGAAAGGCTGCCCCTCAAAACGGCCTCTCAACCAATCACGGCCAAGTCAAACTTTTTTTTGAATGGTTTCGACCCACTTCAAGAGGAGAGACTCAATAACCAACCACAGAGCTTGGCACAACAGAGAGACACTGAAACACTCATGCTAAAGCTAAACACATCTGTTTTTAGTTAACACAGGGAATGTACCTTAATAGGAATGCATGGAGCAGGGTCACCCAGGACAGAAATCGCTGAAATTCCTACCTCTGTTTCACCATGGTTGCTCGTCTTGTATCGACGATATAGAATGTCCCCTCTTTACATCCAGACACGCCCAGACCTGTGGAGATAGAGAGAGAGGGAAAAGTCTAACTTTGACACACCAGAGGAGGTTTGAGAGCAGCACTGCCAGACAGTGTGACTGAGTGGAGTTCCTGGTAACGTGGTACGGAGCAGTGGAATGACTGGAGACTAGAGCTGTGTGAGGAAGTGACTGGACGATGTGAGTAAGAGGATCAGAACACCACTGACTGTAGAGAGAGGGGGAGTAACATACACACAGAGAGAGAGAGGAGAGAGAGAGAGAGAGAGAGAGAGAGAGAGAGAGAGAGAGAGAGGAGAGAGAGTAACATACAGAGAGAGAGAGAGAGAGAGAGAGAGACAGAGAGAGAGGGGGAGTAACATACAGAGAGAGAGAGGAGAGAGAGAGAGAGAGAGAGGGGGAGTAACATACAGAGAGAGAGAGGAGAGAGAGAGAGAGAGGGGGAGTAACATACAGAGAGAGAGAGAGAGAGAGAGAGAGAGGGGGGGGGAGTAACATACATAGAGAGAGAGACAGAGAGAGAGGGGGAGTAACATAGAGAGAGAGAGAGAGAGGGGGGGAGTAACATACAGAGAGAGAGAGAGGGGGAGTAACATACAGAGAGAGAGAGAGAGAGAGAGGGGGAGTAACATACGAGAGAGAGGGGGGGGGGGAGTAACATACAGAGAGAGAGAGGGGGAGTAACATACAGAGAGAGAGAGAGAGAGAGAGAGAGAGAGAGGGGGGGGGGGGAAGTAACATACAGAGAGAGAGAGAGACAGCGAGAGAGGGTGATTAACATACAGAGAGAGAGAGAGAGAGACAGAGACAGAGAGGGGGAGTAACATACAGAGAGAGAGAGAAAGAGATAGAGGGGGAGTAACATACAGAGAGAGAGAGAGAGAGAGAGAGACAGAGAGAGAGGGGGCGTAACATACAGAGAGAGAGAGAGAAAGAGATAGAGGGGGAGTAACATACAGAAAGAGAGGGAGAGACAGAGAGAGAGAAAGAGGGAGTAACACAGACAGAAAGAGAGCAATCCAACGACCCCCGCCACATCCACAGACACTAAACAAGCATGGAGACAACAGTGCCAAACTACAAAACTAACATCTTCCGAAAGAACATAATAAATGTCATCATCATTTGTTGAATAATCATGCTACTGTTCACAACCAATTAGAGTTGTGATATAATTGGTGTCTCTGGTCAACCATGAGTCCCCCTCTCCTCCCCTACATGCTATGACCTCTGACACTGTCACACTGAGGCACCATGGGAAACCTGTCACAACATATTACAGCGTGCAGAAAGACTTTACTTCTACGATGTAAACCACTGACCACACTCTTAGAGGGAGGCCAGATCACGGACGTCCACACACGTCAAATGAAACATAAGCTAAAACGTTCTAAGCATTCTGGACCCCACCGACAACCATACAAAATGCACTGCACACCAGTCATGTCCAAGTTGACTTACTCTGTAGCGACAACTCTGAAATGTTTCCCTGATGATCATATCAGCATGATGTATTGTAAACACTAACCGCAGTCGGAGCTCAGCGTGTGTGTGTGTGTGTGTGTCAGCCCCCCACCCAGCCATAAAACACCCATTCCGCTGCCCAGACTGTGGCTGTAGTGCCTCCAGGGACCTGCTCCACCCATGGAGGGGAAGTGGGGGTCCTGGTCCAGCTGGGTCAAGGCAAACAGAGGGGAGAGGATGAGAGGGGGTGTGCTCTAAAGGAATCCACACCTCCATTCATTCTCACACCCTCTACTCTCCCATACAGAGAAGCCATAAAGCACTAAACCTCTCAAGTACAGATTTGTAACAAGTTCTTAGTTTCACACTAAAAAGCCCCACTATAGTGCTGCACTGCTACCAACAAGACCCATAACTGGACAAACAACTCACCAAATACCACATTCTCAAAGCTCAGCTTCTTCCTATAACAAGCACGCTTCTCATTGAGTCTGTTGTGAAGACACAACATACTGGAGACAGTGGGAGATATTTTAACAGTCCTCTGCTTAGTGTCCCAGCCAGATGCATGACCCCCAATTATAGGGTGGAGAGAGAGACAGTAGGAGCAGTCTGTTGGGTTTCCTCCTGTTGGCTGAGTCTGTGCTCGGTCTTAATGCCACAGTAATACGTCCTCTCCTTCCCCAGACAGACACATTACCTCACCAGAGTCTGTGTCCTCAACCTCATGGGGTCAAAACAGGCCTGGTGGTAGATTAGCGATGTACTTTTATAGTGGTTAACCTACCTAACCTGGACTCAGACAACAATGCACCGGAAACTACTGTGTCCTGGAATCAAACTGAAGATTATGTTTGTATCTTGGCCATCTTGGTTTCCTCTTAATATGGTTGGAGTATGACTGAGTGCCTTTTGAACTTCACTACTGGGCTAATATGTCCCTGTATAGCTCAGTACTGTCTGTAGCTTAACACTCCTGCATGTTATATCCAGGCTGTATCAAAACGTGCTGTCTTTCAGAGTCCCATAGGGCGGCGCACAACTGGCCCAGTGTCGTCCGGGTTTGTCCGGTGTAGGCCATCATTGTAAATAAGAATTTGTTCTTAACTATATATATATATATATATATATATATATATATATAAAAATGTCTATCCTCCCAGTCCAAGTATATTACATTAAGAGGTAACTCTACAGTGTGCCAAGCCTTCAGACTGTGAGCGACCTTAAAAATAGAGTCAGTCAGTGATGAGTAATGTTGACCTCTTTGACCCATCCTAAATTTGTTTTTCCATTCCTGTGATAGAAAGCTACTGTTGGTGTTTTTTGTATTATTATTACATTATGCTGGGATTGACACTGAATCATTCTAAAAACCAATTATAATCCCAGGAAATTAGGGGTCAGAAATGTACGACTACAGACTCCACACTGCACACCAGTTGTCGAAAACACCAACAACTAGTAACTAATCTGAGACACTGGAGGCAGAAATGTAGCTACTCCGCTCAGTACTTCCTTTCTATGAGAAAAACATGGTCTAAATTACACACACTCACCTACTGTAACCTAACTGCATAGTGCACTGCAGTTGGAAGACATATTGCTGATACTACTGTATTGCCTGGAGAGGAGATGCTCCACTTGCTCAAAATAGAGCCCAGCAACATACTGTCAAGCCTGAAATAGGGCACCACTTCTATAAAGAGGAGCACCAAGGAGATGGGGCACAACTTCTATAAAGAGGAGCACCAAGGAGATGGGGAACCACTTCTATAAAGAGGAGCACCAGGGAGATGGGGCACCACTTCTATAAAGAGGAGCACCAAGGAGATGGGGAACCACTTCTATAAAGAGGAGCACCAAGGAGATGGGGCACAACTTCTATAAAGAGGAGCACCAAGGAGATGGGGAACCACTTCTATAAAGAGGAGCACCAAGGAGATGGGGCACCACTTCTATAAAGAGGAGCACTAAGGAGATGGGGCACCACTTCTATAAAGAGGAGCACAACTTCTATAAAGAGGAGCACCAAGGAGATGGGGCACCACTTCTATAAAGAGGAGCACCAAGGAGATGGGGCACCACTTCTATAAAGAGGAGCACCAAGGAGATGGGGAACCACTTCTATAAAGAGGAGCACCAGGGAGATGGGGCACAACTTCTATAAAGAGGAGCACCAAGGAGATGGGGAACCACTTCTATAAAGAGGAGCACCAAGGAGATGGGGCACCACTTCTATAAAGAGGAGCACTAAGGAGATGGGGAACCACTTCTATAAAGAGGAGCACCAAGGAGATGGGGCACAACTTCTATAAAGAGGAGCACCAAGGAGATGGGGCACCACTTCTATAAAGAGGAGCACCAAGGAGATGGGGCACCACTTCTATAAAGAGGAGCACCAAGGAGATGGGGAACCACTTCTATAAAGAGGAGCACCAAGGAGATGGGGCACAACTTCTATAAAGAGGAGCACCAAGGAGATGGGGAACCACTTCTATAAAGAGGAGCACCAAGGAGATGGGGAACCACTTCTATAAAGAGGAGCACCAAGGAGATGGGGCACCACTTCTATAAAGAGGAGCACCAAGGAGATGGGGCACCACTTCTATAAAGAGGAGCACCAGGGAGATGGGGAACCACTTCTATAAAGAGGAGCACCAAGGAGATGGGGCACCACTTCTATAAAGAGGAGCACCAAGGAGATGGGGCACCACTTCTATAAAGAGGAGCACCAAGGAGATGGGGCACAACTTCTATAAAGAGGAGCACCAAGGAGATGGGGAACCACTTCTATAAAGAGGAGCACCAAGGAGATGGGGCACCACTTCTATAAAGAGGAGCACCAAGGAGATGGGGCACCACTTCTATAAAGAGGAGCACCAGGGAGATGGGGAACCACTTCTATAAAGAGGAGCACCAGGGAGATGGGGCACCACTTCTATAAAGAGGAGCACCAAGGAGATGGGGCACCACTTCTATAAAGAGGAGCACCAAGGAGATGGGGCACCACTTCTATAAAGAGGAGCACCAAGGAGATGGGGCACCACTTCTATAAAGAGGAGCACCAAGGAGATGGGGCACCACTTCTATAAAGAGGAGCACCAAGGAGATGGGGCACCACTTCTATAAAGAGGAGCGCCAAGGAGATGGGGCACCACTTCTATAAAGAGGAGCACCAAGGAGATGGGGCACCACTTCTATAAAGAGGAGCACCAAGGAGATGGGGCACAACTTCTATAAAGAGGAGCACCAAGGAGATGGGGCACAACTTCTATAAAGAGGAGCACCAAGGAGATGGGGCACCACTTCTATAAAGAGGAGCACCAAGGAGATGGGGAACCACTTCTATAAAGAGGAGCACCAAGGAGATGGGGCACCACTTCTATAAAGAGGAACACCAAGGAGATGGGGCACCACTTCTATAAAGAGGAGCACCAAGGAGATGGGGCACCACTTCTATAAAGAGGAGCACCAGGGAGATGGGGAACCACTTCTATAAAGAGGAGCACCAAGGAGATGGGGCACCACTTCTATAAAGAGGAGCACCAGGGAGATGGGGAACCACTTCTATAAAGAGGAGCACCAAGGAGATGGGGCACCACTTCTATAAAGAGGAGCACCAAGGAGATGGGGCACCACTTCTATAAAGAGGAGCACCAAGGAGATGGGGCACCACTTCTATAAAGAGGAGCACCAAGGAGATGGGGCACCACTTCTATAAAGAGGAGCACCAAGGAGATGGGGCACCACTTCTATAAAGAGGAGCACCAAGGAGATGGGGCACCACTTCTATAAAGAGGAGCACCAAGGAGATGGGGCACCACTTCTATAAAGAGGAGCACCAAGGAGATGGGGAACCACTTCTATAAAGAGGAGCACCAAGGAGATGGGGCACCACTTCTATAAAGAGGAGCACCAAGGAGATGGGGCACCACTTCTATAAAGAGGAGCACCAAGGAGATGGGGCACCACTTCTATAAAGAGGAGCACCAAGGAGATGGGGCACCACTTCTATAAAGAGGAGCACCAAGGAGATGGGGCACCACTTCTATAAAGAGGAGCACCAAGGAGATGGGGCACCACTTCTATAAAGAGGAGCACCAAGGAGATGGGGCACCACTTCTATAAAGAGGAGCACCAGGGAGATGGGGAACCACTTCTATAAAGAGGAGCACCAAGGAGATGGGGCACCACTTCTATAAAGAGGAGCACCAAGGAGATGGGGAACCACTTCTATAAAGAGGAGCACCAGGGAGATGGGGCACCACTTCTATAAAGAGGAGCACCAGGGAGATGGTGCTTTGCTTTCATACAATGAATGTAGTCACCTTTACTATTTTCGATGCCTGTGTAAACAACTCAATTTATAATGTTTCTGGGAGAGCATGTGACCCAGAAAGGTGTGTGTGTGTGTGTGTGTCTGTGCGTGCCTCTTTCCCAGGGGGGGCTAAAACCCAATCTCTCCAGTACACAACCCTGCATGCCTCTCCACTCAGTTTCACAGTCATTATCCAATTATACCAATCAGGTAATTATGTTAATGTCTTGCTTACACGTCTCCATAGCCCCAAACGCCAGAGACTGGATAAACAGAAAAGCTCTGAAGAAGTCTTGAAGTCAGCATCTCCCTTTGAAAACAGGAGTGTTGACTAAGGACCCCTGTTGCGAACCTCAGCCAGACACACACACACACACACTTTGGAGGCACTTGAACAGAGTTGAAAAGGGAATTAGAGGCATGCTGCTTTAAGCAGGGAGCGCTGTAAACATTCAGGCGTTTTTGTCTATTTTGGAGCGAGTCACTGACTAATCTGGATCAATAATGAATCAATAATCTCATTGATCATGAGGACGCATGTAGCAACACACTACTTGTGGCTCATTTCTTCTAAAAGGAGGAAGGAGGTGAAATGGAACAGACCTCCTGCTGTGATCGGGCACAGTTAAGAACCCCTGTTGGGATCAGAGACCTGAGTCACTGATGACAGATTACGATGTAGCCTAGATGGTGATGAAACTGAATGATGACAACTGCAAGGGATGATGATGACGATCTCATTCTGTCATTATCTTTCTCCATCCCCACAAGTACAAAGGAGAGAGAAACCGCCACACTGCTCTTGCTCATTACCCACTCCTACTGGCACACACAGAGGACATGAATCCACAACAGGAGCTTCCACCGACCTAGCAGCACTATGGAATCTAGTTCCATCCCCCTCTCGCCCACGGTCACAGACCTAGTGTCATCCTCTAACCATGGTTTCTGCCATTCACGACAAGATGTTATTTCTGAAGGGTTTGGGTCAGAGTATTCAGGGTGAGATGATTTCCACTTGGGGGAGGGGAGGTTAACTCCTCAGAGAGCTTCGTGTGAGTGAGGGAATAAGGAGCGGCAACACCAGGAGAACATCAAACCTGCTTTGAAGCCTAGTAGAGATGATACGGAACATGGAGAATGGAGAGGAAGAAATAGTCCAACTGTAGCAGTGTTTTATAGCCGTACCACCACAGTCAAACTAGACTGATGATAAATGAAATACAGCAGCATACCACCATATTGATTTAGCTAAGGAAGCGCAGGGGGAAAGGGAAAGAGAGATGGAGAGAATGAGAGAGAACGAGAGATACAGAGAGAGAGATAGAGAGAATGACAGAATGACAGAATGAGAGAGCGAGAGATACAGAGAGAAAGAGGGACAGAGAAGAGATCAACAACACATTCCCCATGCTACTGTTAAATTCATTCTAAGAACCTGTTAGACTACAGGACACTGACCTGCTGACAGTGTTCTCTGTCAACATTGGGATAGTTTCGCCTTGGGTTTAGAAACATCACTGCATTGACATTTGCCTATGTCCCCTTGACATAACAATGCTATGACATATAGCATGTATAGCATAGGCCTAACAGTCACTGAATGTGTATAAGTGTCTCCTGAGTAATGAAAGTAGCCAAGTACAAAAGACACAGTAGTACCCCAGTAGCCTACATCCCTATTCAACCAGTGCATGCCATGTACGCCTACACCACACAGCGTCCCCAAAATGGCCGTGGCTGGCATCTCTACCAGGTTCCAGACCCCTTTGCTGCTAAAATAATATTCTCCAGATTACAGCAAACGTGTTGGGCTCATTAGTCTGTGTACAGGGAATTAGGAGAGGTAGCTTCTAGACAATAGGGTTTAACTGAATGATGCACTATAGCTACACCTGAAACTGGAATGGTTTGAACTGAAGTTCAACACTGAATTCTACCAGACCAAAAGACCATGCATCTTTGTAAAGTCCTAGTCTGGGTTAGCAACAAGTCCTAGTCTGGGTTAGGTAGAGAGACCGAGCTAACTGCCAAGGTAAATACATTGAGATAAAGCTATAGAAAGTGAAGTGAGGTCTATCTTGTTATGTCATCTTCTGAACGTGTTATTCAATGGATGGGCTGGGAGGGAGAGAGAGAGGCTTCACAGGTAACAAAAGATGAAGAGCTTTTCACAGGAGATTACACAGGCAGAGCCACCGATGACAGGATAGAATGTTTGCCTAAGGACAGAGGTTTTGTAAGCATCATCACTGTGTGTGTGTGTGTGTGTGTGTGTGTGTGTGTGTGTGTGTGTGTGTGTGTGTGTGTGTGTGTGTATATTCTGACAGAGTGGTTCTGGTGACAGAGTGGCTCCGGTTTCTAAAGCTGTGAGATGTAAACGGCGTCTCCCTCTCGGTAGGTGTTTCACACACCAGGGAGAGGTCCTGATGGATCGCTGAAAAGACAGCTAGCCACACGTACAGTAGCACTCACAAGGCTGTCCTAACTTGCAGTACACTGGCTTTTTTTTTAAAAAATTACACACTTGCTGAACATGTTGCTGCGCGTGATTCTTACCTCTGAGGCCAGACATTTAACTCTTAATGAATTCTAGGTACACATATTGTTACACCCACCCAGCAATGAGAACTCTTTTTCACAATATTAATTAGTAGTCTGAACGAGTGTCTGCTTCTTAAATTAGCTAAATGTATGCATGGCATTTTTCAATACTGTCGACTGAACCACCAACCAATGCATTAATCCACCACACTCCCACAGCCTGTGCATCTGGACTTTGTGACCGATGTGAGATCATTAAGTTCTATCAGGAAGAGCGACTGTCCTCTTCAGACAGAGCCCATAATTATGTCCTGGTCAGTGGCAGGACCTGGTCTAGGACCAATGGACCAATGGCAGGGCCTGGTCCAGGACCAATGGCAGGGCCTGGTCCAGGACCAATGGCAGGGCCTGGTCCAGGACCAATGGCAGGGCCTGGTCCAGGACAAATGGACCAATGGCAGGGCCTGGTCCAGGACAAATGGACCAACAATAGGGTCTGGCCAGGACAAGAGGGCTCTTACATTGGCCCTCCTCTCTCTTCTCCCACCGGTGATAGACCAATGGGTGATAGACAGAAGACATTTACAGTGGCTTGGTGGCCATGGCAACCCCGGTGATAGATGGGCCCCATTAAAGTGACGGTACCTTGTTGAAATATTTACAGGTGGGCCACAACTGGGGCCACAGAGGGAGACCCTGGCTATATATAGTCTACATGTCCCCTTCTCCAATGAGCAACACAGACATTTACAATAGGAGGACACCATCCAGTGTCATCTAGGCGTCCATTCTCCTGTTGCCGAGGGGACGATGCCCACTGTCTGCACTACAGTTAGACTCTATGAAACAGTTAGGCCGACTGCATTCAGACAAGGAACGCTCATAACATCCCAAACATACATCTCTCTGAAACTCATCTGTGTTGGCTACATTTAAACAGAGTACCAATCAACACATCATTCTTCGAGGCAACTTACAATACATCAAGTCAGTCGTATTTCTGAAATGAAACATCAACACGAAGGGACTCAACAGCTGTGCCCATTAACAACCTAATACAACAGGGTAAAAGCCATAAAGTTAGGACCTTATCAGATAGGACTGGGATTCTGTGTTAAAGACCAGCTGAAGGTTATAGGCTGAGATGTAGGTTGGGCTCAGTGGAGGAGGTTGATTAACCTGTTCAAACACATCAGCTCACCTCCTCATTACCTGATAGCGAGGGAGGAGGCCCAGGGGGGGAAGGGAGAGAATGGTAACCAGGGAAAGGTCAACGAGCTGAGTGGATTAGAGCCAAACACCCCAGAGGATCAACACATACTATAAAATGCATACCCAGGCTGAGACACCCAGTGTTCTCTTGCCCACAGCATTAGGTACAGCACATAATGGCACAGCAACATGCTGCCTGCATTTAGAGTGGCTAAAACAATCCCTTAAGCCACTGTGTAATAATGACTGGCATGAGACTCTGAGACAGGGATACAGAGAGCTGCACAGCCTGCTACAGTGAGATAAGGCTAGTTGGAATGGTTCAATAATACTGAGACAGGTGAGTAGTAGACAACACAGGAGACAATGATACTAAATACAGTCTTCAAGTGCAGGTTACCTTGTCAGTGATCCAGGGAGTGAGTGAAGTGATTCTTACAGTATGTGTGTATGTGTGTGTAACTATACTTGTGGGGTCCCCACAAGAATAGTAAATTAACAGAAATTTGACCAACTGGGGACCTTTCGTTAGTCCCCACAAGGTCAAATGCTATTTCTAGGAGGTTTAGGGTTAAGGTAGAATTAGTGGTAGAATTAGGTTCAGGAGTTAGGGTTAAGGTTAGGTTTTTGGGTTAAGGTTAGAGGTTAGGGAAAATAGGACTTGAATGTTTATAAATTGTGTGTCCCCACAAGGTTAGTTAAACAATACTGTGTGTGTACTTTCAGTAGAACAGTACCACAGCAGAACTTCCACCTACTTTTCCACAGACGTCATCCCCATGTAGCTGTACAGAACAAAGGCCAGGAGTCAGGAGGAGAGTAGGTAGATCTCTGATGGCAACATGGATAAGCCCCTGACCTATTCTCAATGGGTTTAGTGTGGGAACATCCATCCATATCTCTGCTGCTGCTTCCTCTCTACCTTGTTTGCATGCTGCCGTGCCAACGGGAGATAAAAGGGGTGAGTGTTTGCATGCTGCCTCGCCAACAGGAGATAAAAGGGGTGAGTGTTTGCATGCTGCCTCGCCAACAGGAGATAAAAGGGGTGAGTGTTTGCATGAAGGAAAGACGGCGGGAGGATAGAGGGATGGCGAGGTGGAGGGATAAATGAATGGAGAAATGGAGGAAGAAGTTAAGTGTTATTCATTTTATGTAAAGGATACACATTGTATACACTACTCTGTCCGATGAATAGCATAGCATAGCTGTGATGTTGGTAGGGCCCTTCTCAGAAGGGATGAATAGCATAGCATAGCTGTGATGTTGGTAGAGCCCTTCTCAGAAGGGATGAATAGCATAGCATAGCTGTGATGTTGGTAGAGCCCTTCTCAGAAGGGATGAATAGCATAGCATAGCTGTGATGTTGTTAGAGCTGTTCTCAGAAGGGATGAATAGCATAGCATAGCTGTGATGTTGGTAGAGCTGTTCTCAGAAGGGATGAATAGCATAGCATGGCTGTGATGTTGGTAGAGCTGTTCTCAGAAGGGATGAATAGCATAGCATGGCTGTGATGTTGGTAGGGCTGCTTCTCAGAAGGGATGAATAGCATAGCATGGCTGTGATGTTGGTAGGGCCCTTCTCAGAAGGGATGAATAGCATGGCTGTGATGTTGGTAGAGCCCTTCTCAGAAGGGATGCATAGCATAGCTGTGATGTTGGTAGAGCTGTTCTCAGAAGGGATGCATAGCATGGCTGTGATGTTGGTAGGGCCCTTCTCAGAAGGGATGAATAGCATGGCTGTGATGTTGGTAGAGCCCTTCTCAGAAGGGATGAATAGCATAGCTGTGATGTTGGTAGAGCCCTTCTCAGAAGGGATGAATAGCATAGCATAGCTGTGATGTTGATAGAGCCCTTCTCAGAAGGGATGAATAGCATAGCATGGCTGTGATGTTGGTAGGGCCCTTCTCAGAAGGGATGAATAGCATAGCATAGCTGTGATGTTGGTAGAGCTGTTCTCAGAAGGGATGAATAGCATAGCATGGCTGTGATGTTGGTAGAGCCCTTCTCAGAAGGGATGAATAGCATAGCATAGCTGTGATGTTGGTAGAGCTGTTCTCAGAAGGGATGAATAGCATAGCATGGCTGTGATGTTGTTAGAGCCCTTCTCAGAAGGGATGAATAGCATAGCATGGCTGTGATGTTGGTAGAGCTGTTCTCAGAAGGGATGAATAGCATAGCATGGCTGTGATGTTGTTAGAGCCCTTCTCAGAAGGGATGAATAGCATAGCATGGCTGTGATGTTGGTAGGGCCCTTCTCAGAAGGGATGAATAGCATAGCATGGCTGTGATGTTGTTAGAGCCCTTCTCAGAAGGGATGAATAGCATAGCATGGCTGTGATGTTGTTAGAGCCCTTCTCAGAAGGGATGAACAGAGCTAGGCCTCGCCACACTCTCATCATGTCATTAACCAGATCTGAGGAGATAATAGGCGCCATTGGTTTGGATTCAACAGGCACACACTGCCGTTGCGCCTGTTTTTTGAACTGCCGTAGTTTTAAGATATGAATCATCCCTTTCCAGTCAGTCTCCCCACTAGACACCATGCTGTTCTATAGATGGAGAGCAGTGGAGGCTACTGAGGGGAGAATGGCTCATAATAATGTCTGGAATGGAGTAAATGGAATGGTATCAAAAACATGGTTTTCATGGGCTTGATACCATTGCAATCACTCCATTCTTGACATTATTAAGAGCCGTTCTCCCTTCAGCAACATCCACTGACAGTGAGTACGCTTTAGGTCATTGGAGTTCATTTTAGGTTGTTGGAGGTCCTGTAACTTGTGATGTATCCTGAGACAAAAACAAGCTACGGTGTCTCAGCTTAGTCAAAGACAAGCAAATTCAAGAAAAAAATAAACAGGTAGAAGTAAACGTGTCTGTAGTTACGTGAGAAGGAGAAAATAAAAAATTTAAATCTACCTTTATTAAAGGAACATGCCATGTCAAATACGAGACAAAGACACTAAGAAGCTTGACAGCTTCTTCGATCTTCTCAATAAGTGGTAATCAACAGTAGACAATAAGAGGTACTTAACCGAAAGATCGCTGGTTCGAATCCCCAAGTTGGGAAAAATATGCTGTTCTGCCCTTAAGCGAAGCAGTTAAACCCCAACAACAACTGCTCCCCGGGCGCCGATGACGTGGATGTCCCCCCTGCACCTCTCTGATTCAGAGGGGTTGGGTTAAATGGGGAAGACACATTTTGGTTGAATGCATTCAGTTGTGAAACTTACTAGGTATCCCCCTTTCCCCTTTCCTTAGTGGAGACTTTCAGTTCAATCAACAGTAGATAATAGAGTTACTTAGTGGAGACTTTCAGTTCAATCAACAGTAGATAAGAGGTACTTAGTGTAGACTTTCAGTCTAAAATGTTAAATAACAGTTGTGTTAAGGTTCAGAGGTATGGGCGACAGTCAGTCATCCCCAGCGGATTAGGTTAAGACTATGTTAACAACTCCAGCAAGTGGCCCTCTACACGGCTCCCTTGTTCTCACTGACCCCTCACCGGGGTCGCCAGAGGGGGCTGGGAGGGTAGACAGGGAGGTGGGGAGGGGGGTGTAATCCCAAACACGGGACAATACTGAGCCTGAGCCGGGCTGAGGCCATGGCCAGTGTAAGAAACTGGGAGAAAGAGAGACCGCTCGGTCGGTTGGCCGGTGAGTCGTCACAGCCACCGCTGTTGGCATGGTGACTGTCCCAGACACCTGTTCCTTCCCTGTTCCAGTCACACGGTGGCCTGGGTTTATGCTACCTCATGCTGCCCTGCATGGTTGGTCACTTTGTTCCCTGGCCTAGTCAGAGAGAGATGTTTTTCAAAACAAACTTAACCGAGCATGCCCTCTGTGCTTGTTGAAAAAGCAGCACATTCTGCAATTTAACAACAGCCTGTCAGGATAATCGGAAGGACCTCAAGGATCACTAGTTAGCGACACTCTCAGCTGCTCGTGCCTTCTGATTGACAACCATTCATGACGTAGAGAGAACACCAACTGTTCACTGACACACATAGCTTATGAAGTGTTGCACCATATGTTAGAAATAGCCAATGGGAGTTGATGAGTACACGATTAGAATCATATCTCAGAGCCCTGGGTAAACTGTGTTACATGATACTCTGTCTTCTGTCCTATCCAACTCCCATTGATTTAAGTCTCTTATCTTCAACCATGTAATCCATAGGGTATAACTTTGTTTTGTGTGTGTGTGTGTATATATGTGTGTACTGTGATCTCATGCCATTCACAGATGAACTAACCTGCGATGATAAGTCACTAGTCTCACCACTACCAGGGATCTACAGTGAGAACATTTTACTCGCATATGCGCCTAAATGCTTTGCTGTGTGACCTGGAATTGTTATTTAGGAGCACCAGTGAGCAGAGAAAAATGTACGATTCTGGCTTTAATATCGCAAATCATTTGAATTGTGCTCCTAAATTTCTTTGTGTGCGCCTACAGAGATTTAAAAAGGGACAACCCTCCACATTGCCTCCTCACTTGACCTGATCACACACATGTGGTTACTTAGCAGAAAAACTCCTTACTTTTCCAGTGCATTCACGTGTTACAAAGCCAATATTTTGCTATATAAAAAGTCTCAGTCCCCTGCTATGTTGACATAATGCTATGAATTATTTGTTTACGTTAGGTATAGGCCCTATATCACAGCCCTTTCTCAATGCAAGGTGCCTCAGTTGGAGCGATGAGGCTTGTGGGATATGACCTCACTAGTCTGTGTGGTTAAAGATCACGAGGCAGAGCATCTTAAAGCCGTTTACTACTAGGTCAGTATGTGGGTAAACTAGAATTCTGGAAAGGCCATATGAAGGCGAGGTGTGTGTCAAGTGCAGGGGAGGCTGGTGTGAGGAGCTATAGGAGGATAGGCTCATTGTAATGGCTGGAATGGAATAATTGGAACAGAGTCAAACATGGTTTCCATGTTTGATAGTGTTCCATTTATTCCATTCCAGCCATTACAATGAGCCCGTCCTCCTATAAAACTCCTCCCACCAGCCTCCACTGGTCAAGAGGGGCTCGCTACATTCTCTCTTTAGGTTCTGTGTGGGTAGGAACAGACTGCCATTCTCATTGGCCTGGAAATCCACATGGAAAATGCACGCAGATGTAAACACAAGTACACAAACAGACACTACTGTACATACTGTAAAATCCCAATTACAACAAGTCCACAATTCAGATTAGCCTAGTTATTCAGCACATACTGTCGTTTCATGACATCAACCCTCATATTTACCCTAATCAGGACAACTGAGCCTGGTATCAACTCTTCCTACTATTATACAGAAACAACACCTGAGCAGGAAATCAGATCAGTTTAGTCAGTGTGCTGGAATTAAACACTGTCTGTAACATCCACTGAGAGTTCCCAGGAGTAAATGAAAGGACTTCAAAAAGCTTTGCCCTCTGTGTGCATTTTCTGGTGCCAACTGCCAACCCAACTTCCACAGTGAGTGTGCTGACAGTTTGAAATCACCAAAGCATAATTCAACATTTCTCAAAAAAGTTCACTTCAAATACACTGCATATAGCAAACCGTTTTGAACTGAGTTTGATTATAAAGAGTAGGGTTTTTGCGTCAAGTCAAATTGTGTTCAAATCAATTTGTATCAACACTGATTTTCCTATAACAACTTTGATGTAAAACAATCCCTGTATAGTTCACACCGTTGAGGTATAAAGAACGGTCCACACCCAACCAGACTGTAAATAAAATATGGCCAACCATGAAACATTGATGGGTGTCTGTTTGAATGTGATCCCACGAGGTAGTAACCCAATACCCTGACCTCTTCATCACAGAAAGATGATAAGAGTACCAGTCCGGTCCAAAACTCTTTTCAAAAATACCCTTCATACTACCATGTTTTGTTTCCCAAGTTTGCTGAAGTTGGAAGAGTGTGTCACATATCTGTTACCCTCTGCAGTATGAATAGCAGAAAGGCTACACATAATGATGAATTATGTTACAGTAGATGCCAAATGTACTTTATGTTCGTGGCTCTGATGAAACACATTCGTCTGGGCCCCACAGCATTAACATGTGGATAACTTCAGCAATAAACGTTTGCAAAATGTCACGTGAGGCACAATAAAGGTGAATGAAAGGTGACAGATTGTGTCCAGGCATTTGCAAGAATCAAGCTGTACAGACAAATACTTTTAAACTTATTCTGAGAAATGTGCCCAGGACAGATGACAAGTCACTCTGATATACATGTTTTTAAACAACCGACATGTAAAACGTGTCACATTATGCCTTGACGGAGTCAGACAGTCCCTGTCACTTGACTTGACATGCAGCAAAATACATGAAATGTCTTGCCAAGTTATTTACTTTCTAAAATCCGTAATTTACAAACAATACATTAGCTGTAGTCTACTTATGTGTAAGAAGACCAACTGAAATATCGTACCGTAGGCTGAGTCTCAGAAGTGCAAGTAGCCGACTTCGTGTAACAACACCACACAGCTTCAAGATGCGGAGCAAAAATCAACCTTTTACCCTACTTTCCTATGAGCGTCTTTCCAACACCAAAGTGCATAACCCTCTTGAAAATCACTAATTCTCCAGCAGAACGTTGTTCAATTTCCCTGGTTTAAACGTCGCCTTCTATTAGAAAAGTAAAGATATAAGCTACTTAGCTAACAAGGTCGCCGACCAGTCAGTCTGCTTACTGTACGTAGTGTATACATAGGTGAGCGTTACGAGCACACTAAGCTTAGGCTCCTCCCTCTTCGTGCCCACAGCAGTTTGTGATAGTGATAGTGAGCCGGCTCGTTCGGATCAGCTCACCAAAAAGAGCCGGCTTTTTAGGCTCCCAAACGGCTCTTTAAAAAAAATATGTTTTGTATTTCTTCAAGTCAAACAGTTTGCGATAGTTTGACTATGATTGGTGTTAAAACAATTCGAATGAAATGATTAAATGAAATCATACTCTACCTTAACCACAATGTATTTAAAAATGCATTGGGTTTTTATGAAAAATAATGCTATTAAACATTTGAATTTAAAGTATAACTTTTTTAATGTATATAAGCAAAGTGCGTATAAATCGAACCATTCAAAACGAATACAATCTGAACAGCATAATAGAATATTGCACCATATCAAAGAAAAATAAATAGCAATGTGCAAAACTGCAGCATCCCACTTAAAACATTAAACTGGTCCCTCTTTTCTCTCTCTTCTTTATTGGCATGTTATAACTGACCATATTTTGCTTTTATGAGATATTTGCATTCAGAAATGCAAGCTGCCTCGCTTTCGAGTGGCTGATGTGGTTTCTTCTTTCGGTAATTATTTGTCTCGTTTTCGAGAAGACCCTCTCAGAGGGAACGGATGTGGCCACTATGCAGATTCTCCCTGTCATGACTTTAGTAAGCCTTGTATTTCTTTTTTTTAAAGAAATACAAAACATATTTTTTTTAAAGAGCCGTTTGGGAGCCTAAAGAGCCGGCTCTTTTTGGTGAGCTGATCCGAACGAGCTCAGAGGATCTGCAGTTCTTTGGAGGAGGGGATCCTCCAAATAGGATCGGACCTCCATTATGGCATCTGCTGAGGGATTCCTTCGTGCTGCATCCCCAGTTGCTCTCTCGTCAAACAGCATCCAAACAGCAGACGTTTGTGGCACTGCTGCTGGTGCTTCTGCTCCATCTGTTCCATCTTCTTCCTGTTGCCCTGGTGCCTGAGCCAGCTGACTGCTAGGGCTGTCCCTCCCTGCTGCTGAGGTTATTCTTTGAAGAGCCTCATCAATCGCTCTGACATCACTGAAGGCTAACTTCTTAAACCTGGAGTCAAGTGCAGCGGTTTCTGATAGCACGTGATTATATTCCATTCTGTGGAACTTTCTTCATCTTCAATGAAGTAACATGTAACCGACATTTAAGAAGTGGTTACCCTTGATGTCCAGCAGTCAGTGGTAAGGCAAACTGCAGTAGCTTTTTGGACTCTTTCCCGCACTGAAACCTGTGTGCTCTCGTACAGTTGTGGAATAAGTGATTTTGAAAGGGTTTTCCTGCTTGGAATTGTGTACATTGGATTTAGACTATTGCTATAATTTCTAAAACCTCTGTCGTCCACGATCAAAAATGGCTGGAAATCGGTGGCAATCATTTTAGCCAATGCAATATCAATTTGGCCTTGTTTTGCTACAGACATAGACTTTGGCATAAACTGGTCCATAGAAGACTGCGTTGCTGTGGGTTGCGGGGTAGGCCTACTTGACTGAGTGGATACATCTCCACGTGTGGAGGGGCTGGCTCCACCACTATCACTAGCAGGCCCGCTAGTTTATCGAAGCTCAGCTTACAGCTAGCTTCACAGTTGGGTGCACAGTTCGCATATGCCGGTGTAGGTTGTGCATAGAACCGGCGTTATATGAGATTTTGTTTTGGCAAATTCTACACTGTGCTCTAACGTTGTCTACATTATTAAAATGCATCCAAATACTACTGTGCTTCCGATTCATTTTCCAGCTGTTGTTTTCACAGCTGTTCTTCCTCTCTCTCCTCGGCTGCTAAGTGTGTGGCTGTGAGTGAGTTGGCTCGACCCTCCCTCGCGCATCTTTGGTTCATTGGTTGACACTGCGACAGTCAGAACGAATGTGTGTGCGCTTGAGTATTTAGGCCTGTATTATTTTATACATGTTTTTTTTTTGTTGAATTAGTTAATTCTATTAATTTCAATCTTTTGATTATTCATATCTTCATTTTTAAAGATTTTTATAAATAGATTCGGCTCTTCTGATATGCGAGCCGGCTCCCAACATTTACCTACAAGAGCTACAAGAGCTCTTAGAGCCGACTCGTTTCGCGAACGACCCTTCACTAGTTTGTGAATGTGAGATCAGTGTGAGGAGTCAATGTACTGTGAATGATTGCCCTTCACACAATTGTTTTCTATACAAAACAAGGATTTTAGCCCTGTATTTCAACACCTCTTTTGATCCTGCCTAGCCCATATGATCAAAGGACTAGGCTATTCCATCCTAAACAATAATAATTGAATGGCAATGTGAAACCATACAAACATAGACAACTGTGTCCACCCAAATCCTGTTAGGAGATCAACAACCATGACTGAACAGGACTGTTAACAGTGTCACCTGTTTTAAGGAGCTCTGTGCCAGCTACCATTCTCTTCACAGGGCCCGAGTTGGAGCAGCTATTTGCCGTGTTATTAGTCTCTGTTGTAAAAACGAGGTAAACCTGTGTTCTTGGTCATGGCAGACTAAGTAGACTTCTCATTGCGGATGAGGAATTTACATTTTAGAAAATGTTTATTTGCACATTGTGTATTGTGAAAAGTATATGCACACATGTCTCATTTCTACTTTTTTCTTCTTTTTTTTACATAAAAATACTGTCTATCCTGAACTTTATGGTTACCTGATAGCTTTGTAAACAACCAACTCATTGTGTATTTATTATTACTTTTATTATTACGTTTTATTATTTCTCTATTTTCTTTCTCTCTGCATTGTTGGGAAGGGCTGTAGTACACATTTTCCTGTTAGTCTACACCTGTTGTTTACGAAGCATGTGACAACATTTGATTTGAACTGTGGCAGGTGCTGGCTAGTAGAAATAAACAAGGTAGATGGGGACATCTAGTGCTTATAATTTGAAGTACATCTCCTAAGAAATTGCTCAGTTTACTATGAATCTTTCAGACAGTCTCAGTGGTATTTCTCTGTCTCTATGTGGTAGAGAACATATAATGTGTTTGGACTGTGTGCCAATATTCAAATATCAAACTTGGGGATTAAATAATAGATGTAAAACACCCAAAATAGGATTCAAAATACTACCTCAGCCATTTGATTTCCTAGATGCAATGGTAGGCTATACTGTAATAAAGATAGTATTAAATGTGTGTGCTTTTTGTCTATGCTTCACAATAGATACAAAAGTAAGTCTTTATGCTTTTACTCATGATCAAAGGTGTGATGAAGACTTGTCCACTGGAGGTCGACTTTAGGCAGCCATGTCAAAACCAAACTATCATCGTCAAACACATGGTCACAGAGGCTGGTTGTGGTGAGTCAGACCATTCTGCTGTAAATGAGTGGTCTTTACTGGCTAACTGTTCTTTGTCTAACAAGATAATAGCTGTGGAACTACCGTGCCCCAAGGAGACGAGGCGGGAGACTGTCTGCAACAGGGTGGGAGGGAAGAGTTTAAACAGTGTGGAAATCAGATTACCTTGAAGAGAAAAATATACATTTGTATATCTAATCATTACTTCTAGCTTAAATAGCTACAACATTTGTTTTTACATAACTCAACCCAGTTAGTAGGCTAATATGTAAAGTAGTAGGCTGCCTTTTCATTTGTATGTGCTTCAACAACAACAAAAACAGCTCCTGCTTGTCTCTGCAAGCCGTAACATGTATTGAATGACAGGTGAACTAGCATCATCACTATGGGCGGCTGTCTGGGTATCTATGGGCAAATAGCGGTGCTCTGGATGTCGTTTTTAAAAATGTTTTATGGATAACAGCTTCCCCAATACGCACAAGAGAACACTGTGACCACTCACTCCGTTAGACTACAATTCTTTGTTCGGGTCGCAGTGGTTTTACTCAGACATTGTGGTGAGGAGAGAAACTTTTGTTGCGGTCTGTCAACTCCACTCAGTTGTTCTCAATTCCGGGGCACCATCTCCATTTGTGATACCGCTTTTGCCAGACAATTCAGTTCCTGTTGTTGACATTCGTGTCGGGCTACCGTCGGTGCGGACAAGGTAGGGAGCTATAGCCTAACTACCCCTCATTCTACAAAATTACATTAACACAAACACAGTTGTAGAAAGTTATACTCTGTGGCCGGCGTAGGACTACTTCGGGTTTTCTCAACTCGTAAAGACCCAATTTTACGCACCAGCCGAGACTGTTTACAAGGCAAATTCATTTCCCACCTCAGTCAATACTTTTTTTAATAACACGTTTCTAATTGGCCGGAAATTACCAGGCGCCGCAGTGTTCTCATCTCCTATGGCTGAAGGCAGAAGAGAAGAGGAGGAGTTGAGGGATATACGGAACCGAAATCAAGCAACAGGTATGTCCACTTGCCAACAATCTATCGTAAAGGTCAACCTCTTGTAATTTTGATACAGCGTCTCCTGAAGTAGGCTACATGTGTTTGACACTTTGGGGCAATATCATTTCAAAACGTGGGCTTTTACCTTTTTAACCTATGAACATAACAACTTGGAACAGTGTTCCATCATGAAACATATGGTTAAGTGTGTAGGAAATGATACAATTTAGCTGAAAATTGAATTCATATAAATTATTGTTGTTGTGAAGAAAATGTTATGCAATTCTACAAATTGTTCCATTCCATTGAGATGAGATCTTTTTTGTTGCAGTTTTGAAGCTAATTTCCAGAAATTCTATGCATTTTGCCATGGCTAATGCTGCATTCCTCTGCTCAAACATAACAAAATCAATGGGCATGTGCCCTGAATGCCCAGTTGTTAAAATATTATATTCTCTCTGATTGTCTAGCTTTTATTTGATTGTTAGTTCTCAAATATTATATTATTCAAAAATATAAATAGTAAAATATATTTAGTTCTGTTCTGCACCATTACAGTATCCAGCTGCTATGGTTGACACAATGCTCTCACTGCTGCATTCAGTGAAAGTATACTTTTATACAGCAGCTGGTAGCAACTACCTGTGTGTATCAGATACAGCAGTCAGTAAACAGTGCTACAACCACAAGGAAAACCCTGAAACTCTGCCAGCCAGACAGGAAGGATGACACAACAAATTGTATATGTCCCGACACTTAAAATATTCCTCATCTCATGCCAGCCAAGCTGTGTCATTTAACTGTGTTGCTGGAAATGCATCTGGAAAACCACTGGCACTTGGCAGACAGGTTGATCCTGTTCATTTTGCCTCTGTATATTTTTGCTTTTGTCATTTTATTTCCTGATGAAATCACTTCTAAAATGTGTTCATATTCATATCTCTTATGCCACACAATCTTCATGTATATCAAGAGAAAGGGTTGTAAATGAATACATGTATGTAGGCTTTACCCTGGACTTCCTGACGGGCCGCCCCCATGTGGTAAGAGTAGGCAACAAGTCTGCCAAGGCTGATCCTTAACACTGGGGCCCCTCAGGGGTGCGTACTTAGTCCCCTCCTGTATTCCCTGTTCACCCACGACTGCGTGGCCAAACACGACTCCAACACCATCATTAAGTTTGCTGATGACACAACATTGGTAGGCCTGATCACTGACAACAATGAGGCGGCCTATAGGGATGAGGTCAGAGAACTGTCAGTGTGGTGCCAGGACAACAACCTCTCCCTCAATGTGAGCAAAAGAAAGGAGCTGATCGTGGACTACAGGAAAAGGCGGGCGGAACAGGCCCCTATTAACATTGACGGGGCAGTAGTGGAGCGGGTCGAGAGTTTCAAGTTCCTTGGTGTCCACATCACCAACAGACTATCATGGTCCAAACATACCAAGACAGTCGTGAAGACTGGCAACTACTCGGCATCTGACCGTAAGGCGCTACAGAGGGTAGTGCAAACGGCCTAGTACATCATAGTGTCAGAGGAAAGCCCATAAAATTGTCAGAGACTCCAGTCACCCAAGTTATAGACTGTTTTCTCTGCTACCGCACGGCAAGCGGTACCGGAGCGCCAAGTCTAGGACCAAAAGGCACCTCAACAGCTTCTACCCCCAAGCCATTAGGCTGCTGAACAATTCATAAAAATCACCACCAGACAATTTACATTGACCCCCCCCCCCCCCCCAGTGTAGGTAGGGGAGAATTAAGCAGCAACACCTGTTGAGCAAACACCTGACTTCCCAGTAAAGACACACCCCACCCAACACAAGCCTCCATGCCCAGTCTGTTAGTTCAGGCCTGGGTTAACTGCAGCTGTCTGTATGTGGAGATCAGACTGATCCTATGGGCAGGTGGGTTGACTGTGTAGAGAGTGATGGAACAGGAACTGTTGTCTTGTAACTTGATAATGGTGACAACTGCCAACTCTACTGCACATGTGTGTAGGCTAGCTAGGCTATATCATATGAAGTTATTTCTGTCACAAGCTGAGATTAGCCTATTCAGTATACAGTATATGCTTGTCACTTTTTAAGAGTAAAATACATTATCTCATATGACTCATATGCCATGCACCGTATGATGCCATATGTTATCATTGATGATTGCTTTGTGCATACTGTTCTTCATCGGCATTTTCAATTGGCCAAAGTTTAACCTCCTTGCATTGAGCAAGATCTCCGTTAGACTGTCATCTCCCCCAAACATCCATGGATGACTCCTCTTTGACATCACCTAATCATGTCTTGACATGAGTCATGTTAATCAGCTCCTGACACCGTGTTATTCAAAGGTGACATGATCATGTCCGTCTGTTTTTCATGCAAGGATAGAGCGCTACACATTCACAATGTTATGTTTTTATAGTTGTAGACATGTCTGTTCCACTTTGACTGTTTAATTTTCCAAGCAGAATGGATGTATGTATGTATGTATGTGTGTGTGTGTGTGTGTGTGTGTGTGTGTGTGTGTGTGTGTGTGTGTGTGTGTGTGTGTGTGTGTGTATATAACTTAGACCCCCTCATCTCTCTCTCTCTGTCTCTCTCTCACCCTCGGGTGGCTGTAGGACTATGGAGAAGGAGGAATTCATATTTTGTCTTCCTTTGAAGAATTGTGTGTCCTTTAGCTGAGGCTTATCACTTAATACAAATCCAACCATCATTAGTATTTGGCAATTAAACTGTCTATTTCCAAAAAGGCATATTAGATTTTAATTGACTCGCCCCATTTTTGTCCCGTTGTAAAATATTAGCTTCCCCGCTCGACGTCGACAAATTCATTACTTATCAATTTGACTCCACATGGAGGCAGCGTAATGACAGCTGTGAAATAACTCTTTTCTTTTGTGTGATGAAAAGACTCTCAAATATTAATGCGGAGCCTGTTTCCCTTGTAGCAAATGAGATGTACATATTAATGTACTGTAGTACCTCAACATAGAAAATAGATGTGCAGTGCACAAAAGCTGGTATTTCAATATCACCCAGAATGCTTCACTCTTTCTGGCAGATAGTTTATCATTGATTAAGGATAATACTGATAAATTGATGTTCAATAATTGACACAGTATATTTCTACTGGCTAGTCCAACTGACCTGTCTGGTGCATGGGTTTGACTTCCTACAGAACATCTCTCAAAACTGACCCACAATGGCTCTGGATTGGACACAGTTAATGTGCAGCTGTTGCGTTCACCCACCAACCCACTTACCCAGTCATTAACCCCCAGCCCACCCTAAATCATTTGAAACACTCCCTTTGAGAAAGTATAGGGAAGACTTTGATTCTACCCTATGATGACATCAGTGTCTGTTCTGCATGTGTGGGAAGTAGGATACAAGGATATGAAAACCCCTGGAAGTCTTATGGGGTTTTGGGAAGAAGCAGAGATTCCTGCGCTGAATAAATAAACCCAGAATCTGAGAGCTCACATTCCCTGAACATGCCATGTTACCGGGGTCGGGATATAGAGGAAGATGCTTCTTTGTGGACTGACAAGGGATGGGAACTAGCCCCTTGTCTCCACACAGCTGTGCCTTCGTAGCCTAGCCCCACCCTCCATGGGATGTAACCTTACTTCTGACCTTTCTGATTTGATTTAGGCCCAGGACTTCAAACCAATCAAATCAAATTTATTTATATAGCCCTTCTTACATCAGCTTATATATCAAAGTGCTGTACAGAAACCCAGCCTAAAACCCCAAACAGCAAGCAATGCAGGTGTAGAAGCACGGTGGCTAGGAAATAGGAAGAAACCTAGAGAGGAACCAGGCTATGAGGGGTGGCCAGTCCTCTTCTGGCTGTGCCGGGTGGAGATTATAACAGAACATGGCCAAGATGTTCAAATGTTCATAAATGACCAGCCTGGTCAAATAATAGTAATCACAGTGAACAGGTCAGGGTTTCATAGCCGCAGGCAGAACAGTTGAAACTGGAGCAGCAGCACCGCCGGGTGGACTGGGGACAACAAGGAGTCATCATGCCAGGTAGTCCTGAGGCATGGTCCTAGGGCTCAGGTCCTCCGAGAGAGAGAGATAATTAGAGAGAGCATACTTAAATTCACACAGGACACCGGATAAGACAGGAGAAATACTCCAGATATAACAGACTGACCCTAGCCCCCCGACACAAACTACTGCAGCATAAATACTGGAGGCTGAGACAGGAGGGGTCAGGAGACACTGTGGCCCCATCCGATGATACCCCCGGACAGGGCCAAACAGGTAGGATATAACCCTACCCACTTTGCCAAAGCACAGCCCCCACACCACTAGAGGGATATCTTCAACCACCAACTTACCATCCTGAGACAAGGCCGAATATAGCCCACAAAGATCTCCGCCACGGCACAACCCAAGGGGGGGCACCAACCCAGACAGGAAGACCACGTCAGTGACTCAACCCACTCAAGTGACGCACCCCTCCTAGGGACGGCATGGAAGAGCACCAGTAAGCCAGTGACTCTGCCCCTGTAATAGGGTTAGAGGCAGAGAATCCCCGTGGAGAGAGGGGAACCGGCTAGGCAGAGACAGCAAGGGCGGTTCGTTGCTCCAGTGCCTTTCCGTTCACCTTCACACTCCTGGGTCAGACTACACTCAATCACAGGACCTACTGAAGAGATGAGTCTTCAATAAAGACTTAAAGGTTGAGGCTGAGTCTGCGTCTCTCACATGGGTAGGCAGACCATTCCATAAAAATGGAGCTCTATAGGAGAAAGCCCTGCCTCCAGCCGTTTGCTTAGAAATTCTAGGGACAATTAGGAGCCCTGCGTCTTGTGACCGTAGCGTACGTGTAGGTATGTATGGCAGGACCAAATCGGAACGATAGGTAGGAGCAAGCCCATGTAATGCTTTGTAGGTTAGCAGTAAAACCTTGAAATCAGCCCTTGCCTTAACAGGAAGCCAGTGTAGGGAGGCTAGCACTGGAGTAATATGATAATTCTTTTTGGTTCTAGTCAGGATTCTAGCAGCCGTATTTAGCACTAACTGAAGTTTATTTAGTGCTTTATCCGGGTAGCCGGAAAGTAGAGCATTGCAGTAGTCTAACCTAGAAGTAACAAAAGCATGGATACATTTTTCTGCATCAATTTTGGACAGAAAATTTCGGATTTTTGCAATGTTACGCAGATGGAAAAAGCTGTCCTTGAAACAATCTTGATATGTTCGTCAAAAGAGAGATCAGGGTCCAGAGTAACGCCGAGGTCCTTCACAGTTTTATTTGAGACGACTGTACAACCATCAAGATTAATTGTCAGATTCAACAGAAGATCTCTTTGTTTCTTGGGACCTAGAACAAGCATCTCTGTTTTGTCCGAGTTTAAAAGTAGAAAGTTTGCAGCCATCCACTTCCTTATGTCTGAAACACAGGCTTCCAGCGAGGGCAATTTTGGGGCTTCACCATGTTTCATTGAAATGTACAGCTGTGTGTCATCCGCCTAGCAGTGAAAGTTAACATTATGTTTTCTAATGACATCCCCAAGAGGTAAAATATATAGTGAAAACAATAGTGGTCCTAAAACGGAACCTTGAGGAACACCAAAATTGACAGTTGATTTGTCAGAGGACAAACCATTCACAGAGACAAACTAATATCTTTCCGACAGATAAGATCTAAACCAGGCCAGAACTTGTCCGTGTAGACCAATTTGGGTTTCCAATCTCACCAAAAGAATGTGGTGATCGACGGTATCAAAAGCAGCACTAAGGTCTAGGAGCACGAGGACAGATGCAGAGCCTCGGTCTGACACCATTAAAAGGTAATTTACCACCTTCACAAGTGCAGTCTCTCTTGTCTTCAGGAAGGCAGTGAGTTGCTGCACAACAGCTTTATCTAACATTTTTGAGAGGAATGGGAGATTCGATATAGGCCGATAGTTTTTTTTAAATATTTTCTGGGTCAAGGTTTGGCTTTTTCAAGAGAGGCTTTATTACTGCCACTTTTAGTGAGTTTGGTACACATCCGGTGGATAGAGAGCCATTTATTATGTTTAACATAGGAGGGCCAAGCACAGGAAGCAGCTCTTTCAGTAGTTTAGTTGGAATAGGGTCCATATGCAGCTTGAAGGTTTAGAGGCCATGATTATTTTCATCATTGTGTCAAGAGATATAGTACTAAAACACTTGAGTGTCTCTCTTGATCCTAGGTCCTGGCAGAGTTGTGCAGACTCAGGACAACTGAGCTTTGGAGGAATACGCAGATTTAAAGAGGAGTCCATAATTTGCTTTCTAATGATCATGATCTTTTCCTCAAAGAAGTTCATGAATTTATTACTGCTGAAGTGAAAGCCATCCTCTCTTGTTTTTTTGCTTCTTTTTGGTGTTAATGATATTTTTTTCATATTCAATAGGCTATTAATCTAATCTTATACTTTTTATTTATTCATTTATTGTGTCTTTGTCCATAACCTGTCATGGGATATTTACTATTAGAAGCCCTCCATAAAAGCCCTCCGAAGGAGGAGTCCATGACCTTGCAAATGTCTCTCTCCCACCACTCAGAGAAAGAGGGTTGAGCCTCTTCACTAAGCCAGCAATAAGAAGTATCTAATGAAAGTACTTCTATGGATGGAGTGCTTTTATGCCTGGTTTCTACAGCTATATCTTATCTAAAAGTGAAAGTGTGTTTCATAATGGTCGCACGACCTGCTGAGTGACTGCTAGGAAAGAGGATATGTTATGGCTCAGTTGGTAGAGAATGGCGCTTGCAACACCAGGGTTGTGGGTTCGACTCCCACGGGCGGAACAGTACGAAAAAGTATGTACTCACTACCGTAAGTCGCTTTGGATAAGAACGTCTGCTAAATGACTAAAATGATGTGGCGCTATGTCCGGATGTACTATCTATGATGGATTGGAATAGAGTAACAGTTGACTCCACCTTCTAATCCAGCAAAACATAGTCCCACAGTATGCCAAGGTTTTTAATATGTAGCCTACTTCCTAACACTAACGTAGACCGATGACCAAATAATAGAGCTATGCATGTTTCCAGAGCAGGGAGTGGTGCTACAATAGGGAAATACAAGGATCTGGCCAACAGAGATGTAGCGTCAGAATGGGTGTGCCCACCATTAACACCCTGCCAATAGGGAAGACGGACAGAAAGACACACAGTATTGTGCTCTCTCTGACACAGGAAGAGAACATGTTGATTTGATTTTGTTAGATAAACACAGGTGTTGGGCTGGAACAAACCCAGAACAACCCCTATAATAACATAAATATGCACTCAGTGACCTAGTTCAGTTGGTAACAAGCAAGGCCAGAAGAAATCCTGGCATATTTGTATTTTGTGTGAACGGTGCCTTTTAAGATCAGAGCAGAGGGTCATTTTTTTTTTGTAGTGTTCCATCGACCTTTTTCAGTAGAGCAGGAGAGTGACAGTAGAGTGGTACTTCCTGAATGGCCACATTCCATTTGATCACATTGGCCAAGTCAACACACCAGCCAGTAGGGAGAGAGAGAGACCCCTCCCTTTCTCTGTTGTTGTTCATGGTCATGGAGTTTGTTTCTTTACACAGTAACACACAGCATGGAAAAGTAGGGAGGGACTTGAAGGAAATAATACACACCATTTTGGGGGACATTTGTGAAATCTGTTTAAAACGTTAACAGGTAGGAGCATCTCTTGTTGCTATGTTTCGCTGTGAGATTATGTTGTCAGTACAATTCACAGTAGGTTATAGACAATACTTTCAGCAGGGATTGCACTGTATTCCAACTGACAGCTCGGTAACATGTAAATGAAGCGCATGTTGAATATTGAATATCCACTAGATATTGAATCCTATTCATTGTTCCATTGCACTTGCCTTTGACCAGTGTGTGTATGGCATTGTATCTACCGGTATGTAAATGTCAAACGATTTTCTCTTGGAAAACCTCTCTTCATTCTGTCTTTGTCACTGTAACTGAGGCAGGTAAACAATCTCTCACAGACCAAAGTGCAAAGAAATGTGTGAAAATGTCTCTGAGGATTTGATTCACTAACAAACTGTTACTTCCTTTTTTGTTTCATAGAGAGGTAAAAATTTTACATTTACATTTGAGTCATTTAGCAGACACCCCTTTCCAGAGATATTTACAGTTAGTGCGCTCATCTTAAGATAGCTAGGTGGGACAGCCACATAGCACAGGCATAGAAAGTACATTTTTCCTCAATAAAGTAGCTTTCAGTAGAGTCCGTAACATACGTTTGAGGCAGTGGCATATGGCAGATAGCAAGTGTGGTGTTAGACATTGTAACAGTATTATACTGGTTGTAAGAATGAGCCGATGGCGTCAGGTCTTTAGCAGGATGCGAACAAAAATGAGCATCAAAATATTAAGATGGCTTAATGCATGATTTTTAACACAAAGGGATCCTAATAACCTCATATGACCTACTTGTCTGATTTATTTTAGTTCCTATGGCACAAAGGCCTCATACACTCATATACTCTAGTATAGTCAAATGAATGTAAATGTTAGCTTAGCTGCTGTGGACCACTAACCACTAGCCAGTCCATCATATCTTAAAGCTAATGACATAACTTTGGAATGATATCTGTTGAGTATCTTTTGCGAAGATTTCATATATGGAAATAAGACATGACACATTTATGACAACTTATGACACAGTTATGACACCTGTACAGCATGTCCTGGGCGAATGCTTGCTCCATCTGAAATGTGGTTTGTCTAGAAGGGATACAGCTTTTGTCAACATTTATTTTTCATAGCAGGTTTAGGAGAACCTGCACAGCAGGTTAGGAAATGAACGTAGTAGGTTAGGGGAACTAGGTTAAGGTTGGGAAAGGGTTAGGGTTAGTTCAAATGCAAAACAATTCCACTTTTAACGTCAATTTGATAAAAGCTGTATCCCATCTAGATGTGACCCTGAAATGTCAGGTGTCCAGAATAAGCCATTGAATGTGTGAATGAGGGAGAGCCATTCTTTCCATACATATTGCTCATGGTCCCCTATTTACATATGATTTTCTTTGAGATTGTAGCTATACAGATCATGGTTCAGATATAATGTCTGGTTTGATGAAATAAAGACGAGAGCATTAACAAAATTATTTGTGTTTAAACATTTTTTTTTAGATGCTTTTGATATTTGCATGTCAATGTCATTCTTTGTAACTGGTTGATCAAGAACAGACTAGAATGTTGAGCCAGCTGAATGTAGTTATTCAAGTTTTTGATGAACGCAAGAAGTGATGCAAAGTCCATAGTTATTTTGTTCACTTGTCCTGTGTCGTCGTACCTGCAGCTTGCTTTGTTTGTGTACAAAATGAGGGCATTTTCTTAGTTAGAAATTGATCTTTCAAATGTGACCGTTAAAAATAAAACGCTGGTTACTTTTCTTTTCAGATCGAACAGAGAGGAATAAGTCTGAGGCTCTTCATTCCAGGTAAGTTATCCATATCATTGAATTTACATATGGGGCATTTTCAATATGTCTATCTTGCTCAATACAGAGAAGGAACCGTGTTAATATTGTGATAATGTTGCGTGCTCCAGAATAAACCCTGGGTTGTTCCAGCTCTACCTAGACACCTCTGTTGCTCCACGGCTCTGTCAGGACTGCAGTGGCCAGAACACTGTCTCTTTAACAGGCAGTTCTGCTGAGGGAGAGTTGTGAATGGTGCAGGGTAGCAAACAATGCGCTGATCCATCCTCTTTGACGGACGGTTGGACACTGTGTCCACTGTGTCCGAAGATCAGAGCTTTTTGAATGGGGGACAAAACCACACTGACTCAGTTGTTGACGCCCCCAGAGCCAAGTTGGTTGCCATCCAGGGTTAGGGTCAATTCCATTTCAGTTCAGTAAACTGACTCCAACCCTGTAACCTTTCTTTCACAATATGGTATACCCTACCTAGATAACTCATTAAAACTCAGCACCTTTTCAATGTCTTCCAATCCAAGGTATTGACACAGAAGGAGGTTGGTGGGAGGAGCTATAGGAGGATGGGCTCATTGTAACTGCTGGAATGGAATAAATAGAACGGAGTGAAACATAGTTTCCAGATGTTTGATGTGTTTGATACATCAATTTATTCCATTCCAGCCATTACAATGAGCCCATCCTCCTATAGCTCCTCCCACCAGCCTCCTCTGTTAAAGTACAGCAAACGTCAACGTGTTCCAATACAAACCTTTTTTTTGTTGATCAACTATTGGACGTTTAACCTCCCTGTTGTTCTATTTGTTTACGGGCTTAGCTAATCGTCCTAATTATCCACGTAGTGCTATGGTGGGAGAGGCAGGGGGGAGTGTTCCTGTCTTCCTCTCCAGATGGTTTACATCACATCTCCAGTTCCGTTAATGAGCAGGATGTGTTGAAGGTCCTGGGCCTATGGGGGTCTGGTCTGGATCCTGTTCATTAAGCACCATACGCAAACAGAAACCTGGAGGGACCACCTGGGATTGTCCAATAAGACATTTTTTGTTTTCTGTCGCAAAAATGTTTTTAAAACGTATTCCATTGTGTGCCCTAATGAACATGACCCCGTTCCGTTGAGACTGTGTAGTTGGCCCTTCTGGGAACATATTCTGGCACAGCCTGGGAGGGGTGCGGAGTCAGCTCCAACACTACACTAGTCAGGAAGTCAGATCAGACCTAGGAATACAGATCAGCAAGAGGGGTCGTTATATTGCAGAAGTGCACTTTTGGACGCCCCCTGGGCTTGGTAGATGTATGTGGTGGCCAGAGGAGGTGTTAGACTTGGGCTATTTCTGAGTCATTGTTACAGTAACAGATGGACGATGCCTAAGGATATTCAGTGGATTGGATCTGCGTCCTGCTGCGTTTTAAGGGTTTTCTGGAGAGGGATTGTGGAAAGTTGCAAGCGGGGTTGAACTCTTCAAAGGGCTTGCTTTTTAATGATTGTCCTCTTTCTTGTGCCTGCGTCTCTGGTACTTGTCCCATTCTCACTCTGATTACTGGCGTATAACAGGCGCATGTACCGGAGGTAGGCTCTTCTTTTGGTTGCAGTATGCAGCGGTAGCTGTGTTGTGTGGATTGGAGTTGACGATAGAGTGGGATAGAGGATGTGGCCGTCACAGTGGTAACTGCAGTGCAGAGAGGACCACTGCAGCTAAAGAGGTTTGATGCAACTATCAACACTGTTGTTATCATCCTTTGGTGTTACTCTGCACTTATTCAGCTCTTTTAGAGGTAAAGGGGTATATATTATCTCTTTTACTTTATCATATAATGAAGTCTAGGATACCTATGGATGACAATTAAATGTTTTCAAATGTCAGGATTATTTGCTGAGATTGTAATTTATTTTTGTTGAGAATTCCTCTGTCCTGGTTCAAGCCTATAAAGGTGGCTAGTTGGCTTGTGGATAATTAGCACTGTCTGTCCAGTGTAGTAATCCGGTGGAGTCTGACTGTTGCCAGCATTATACTTTGCTTTCTCAGGTTGTATAAATGTAAGAAATCTTATTTTCCAGTCAAACTCTCCTCAATGGTAACTCTTCTCTCTTCCAGCCAAGGACCTCTGTCCTCAATACGAGCTGCCATTAAGCGAAGTGAGTTGCTCATTGTTGAGTTTGTCCATTATTTGGTATATTCTCATACAATATAAAAGTATCTAGCATGATTAAAGTCTGTATGTAGCAGAGGAGGCTGGTGGGAGGAACTATAGGAGGATGGGCTCATTGTAATGGCTAGAATGGAATGAATGGAACGGAGTCAAACGTATGGTTTCCATGCATTGATGTGTTTGACTCTGCTCCATATATTCCATTCCAATGAGCCCGCACTCCTATAGCTCCTCCCACCAGCCTCCTCTGGTATATAGCTATTGTACATGATTGAATCCCCCAAGTGTTTTTTTAATGTCTCTTTCAATTCATTACATATCAGATTGAAAGAGATTAATTTCATATCATTTTCTCCCACAGCGAGAACCAGCACCCAAAGTGAACAGACCAGAGACAGAAGGTAAAGTAAACAGAGGAGTTTCATAATACTTCATAGTCTCTGTAGCTCTCTGATTGAATACAGTTCTACTCTCATTATTCCAAAAATCAAACACCAAATGCTTCAAGGTAAAGTGCACCATGGCAAAGAACTTGTGCTCTACAGTGAAATCCACATTTTTCATTTGAAACAAACTGATATTAATGTTGACTTACAGTCCTTGACTCAACTGGTGAATAACCATTTAAAGAAAGTAATATGGTCTATAAAATGGCATATTAACAAAAAACAAAATCATGGCCACATATGGTGTTAAAAAAGCTATATATTGATTTATGACAAATGATACATAAGGCTTTCTACATAAGGCTTTCTGTCAACATAAGACAAGTGTCAACAGTCTGTTGCATGTCATGTTTGGTTGAGGTAGTCTACTGTATTGTGCGTAATGGACTTGTTTGTCTTTCAGACGTCCAGAGATCACCATCTTGTCAGCCGAGCCGCTCACTGCCAACGGCTGGTTCCCAGGGGCTTCTGGGGGATTTACGGCAGCCCCGCCTCCCTCACAGCCCATCTGGGGAGGGTGCATCCAATCAGATACCCAGGTACCGTTTATTTAACTAACATCAGCCTCTAATACTAGGGGAGACAGCAGGCTGTGTGTTCTTGGCCTGTTCAGTTTGGGTGTGTTCTGCATGGATTTTAACTTTGGATTTTGTTTGATCCACCTTACCATGTTCCTGTGTCTTTCACAGTTTTCAGTGTAATGTTTGAGATGATGAACTACTTTCGAAGCAAACATATCATTTAGCAGTGAAACAAGCACGGCAGGTTCAGCATGTTGTACTACTATAGGACGTCAATGTAGGACGGTAGCAAGCTTGCATGTAGAATACAAGTTATAATAATCACACCGCTACACATTAGCTTGGTCAACGTGTGTGTGTGCCTTCTCTCTCGTGTCTTAGCCACCACCATCCTATGACCAGGTGATCAAGGAGAAGACCCAGGAGACCGTTGTCACGCCGACCGCCGCCCCCCGGAGATCCACGACCATCGCCACGCAGACCGACCCTGTGGAGGACGACACCGCCGCTGGCCCAGAATGCACTGCATCCTCACTGCCAATCGAGAAGAGACAGTCTACAGGTGAGGCTTGTGAGAATGAGAATGATGATTACAGATGGGTTAGCTGACAACATCATGAAAACTCTATAGTTGGTAAATATCATATACTTGTATTACCACGACTAAAACAATGTAACGTCACTTTTTAGTCAAAGTTTTCATGTGTGGTGTGAGTATAGGCTAAGTGTATTGTTTATAATCTCTTCCTTCTCAGTGAAAATAAAGCCAAAAAAGCCACCAAGGCTATACTTACCCAAGCCTTTACAAAGTGACTCTACCACTGCAACAGCTGTATCTGATTCTGGTCTTATCCAAGTAGACGCCACAGCCACTAACACTAAGAACCAAACTGACCCCAAGTCAGCCGCAGCCCAACCCAGCCCAACAGATTCCAGCTGTGCAATCCCAAACACCCGGTCTCTCTCTCCATCTGTTTCTGTACAATGGGATGGGCCAATAAAACCTTCCGAACCCAGCACTATCACTACGTTCTTAGAACCTACAGTCCCCTCCTCAACAGTCCCAGTAGCCACTGAACGTCCCATCCCGCTTCCTCGTTCCAAATCCTGCAAACAGACAATCACAGAGGAGGTCAAAGTTCAGACTCTGGTCAGGCTCAGTGACAGTGGTTCCAGCTCTGTAGATGACACAGCAGTCGAGGCTCCTCCCTCGGGGAAGTACCTACAGGAACTATTAGATGTGTTTTGTCCTGAGGACCAATACGACCAGAACATTAGTGACGCTAGTGACAATCAGACTCCAACTGACGGGAGCGACCAAAGCGAGGAAGGTGACGAGGACGGTGACATGGCCGCCCTTCACAGCCAACGTAACATCCGGGCCCGGATCCAAGCCTTTGAGAGCCAGGAAGGCGATAGAGAACCAGAGTTCAAACAACCAGAGCCTCTACCCAGGAACGCGCACCTCAAACCCCCTGTGATTTCAGCCAAACCAGCCCCAGCCCTTGCCCCCAAGCCCTCAATCAAGAAGCCCAGTAATGGCAATAACTACCAGGGGGCGATCTCCATTATCTCCACTCCCTTTATTCCTTCCATCCCAACCCCGGCACCCAGACCCGTGCTCCACAGAAAACCCAGTATAGTCCCAGAACCCAAGGAACCAGAACCAGAACCAGAGGCTCCACCCCCTGCCAAGACAGCCATCCTTTCCCGGTCGCGGCTCTCCATAGCAGCCAGAGCCAAGAACCTTTTCCCCCAAGAGGAGGATGAACCCAGGTTGGTACCTCCTATCTCTCCAGAGAAACCTCGCAAGGAGCCGCTGGGCCTCAACCTCAACAACCACAACTCAGTCTCCATCACCACCACAGAGGCAGTGAATGAATACATGGACAACCCCATGAGTAAGTACAGCAGCATGCATTTCACCACTGACTTAATTGGTTAACTTAGTAGTATAAGTGTTCTAAGTATAGTTAAAACACATATAAGCTAATTTATAACCTCTTTATCGACACTACTTTACAAAAAACGTCACTAGCCTGCAGTTATTTTAATTAATTGTTTTATTTCACCTTTATTTAACCAGGTAGGCCAGTTGAGAACAAGTTCTCATTTACAACTGCGACCTGGCCAAGATAAAGCAAAGCAGTGCAACACAAACAACAACACAGAGTTACACATGGGATAAACAAACGTACAGTCACTAACACAATAGAAAAATCAATGTGCAGTGTGTGCAAATATAGTGAGGTAATGTAATAAATAGGCCATAGTGGCAAAATAATTACAATTTAGCATTAACACTGGAGTGATAGATGTGCAGATGATGATGTGCAAGTAGAGATTGGTGTAAAGAGCAAAAATAAATAACAATATGGGGATGAGGTAGTTGGGTGGGCTATTTACAGATGGGCTGTGTACAGGTGCAGTGATTGGTAAGCTGCTCTGACAGCTGATGATTAAAATTAGTGAGGGAGATATAAGTCTCCAGCTTCAGTGATTTTTGCAATTCGTTCCAGTCATTGGCAGCAGAGAAAGTAGGAGTTGGCTTTGGGGATGACCAGTGAAATATACCTGCTGGAGCACGTGCTATGGGTGGGTGTTGCTATGGTGACCAGTGAGCTGAGATAAGGCGAGGCTTTACCTAGCAAAGACTTGTAGATGACCTGGAGCCAGTGGGTTTGGCGACGAATATGAAGCGAGGGCCAACCAACTAGAGCATACAGGTCGCAGTGGTGGGTAGCATATGGGGCTTTGGTGACAAAACGGATGGCACTGTGATTGACTACATCTAATTTGATGCGTAGAGTGTTGGAGGCTATTTTGTAAATGACATCGCCGAAGTCAAGGATCGGTAGGATAGTCAGTTTTACGAGGGTATGTTTAGCAGCATGAGTGAAGGAGGCTTTGTTGCGAAATAGGAAGTCGATTATAGATTTAATTTTGGATTGGACATGCTTAATGTGAGTCTGGACGGAGAGTTTACAGTCTAACCAGACACCTAGGTATTTGTAGTTGTCCACATATTCTAGGTCAGAACCGTCGTAGTGAAGCTAGTCGGGCGAGCGGGTGCGGGCAGCGATCGGTTGAAAAGCATGCATTTAGTTTTACTAGCATTTAAGAGCAGTTAGAGGCCACGGAAGGAGTGTTGTATGGCATTGAAGCTCGTCTGGAGGTTTGTTAACACAGCTTCCAAAGAACGGCCAGAAGTATACAGAATGGTGTCGTCTGCGTAGAGGTGGATCAGAGAATCACCAGCAGCAAGAGCGACATCATTGATATATACAGAGAAAAGAGTTGGCCAGAGAATTGAACATTGTGGTACCCCCATAGGGACTGACAGAGGTCCGGACAACAGGCCCTCCAATTTGACACACTGAACTCGATCTAAGTAGTTGGTGAACCAGGCGAGGCAGTCATTTGAGAAACCAAGGCTATTGAGTCTGCCGATAAGAATGCAGTGATTGACAGAGTCGAAAGCCTTGGCCAGGTCGATGAAGACGGCTGCACAGTACTGTCTTTTATCAATGGCGGTTATAATATCGTTTAGGACCTTGAGCGTGGCTGAGGTGCACCCATGACCAGCTCGGAAACCAGATTGCATAGCGGAGAAGGTACGGTGGGATTCGAAATGGTCGGTGATCTGTTTAACTTGGCTTTCGAAAACTTTAGAATAGATATAGGATAGATATAGGTCTATAACAGTTTGGTCTAGAGTGTCTCCCCCTTTGAAGAGGGGGATGACCGCGGCAGCTTTCCAATCTTCAGGGATCTCAGACGATACGAAAGAGAGGTTGAACAGGCTAGTAATAGGGGTTGCAACAATTGCGGCGGATAATTTTAGAAAGAGAGGGTCCAGATTGGCATTAAAGGTTTTAAACATTGCTTAGAATTTGTCATATAGTCCTAATGCAGGACCTATATGTTGACAAATATTGATGAGTCAACACTGGCCGTCTCTATCTCTGTCTCTCTCCAGACTATATCCCAGTGAACCCTGTGGGTAGTGATGTGGGCGACGGCTCCTTCCGCAGACAGAGTGTAACCAGAAGACCCACCACCATTAGAGTGCCCAGTAAAGGAAAACGTGAGTCTAGTCCACCTGCTCTACTCTCTGAGTAGTGAGTTATGTGGCATACTCCATATCCACACATGTATGACCTTATATAAAGGCCCTCTGATCTCCATCTGGGTCTACCCAAAATAAAACGTTTTGACATAACCTAATGATGGATTAGATGCTGCCATTTTCTCAAACAAACTGTAGGTGTGGATGTTAGAATGTGTGTGTCTGTGCTTTGGTGTCTTAGTGAGTGTGTACAGTCGACTCCTGATAAGTGAGTCAGTTAATCCGAATTTCAATACTTTATTTACTTCGACATGTAGTTTGAGTATGTGCATTTTCCATCTCAGAGTGTTCATTCATGGCAACACCAAGCCAGTGAATTAGCGCAAAAATACAATGATCCCAAACCTTTGCATGGATTAAAAGTTGACTGTATGGTTTGTACAGTTTACAGTACAGTGTATCCAGTCTAAAAGTTGTCGGTTTTCTCCCTCAGTGTTCGATGGGACTTTGGACAACCCTCCTCCTCTCCCTGCACAGAAGCCTGTAGGGTCACTGCCATCCCCCGTGACCCGTAAACAAAGCATCTCAACCCGCTTCCCCTTCCAGGTAAGTGCTACCACCTTCCTTCTTCATATACTTCTCCAATAGAAGCACTATTGATCTACAGTAGGCTACCTATCTTCTCTTCGACTACTAGAAAACAGGAAATACAAGAGATTACTGACATAGTTCTTCCTCCACACCGCCATAATACTGCACTCTCTCTGGGGAAGCCAGAGTCAGTCAATAGCTCCCGACCCGGCTTGGCTATGACATAACCGGGCTTTTGTGCAGCAAGAAGCCTTAGCTAAAAGGACATAAAAAGACAAGTCAAAGTGCTACTTTGTATTTTTCTTCACGATTATCTAGTGTCAGTTCATTCATGGTGGCTTGAAAACCAGCCCCGTCAGAAGCAGTGCTAAACTAGCCTGACAAACCAGCCTTTTACCTGGCCACCGCCAACATTCACCTCCACCTGTGGTTCTCAACCGCAGACCACACAAAGGGGCCAGTGTAGTGTAAACAATGACTGACTAGTACTGTACAGCTAGCTGTTAGCAGTGGCTAAGGAAGGGCACATTGAGGAGTCATTCACTTGGTTGCTATGGTTGCCCTAGTTGCTGAGCGCTGCAAAGGTAGTAGGCGTAGTAAGTCTGTTTCGTTCAGGGGAGGTCATTCAATCCCATGTGGTGTTAAATGTGATCTGGGAGAGATTAGAGAAGTACCCTGGTTGTCATCAATTCACATCTGTTTCTAGACTGCCACGTTGCTTCTTTGAACATAATAGTAACAACCTTTTTTTCTGTTGATTTGAACTGTAGGAGTCCTTTGATTCTGAGCCCATACCGGGCCTCCCTCCTCGGTCAGTAACATCACATCGTGGGTCATTTTAGGGGATAAAAAGGGGTAAAGATCCATTGATAACATATTAGATACAGTCCTAGACACATGGCTTTAATTAACTTCATACTGCTGTTGATCTCTTCCAGGCCTGGTGGAGCTAAGGTCCTCCCTCCTCGCCCACCTCCAGCAAAAGTAGGCCCAGGAAGGCCACCCCCGCCCCGGATAAATGGTCCACGTCAATCCCTCTCCACCCGTAGAGCACCAGTGTCATCAGCAGCTCCATCACCCAAGCAGCCCCAGGCTCAGAAGCCCAAGAAGAAGGGACCTGTGCTTCCCCCCAGGCCCAACCCTGGCCACCGTCTCTACAACCAATACACGGTGAGAGCTTAGAGTTTCCACCCCGCTCTGCTGCAGCCCCCAAGGCAGCCTGCTCTGCTGCAGCCCCCAAGGCAGCCTGCTCTGTTGCTGCCCCCAAGGCAGCCTGCTCTGTTGCTGCCCCCAAGGCAGCCTGCTCTGTTGCTGCCCCCGAGGCAGCCTGCTCTGTTGCTGCCCCCGAGGCAGCCTGCTCTGTTGCTGCCCCCGAGGCAGCCTGCTCTGTTGCTGCCCCCGAGGCAGCCTGCTCTGTTGCTGCCCCCGAGGCAGCCTGCTCTGCCCCCGAGGCAGCCTGCTCTGCCCCCGAGGCAGCCTGCTCTGCCCCCGAGGCAGCCTGCTCTGCCCCTAGGCAGCCTGCTCTGCCCCCGAGGCAGCCTGCTCTGCCCCTGCTGCCCCCGAGGCAGATCCATGGTGGATTTCAGTGGAACTGTTGTGTACTGTAGTTGTGGCAAGTGTCACATAGTAAGCCTGTGAATGTTTTCTGAATGTTTTCTTTGTCATGTGTGTTTGTCTAGCTTGGACTTCCCCACGGGATAGCAGAGTTTGACTACAGTGGGAGAGACACAGGGGAACTCTCATTCCAGGTAAATCACTGTCTGCATGTTTTGGAGGTTTTGCTTCTAGCAACAACAAGAACATGATATGAGAAAATGTTAATGACTACTGTATTTAAACCTGACTTGATCACTAGTTTTATGGATTTACTTATTTCACCTTACTGTTTTGTAATAATTTTTTTCTTTAAGGAAAAGACAATTTTGTAGAAATTAATATCAAATGCTTCTTGATTTTCTCCCACAGAAAAATGAGTTGCTGCTGCTGATTGAGCAGCTCGACCACAAGACCTTTGAATGTCAAGTGGGAGACACCCGGGGCCGAGTCCAGAAGTCTCACATGAAAGTCATCACTCCTCTCTCCAGTGCCCCAACTAAACCAGCTCTGTCACAGGTAATGTCTTCAACCATTTACAATGAGCTGTCAATCAAAACATGTCTGCCCTCTTACTTTCCAGGCAACTTGGCTACCCCCTATTTTGTTTGGCTACCCCCTATTTTGTTTGGCTACCCCTTATTTTGTTTGGCTGCCCCCTATTTTCTTTGGCTACCCCCTATTTTGTTAGGCTACCCGCTATTTTGTTTGGCTACCCGCTATTTTGTTTGGCTACCCCCTATTTTGTTTGGCTACCCCCTATTTTGTTTGGCTACCCCCTATTTTGTTTGGCTACCCGCTATTTTGTTTGGCTACCCGCTATTTTGTTTGGCTACCTCCTATTTAGTTTGACTAGCCTATCTAGCACCAATTGGTTTTTATTTCTTTGTAGCCACATAGGAACTTTCATTGCGAACTTGGAGTATTTTTTGGGTTTAGTTTGGTCTCTAAATCCCTCTTTTGTACGTGTTTCTGTAAATTCCACATATACCTGGATGTGTTTTCTCTTCTTACAGGGTGACAGCACAGTTGGGTCTCGTAGAGGCAGCTGTGGTCTTCAGGTGCAGGTCCTCCATGACTTCACCCCAGGTACAGAACAGTACCTGCTCTGGCACGCTGACCACCACAACACACAACCTAACAAGTCTCCTATGTCTTATAGTAACAAACACATTGGCTATTGGACTGTACACCTTACAATATTTTAAGTCATTTATTAGATTTTAATCATGTCAAATAAATTCCAATATGGCTGGCATGCTTTTACAGCTGTTTTGAGTTCCCCCAAACATGTCCACGCCAAGTAAAGTAACTTTTAGAATCTAGACGAGGCTCACAAAAAAAGTGTTTACAGATTTGAATCACCTCAAATCATTTGCAATATGTCTGGCATGTTTTTATTGCTTAGTTCTGTGTTTCCCTCAGCAATTGATATCCACAAAGTAGAGTTCATGCTAGAGTTTGTGTTGTCAGCAGTGGGATTTGATTGACATGTGTTGTATCCTATCCAGAGGGTCCAGGGGAGCTGGGTCTGAGGGAGGGGGATGTGGTGAACAATGTGGAGCAGGTGGACAGTGAGTGGTACCGCGGCTCCTGTAGAGGCTCCTCTGGCTTCTTCCCTGTCAACTACGTCAAAGTTATGGTAAGACTTCAGTCAATGTTTCAGCTATAGAGATAGGGCTGGTTTCCAAGACTCAGATTAAGCCTACTCCTGTACGAAAAACTGTTCAATAAATAGTATTTTCAAAGTCTTTTGTGTGAGAAACCAGCCCATAAAATGGTTTATAGGATGTATACAAATGAGTCCAGCTATTTAATGTGTTTTGATTATGATTTTTTTTCTCTATTTAGTCAAATGCACCAACACCAACCAACGCAAAGAAGGCAAGGCCCCCCCCTGCAACAGTCAGTGGACCGAGGTGTGTGGCGCGGTTCGACTTCGAGGGTGAGCAGAGTGACGAGCTAACCTTTTCTGAGGGAGACGTGATTCAGCTAAAGGAGTACATGGAAGAGGAGTGGGCGAGGGGACAGATAGGGGCCCGCATTGGAATCTTCCCCATCAACTTTGTGGATATCATAGAAGATCTTCCTCCTCTGCCACAACCACAACGACAGGGATCATTCCCCACCAAGATGGCACTACCTGGTAGGACTTTTAATTCAAGGCCCACTTCTTAGCTTGAAATGGAATGTACTGTATATTAAATGACTTATCACAGACTGGGCCTTCAAATCATTAAGGAACCTCGGCTTGAGATGTGTGTCCCTATCTTGACATTGTAAACATAATCAGAGAATTGGAGACATTGGAATTTTCCCACAGAAGTTCATGTTGTCCTGGCATACTGTATTTGAGGTCATAGCGTAAGGTCAAAGGTGGCCAGGCCACAAACAGAGTGAAATATTTATTCTTGGCACGGGGGATTTTAGCTGTATCGTCACGTATCCTGTACCCCTATTGCGGTTTGTCCACCAGTACAAAAGGTTTCTCTAGAACTAGTCTACAGTGAACTGCCTCCATCTCTCTCGTAATGTGTAGGCGGATACTTCCCTCTGCGGAATGTATGGAATCTGTGCAACATGTTTATGTTTAAGTCAGGAGCTCTGTGTAAGCCCCTGTACTAAGACCTTTTTATTAATACGGTACAGCTCACTCTGTGTGCTACATGTCCTTCTCCCTGGCTCTAGCAGTGTACTAGTGTACGCCCACACACTCATTCCCCATTCAGTTTTATGTTCAGCAACTGTCAACACAATATGCTTTCTATCTGAATACCGCTACTGCATTTCTCAGGCATGGTTTCTTCAACCAAGACCCAAGAGGCTGCCAAACCCATACAGGTATGGTTCATGTGGTACTGTTACCAGTCTTTACAACATAACACAAACGAAGGTCACGATACAGGTGTATGTGTGTCAGTGTTTGGCCTGAGCTGTAGTCTGGGGTAGCCTAATGACCTCTGTGTGTATATCCAATGATTAATGATTAGAGCTTGTGTATGAGACCGTGAGTATGAGAGTGTCCACTAACATGTATATCCCTGTCTATAGTCTGGTTCGTCAGGAGTGGAGTGGGCCGTGGCTCTGTATGACTTTGTAGGCCAGACAGAAGAGGAACTGTCCTTCCAACAGGGAGACCGTATCCGGGTCACACAGCATGTAGATGCCGAGTGGTGCTCTGGAAGGCTTAATGGTAGAGAAGGATTCTTCCCCACAGCCTTCGTAGAGACCAGCTCAGGTAATAATAGGGTATTCTTATGGCGCCATCTTGTGGTAGGAGGTGAATTTATCTGCTTGAAATATAAAGCTAGGAGTTTTTTATTTTTATACTTAAAATATTTATACTTTTGGTTTAATTAAATTCAAATAACTTTGCCGGGGTGATGATTGACACATGACAAAAAACAACTACTGATACATTCAACGCAAAACCCACAGTTTGAATAGGCCTATATACCAGAGGCTGGTGGGAGGAGCTATAGGAGGACGGGCTCATTGTAAAGACTGGAATGGAATTAATGAAACAGAGTCAAACATGTGGTTTCTGTATATTTGATACCGTTCCATTAATTCCATTCCAGGCTTTAAAATGAGCCAATCCTCTTATAGCTCCCCCCACCAGCCACCTCTGAAACATACAGATATTCCTGGTCTACTCATAGGGCAGCATAGTAGGACATTTACTATGAATAAACTCTCATTATAAGGACATTTAAGGTACTGATGATTCCCTTTGTCTCTGTCCAGGCAACTCTCCGGTGTTGGACAGACAGCAGAGTGTGACTAATGGGGAAGGAAGCAGGGGGAAAGCGATGTTTGACTTCACAGCTGAATGTGATGAGGAGCTCTCACTGAAGGTATTTCTACTGTTAACATTCAATAGTTAATTACAACAAAAGAGTTAACATTGTTTGTTACAATCAACAGTCATATATATATATATATACTACAGGTACTAGGCCTACAGTATAACTTTCCTTTCTCTTGCTATAGGCGGGGGATATCATCACCAACTTGGAGTCCATTGACGATGAGTGGTTCTTGGGAGAGTTGAGGGGGAAGCGAGCGTTGGTGCCTAAAAATTATATGCAAGTGCTGGCATGAGTAATCTACCCTTAACAAAGACACTGGGGTGTGTCTGTGGTTTCATCACGACTAATGTCTTTTGAACTATGGAAATATGAGAACCTGAAAGATGAGAGGAAATTGAATATTCCAAAGTGCCTTTTTGCCCCCACTGGACTGCAGTAGTTCTCTGCTTTGAAGCTTAAAACTAGATTGTCCGGTCAATCTCCCACAGAAAGCTATTGGGTGTCTTTTTGAATGCAACATTGTTTTTTTTAATAGTATTTATAAATGTGAATGTATCACTTTATTTGGATAGTCCATCTGTATGTGGTCATACTATCTGAGGATAAGCAACTGCTTGCGAAGGTTACGGTAAGGTCTGTTAGGATAAGGGTTAAGGTTAGGGCTAGTTGAAATGTTACTGATAGTCCATCTGTAGATGCTCTACAGAATATCCAAATAAAGTTTTACCTGTGAAAGTAATGAAATAACTTTGTATGACGATGCATCTGAGAATTGCTGGCTGTAACTGAATTGAACAGGCATTCATATGAAGTTCCTGCCACAAAACCCTTACCAGCTTTGTTCTAATCCAGATATGCAGTATTTAACGTGATGTTGACTACACCATTGCACATTAAATATAGCCGTTGTAGTACAATATTTCCTCAAACTATGAATTGTGGTTCTTACAATACTGCATGTATGTAGCCCGCTGAAAGCCTTTTCTGGTGGCTAATTGTGCTCAAATGCTCAGCTGGTTCATGAAATAAAGATATTTAAAAAATGAAGGACAGTTCTCCTTAACAGGGTCATTCATAACTTTGAGGAAAGTGTCAAAAGGTTTGACTTTTAGAAAAACATATTGGTCAAACTTAGGCATTGATTTTTTTTTTTTTTAGATGTATAATCCTCACAGGGTGGAAATGTGGATCGTAAATTAGCCATAGATCTGAGCGAGCAAGAGTACGGTAGTGTATTGGTGAACACTTGAACAGGATTTTAACTTTTCTCAAACATATTTTGGTAATTATCCAAATTAGCCTAACAGGGTGGGGTAGACATTTTATTTAGCTTTGCACCATTGTTTTCCCACCAAATAAATTGACATTTCCTGAATGTGTCATTGTACGAAGGGGTTTTCTTAAATGGAGAATTACAACAAACGGGGTGGAAAGTGATCAGGGACAAAGTCAGTTTTTTTTTTTAAGATAATGAAAGAAAATATTTTATGCCTTATATTTCTCAGAAGTTGATTACACCCGGGGACATGGCAAAACAAACATCCACTGAAAGGTGTTAAAGCCATAAAATTCCCTTTCAAGATGTTTAAAGCAAAGGATACCTGGCCTTTTGGGATCTACATTTTACACCAAGATTTTTCCTGAGGACAGAAAAGGCACCACATAGGAATGACCCAATAGCACATGAGGCCCAATTAATCAAGAGAAGTTGGCTTGTTTTTACATTTTACCTCCATATGGCAGTCAATTAAATTAACCTATATTGCAATATGATGTAATTGAGCACCTTGAAACTTAATTTGAGCATGAGTGCCATGGTAACATCACAGCATAAATGCTACCTGTAAAGTGTTGGTCCCATGAGCTGAAATAAGATCCACAAAATATTTACATCCCTATTAGTGTGCACTTCTCCTTTGCCAAGAACTCATTCACCTGATTAAACAGCATGATCATTACACAGGTGTACCTTGTGCTGTGGACAAAGGCCAATTTAAAATGTGCCGTTCAACACAATGCCAGAGATGTCTCAAGTTAAGGGAGTGTGCCATTGGCATGCTGACTGCAGGAATGTCCACCAGAGATGTGAACGGTAATTTCTAAACCATAAGCCGCCTCCGTTTTAGAATTTGGCATTACGTCCAACCGGCCTCAACCGCGTAACACGGTGAGTTTTGCATAGCATTTCTTTTTCCAGATAGTTATAGAAACCATAAATTCTTTGATTTCTGCCTGAAAAAGAATAGCTCTATACAAAATACCTTAAAAAACAACCATCCCATTAACAGAAGACACCAACAGTTGAGTATCATTTACATTTTTTATTAAATCTGTCAGGTGTTTAGACGGTCTCTTGGATGGGGGGCTCGTAGCCGTCGGCCCTATCCACCTTAGCCCCGGTGTCGTCCCCAGAGGGCTTGGCTGCACTGCTGCCACCACCCTCACCGTGGAGCTCCATCAGTTTGCCCACTGGAAGGAGACAAGAATTATATAAGCACAACACCAGAGTACAACTCAACAGGCTGTTAGAGACACATTGGATAAGTCGCTTAGGATAATTTAGTATGCTAGGCTGTGTTTACACAATCCAAATCTGATCTTTTTGACAATAATTATTTGGCCAAAAGATCAGAATTGGGCTGCCTGTAAATGCAGCCATACCGGCATATGTTGAGATACAATTATGTCGTGCAGAACTGCTGCCAGATGCTGGGGAGGGGACCTTACAGTGGTCATGATTAAACCAAGCTCAGTCAAAGGTGACCTTCAATAACCTTGGTTATTTTAGGTTAAGGTTGTTTTTTTGTGGAGGTTCTTTAATGCATGGTAAGTTGTTGACCAAGATCCTGAATAGGCTTTCTTTCACACCATCAATTGTTTAGTATTGTGCCATCTGTCGGAGCCATGATCACTCCAAGTACCCACCGTTCTGGGTCCTTGGCGTAGACATAACCCTTTCACTCTCCGCCCCTTATGACACAGGCTCGACACATTGTCGGACTGCAACGCCTCAAGGGGCAGGATAGGTTTGAGGTTCAAGGTGACTTACACTCAAACTTGGGCTTCTTCAGCATCTTAACCTTCCTGACGTAGACGTCGTGGAGGGGGTAGATGGACTGGCAGGCCTTCTCAATGTCCTTGCCAACAGAGTCAGGGATCCTAGAGGACAAAGGGAAAAGAAGTGAATCAGTAAGAGGGAACCTGGCTTGGCTACTGATAATGACCGGCTGAGAGATCTAGTTAAATTACTGGCTGCCTTCATTGAAAGCCATTCAACTTACTCAGACATCAACATTTAACTGTACACAATTAAAGATGCAGGAAAAGTGTAAGACACATGCAAAATTTTGTTGAAATAAATGATTTGCTTCATCTAACAGCCAATCAATATGCATGCCCATACATGCACTCCATGTTGCATTTCACATGGACCACATCTTCCCAGAGTGCAGAATATTCTATTGAACCAGCAACAGGACGGCGAACATCCTTACAGCTTGTTGACGACTTCCTTCAGGTCATTGGTCTGGACCTCACGGGTCATGATCTCCATCATCTTCTTCCTGATCTGACGGACCTGCTGGTGCTGGGCGTACGACGTCTTCCTGATCTGGTTGGTGCGCTTCTTGGTGAAGCCAACACAGAATAGACGCAAGAGGTAGCCGTCTGTGGTCTTCACGTCCACATGGGCCTCAATCATGGTCTGGCGGGGAGACAGGATAAAGGTCAATTCATAGTTTTGGGTACATCGGGCCCAACACGTTATCAATAACATTACAGGGCAGAGGTTAAATCATAGTGTTGAGATGACCCATAATGGTACATCACTTTTGAAGGTGGTGTGACAGTATTAGGGTACAGCGTTGAAATTGTGGTTTACATTCCACGTGTGCTGAGAAAAACTATGAGGGAAAGGTGGTGCCTTTCAGCTTAAAGTTGCAATGACACTTTTTGGGTGACCTGACCAAATTCACATAGAAATGTGAGTTATAGCTCTGTCATTCTCATGGAAAGCAAGTATAAGAAGCGGTAGATGTTTGTTTTTTCTATGCTTCCTGTTCTTAAGATTTGCATCTTTTGTAGACCAGCTTTAAAAAGCTGAAAATACAAAATATTACATCGGTTTAGATGGTATAATGATTCTCTAAACAAAGACTGGTTATTTTGTCAAACAAACTGAAATTAGTCAAACTAAATGGCAGAGTGATTTCTGCATATTGCACCTTTAATGACAGTATGACCCATTTCCATACATTTTGTACTGTGATTATAAAGGCATATCAAAACCACAATATCTCCACAAATCCAGCTGTGTGTTCCATCCTCCTGTAGGATTCCTCACCTGCCACTTCTTGACCATGGAGCACATCTTGTCACGGGTCAGGTCCATGCCGTGGAAGTTAGTCAGGCAGTTCTTTCCCTGCACGTCTTCTGAGATCAGCTTGAACTTGCGGAAGGCCACCTCATCGTTCTGCAGGTCAGCGAGGCTCACCTCGAACACACGTCCCTTCAGACCATCAGAGGCGATTCCTGGTAGAACAGATTAGTTGATGTGGGACGCAGTGAGGGGAATGGAGGCCAAGGCAGGGAACATCACATCTCTTCACCAGTAATCAGTGGCAATCATTGGGCCGAAACAATCTGTCATCATGCATTCCCATTGTGTTAAGTACGGTACAAACAAAACCAAGACAAGACCGACAATCTGAAACTATTTTAAAAAGGAAAACTCAAGGGACATTACTGACCAACAAACCCATATTAAAATGATAGTTTTAGGACAACTTCAGGACTCTATTAGTTGGGACTCCGAGTTGTGCATCGTTCTGGTGTTTTGACGGAAATAACCCTACCACCAGGGTCGGCGTCGCCAAACAAACGCTTCCCGTCAACAAAAGCACATGTATAATCTCTAGGAACTCTACTTACCAGATGTAGTGAAATGTGTACCTCGGTATTAAATGGTAGATTTTGTGGTAGGCAGTCTCGCGTGAAGAGCGTGGTCTAATGGCAGACCGCTGTCTAACTTTTGCGGTTCCGACAAAAGTTGGATACTGATGTTGATTTGATAGGAGGAACATTTCACGTTGTCTGGTACATTCCTAGAGATTATACATAAGCTTTTGTTGACCGGACATTTTTTGGGGCGAAGGGTTATTTTTTTGGCGGTAGGGTTATTATCTGTCACCACCCACCAGAACGATGCACAACTAGGTGAGTCCAACCAATATACAGACTCCCAAAGTTGTCCCAAAGCTAGTTGAATTAGGCTACCTAGTTAGCTGGTTACAGTACAAGGTCTGGAGTTCACCTCACTTTAATCAACCCCCAGTTCCCAAACCGTGCTATAATTCCACTGAACCATGTGGCTCTGTCTGCAGTTATTCTGCTGCATGTTAGTCTTCATACTGGTAGCCATCACCACTGAACCATGTGTTGCTCCATTAATCGGCATCTGAAAAGCAGACTTACTGGTTCCCTGAGTCCTGGAGACCAAGGTCTTGCCAATGTTGCGGATGTTGAACATAGCGGGTGCCTTGACATCATACCAGTCCTTCTTGGAGAAAGGGTCGACACTGGGGGATAGAGAAAGTAGTGTGGTCAACATCAGTTATTATATGACACAGGCCTATGTAGCTAGCTAAAGAAACTAAGGTTGCAGTCTAGTTTACGTGAAACAAACCAATGGGCTAACGTTAACTTGTTATTGTCAAATGCTGGCAATGGTATGAACGTCAACTTCCAGTACAATCAAACGTGGAAATTCAACAGGCACCTGGCTAATCAATAAAACATGACTGTGATAGCATAACGTTAACTAGCTGGTTACTAACGCAAGGCCCAGCTAACTGGCTAAATTATCTTACCTGACAAATTTGACTTTCTCGCTAACGATTGAAGGGTTGGCACCACGCACATGTAGCCCTGGCTGGCTTGGATACAATACTTTAATTCTGTTTGACCACACCATTTCGTAGAAAATACTTCGTCTAGCTAACGTTTGCCAGCCATGAACATAACGTGGACATGTTTGCCATCTTGCTAGCCACCATAGCTACATGAATGATCTAGTTAGGTAGCTTAGCTTGTTAAGACAGCCGATGTTGCTAGATTACAGGCAATGTGTGCATTTCGGCGCATTTACATAAAATGCTTCACGATATGCAGCCTGGGTTAAGGCTTTGACAGTCTCTTACATAACATTTCAGTGTCGCTTATGCACAAACTCATGAACACTGAATGCGCACGGAATTTAGCAGATTAGCAACAGTGACCGGCCTGAGTGCATCCAGTCAACATCAACCTCATCCTTCACATTTTCAAACTGAAAGTCAATAACCTGAACTTAATAGTGTATATTGCACGATTTAATGGATGAATTGCGCTACTTACATCTTCTTTTTGGCACCTTTTTTGCCACCTTTGGTCAGCCTCTTATTCTTGCCGACTGCCATGTTGGCTACAGGGAGTGAAAGAGAAGGAAATAGGAATTATCGCGATATTTCTATGATATGAGATTTCTCACATCTCGCGATACGTTGAGACCTCAAAACAAGCACGTTGTCGTTCACAACTGGCCTAGCGTGATATCGCAGTCCTTTATTTGATACGTTATAACAACATTTAATAAACTCAGGAAGCGTTTGCTACATTGTATGATATAGTATTGTTATGCACAATATTAATATTTCTATCCTGATCCTGCTGTATCCACTACAATAGCTGCTGCTTCTGCAAAATCTAATGGGGATGCAAATAAACAATTAACACCCCCACTTTGACAGTTAGCTCAGTTCATACGCTCACATGAATGATTGACATTCAGTCTGACACATATTGTGTTGTATGTCTCAAATTCTGTAAATAAATACATAATTATATTATATAATTCATATATGATTTATAATAATATGAATCTCTGTTCCAGAATGAATGAATATATGCATAAACATGTAACTGAGTATAAAATATAAATTAGAACAGCCACTGGTTTTTACTGTGGCAGTGAAATATGATGCACCAACACTTTCACAAAATAACAAAATTCAACTTACAGTCGCTGTCTGTGGAGAAATTAGCAGTCATATGAGCAGACCCATAATAACTTAAATAAATTCAACCGAAATATTCACATATATTCATGATGAAGGAAAGACTATTCACCTGAATTATGAGAAAATAAACATATATTGACTTAACTCAGTATTTTCCAAACTCGGTCCTGGGGACTCTAGGGGGTGCACGTTTTGGTTTTTGGCCTAGCGCTACACAGCTGATTCAAATCATCATAATGTAATGATGTGTTGATTATTTGAATCAGATGTGTAGTGCTGGGGTTTAAAAACAAAACATGCATCCCTTGGAGTTTGGAGAACACTGACTTAACTATTCACAACATGTATATGCATGCTATGTTAAACTATATCTTATATGCATATTATTATGTTAAACTACATCTTATATACATATTATTATGTTAAACTATATCTTATATGCATGTTATTATGTTAAACTATATGTTATATGCATGTATATTACTCAATACTCTGCACTGTATTACACTATTCAGTCAGCCAAGTACACTGCGTGACAGTCAGCCCTAACATGCTGTATGAGTGAAGCAACAAGTGAATATTTAATGAAGAAAACAGGTTGAACCTGAATCTCAAACCGTTAACATTCCATGCAGGTGTGTCTTGCCTCCTCCCGTTACTAGGACACTGATACAACTGTGTCATTACAGGGTTAGGGATGACGCCTAGCTGAGCTGAACCTGGTGACAATGTAAACATTTACATACATTCATTCTAGACCTAGAGAATTCTTATTCTTATTCTAGAGAATAAGAACACCTCCTCCCAACTGCCCACTGCACTGAGGATAGGAAACTGTCACCACCGATAAGCCCACTATAATTGAGAATTTCAATAAGCATTTTTCTACGGCTGGCCATGCTTTCCACCTAACTACCCCTACTGCATTCAACAGCACTGCACCCCCCACAGCTACTCGCCCAAGCCTCCCCCATTTCTCCTTCTCCCAAATCCATTCAGCTGATGTTCTGAAATAAGAACAATACTGTGCTGCCGTATTCATTGACCTGGCCAAAGCTTTTGACTCTGTTAATCACCACATCCTCATCGGCAGACTCAGTAGCCTTGGTTTCTCAAACGATTGCGTCGCCTGGTTCACCAACTACTTCTCTGACAGAGTTCAGTGTGTCAAATCGGAGGGCCTGCTGTCCGGACCTCTGGCAGTCTCTATGGGGGTACCACAGGGTTCAATTCTTGGGCCAACTCTTTTCTCTGTATACATCAATGATGTCGCTCTTGCTGCTGGTGAATCTCTGATCCACCTCTACGCAGACGACACTATTCTGTATACTTCTGGCCCTTCTTTGGACACTGTCTTAACAACCCTCCAGACGAGCTTCAATGCCATTCAACTCTCCTTCCGTGGTCTCCAACTGCTCCTAAACACAAGTAAAACTAAATGCATGCTCTTCAACCGATCACTGCCTGCACCTGCCTGCCTGTCCAGCATCACTTCTCTGGACGGTTCTGACTTAGAATTTGTGGACAACTACAAATACCTAGGTGTCTGGTTAGACTGTAAACTCTCCTTCCAGACTCACATCAATAATCTCCAATCCAAAGTTAAATCTAGAATTGGCTTCCTATTTCGCAACAAAGCATCCTTCACTCATGCTGCCAAACATACCCTCGTAAAACTTACCATCCTACCAATCCTCGACTTCGGCGATGTCATTTACAAAATAGCCTCCAATACCCTACTCAACAAGCTGGATGCAGTCTATCACAGTGCCATCCGTTTTGTCACCAAAGCCCCATATACTACCCACCACTGCGACCTGTACGCTCTCGTTGGCTGGCCTTCGCTTCATACTTGTCGCCAAACACATTGGCTCCAGGTCATCTACAAGACCCTGCTAGGTAAAGTCCCCCCTTATCTCCGCTCATTGGTCACCATAGCAGCACCCACCTGTAGCACACGCTCCAGCAGGTATATCTCTCTGGTCCCCCCTAAAGCCAACTCCTCCTTTGGTCATCTCTCCTTCCAGTTCTCTGCTGCCAATGACTGGAACGAACTACAAAAATCTCTGAAACTGGAAACACTTATCTCCCTCACTAGCTTTAAGCACCAGCTATCAGAGCAGCTCCCAGATCACTGCACCTGTACATAGCCCATCTATAATTTAGCCCAAACTACTACCTCTTCCCCTACTGTATTTATTTATTTTATTTATTTTGCTCCTTTGCACCATATTATTTATATTTTAACTTTGAACTTTCTTCAAACTATAATTCTACCATTCCAGTGTTTTACTTGCTATACTTGATTTACTTTGCCACCATGGCCTTTTTTGCCTTTACCTCCCTTATCTCACATCATTTGCTCACATTGTATATAGTCTTATTTTTTTCTACTGCATCATTGATTGTATGTTGTTTTACTCCATGTGTAACTCTGTGTTTTTGTATGTTGTCGAACTGCTTTGCTTTATCTTGGCCAGGTCGCAATTGTAAATGAGAACTTGTTCTCAACTTGCCTACCTGGTTAAATAAAGGTGAAATAAATAAATAAAAAATAAAGACCTACATTGTCTCTACACTCTTAGAAAAAAGGGTTCCAAAAGGGTTCTTCGGCTGTCTACATGTAGAACCCTCTGTGGACAGGGTTCTTCATGGAACCCAAAAGAGTTCTACATGGAACCAAAAAAGGTTCTTCAAAGAGTTATTTTATGGGGACAGCCAAAGAACCCTTTTGAGTTCTAGATAGCACATTTTTTCCAAGATTGTATACAGTAACTGAAAGGTACTCTTTAATGTTCAACATATGTCCTAATGTTGGTGAGGCCTAATTCGGTCAAATCCCTCATATGTACAGTATACATAAATCATATACATTTTATAAATGAGTCTGTGAATGTGCACGTTAGAGACATGTTGTAACACCTAGTGAAGATTAATTTAAATAGAATTAATAACATTCCTGTCATCTCCTTGTCAGGGATAATCCCTGATCAGGAGAATGGAAGTGGGGGTCTTTAAAGCTTAACAACCATCCAACATGGACTAAGTGCTTATCTTGTCCCTGAAAACGTTTTGAACCCCTCACCTGGCTTTAAAATCAGCAGGCGCCCAAAAAGGTCTTACTCTTGTCCCTGAAAACGTTTTGAACCCCTCACCTGGCTTTAAAATCAGCAGGCGCCCAAAATGTTCTTAATCTTGTCACTGAAAACGTTTTGACCTTCTCGCCTGGTTGAAGCCAACAACCAAAATCAAGAGAGGTGCGGCATTCTCTTCTCTCACAACATGCCTCCAAAAAACGTTATCTTGATTGCCTGCCATATTGCCTACCTTCTGTAGCATGCTGCTAAAAATCAGCCTCCTATTCAGAAAGGCATTATCATCATCAACGAATTTACCCACTGGGTACACACTGGTTGAATCAACGTTGCTTGCTTTCCAAACTGTACATTTTTCCCACGATTGTATTTCGAAATTTGCAAAATGCAAACCGACAGCCGCATAGAATATAATCCATAGATGGCAGTTCCCATTTAAATCAGGACTGGCAGCCAATGATAGTGAACCCATGAGTTTAACACTCAAATTGCCAGGGTAAGAGGTTCCAAATCCCTTTTATGGATTATATGTCTATGGTCACAATGCAACAAGCTGTATATTTGGCGTGCATGCTGGCCAAATTGCGGCCTCCCGACTGTAGGCAACCGGTAACTGCCAAAATAAAGGAAACACTTGAGAAAGTGAGGGATACAAAGTGTATGTTATGGTGTGTGGGGTGCATTTTCCTGGCATGGTTTATGTCCACTTGTAGAATCTATGCCAAGGCGCATTGAAGCTGTTCTGGCAGCTTGTGGTGACCCAATACCCTAAGACACTTTATGCTGGTGTTTCCTTTATTTTGTTAGTTACCTGTATGCACTTTTGATACAATTTAATCCACAGTTATTTTCTTAAAACTATTGATCCTCTGTGGCTAAATTATGCACTCGGGGTATTTTGAACATTGAGAGCAGGCTCCTGTGGTTGGAAAAAAAAAACGTAATTGTGTTTTTTTGGCTCTTGGGCCCAGCCCCTGACTCACGCAATTGACCAGTCATATTTATTTATTATGCAGTTTTTTATTAATCGGTTACCCAATCAAGGCAGGGCCCCCCAGTTACCCACGTGGGCCCCATACCTCCTCTCCTCCCCCCATCTGATGATTAGTAGAGCGGTAGCAGCAGGTTGTCTACACTCATTGAGAGCGGGCTCCTGAATCCTTCTGTGGTTGGCGGTTGCAGTAAAACAATTATAATATATACTGTATATATATGCTTCTTGGGCCCCCCACTGGCCTGGGCCCAGGGGCTTCAGCCCCGGTAAACACCTGCATTAAACCGGCCCTGTCCATGTCATTTCAACAAAATGACATTGAACCAAAGTGGAATAGACCTTGAATTGACATCTGTGCCCAGTGGGTAGTCTCTGGAGAGATGTGTGTAATTCCCTCTTGTCACCATAATGCAACAGCCTTCACTCAGCTTCGTTTTCTGATGGAATCTGCCCCATGGGGGGTTCAAAGTAAATCCAAGCTTCACGCAGAATACATTTCTTAAAGAAAACAGTCAAGAGGATGTGTGTTCCAACCATATGGTTTTAGCAGCATTTATTTGTTCAAGATATTAAAAAAATATATATTTCCCTCAGGTATTGATTTAGAAGGATATAATGAATGTTCATTCAAAGAAAAGATGACAGCACTTTGGCACAAAGCTCTGTGAGTAGCTGAATTCATTAATGCGTTGTGGAACACAAAAGACAAAACAAGAAAAGAAAATGTTGTAAATTAAATGTGTATTTAATTAACGTCATCAAGGTTGCAGTTCAACAGCCCACTATGAAATACAAGTTACTATATCAACACTCTCTCTTACTTTCATTTTATAGGTTACCTCTGGTAAGTCAGTGCAAAAGTGTCTTGACTTGAACCAAGCCTGCATGTAAATTAAAGCATTTCACTGTAGTAAGCACTTATATTTCAGGTCACTGCTACAGAGACCAACCTTGACTTTGGCTACCTCCCAAATGGAACCCTATTCCCTTTACAGTGCACTTCTTTTGATCAGAGCCCCCATAGGGCTCTGGTCAAATGTAGCGCACATTAAAAGGAACAGGGTGCCATTTGGGACGCAGCCTCTGTCTGATGCTGGAACTCAACTGACTGCCTCGTGTCCCAGTGTCCCCAGGGAGAGGGACTGCTTGTGAGGTCAAAAGAATTGTGGCGGTGCCTGACTCCTTGGCAACAGCACTAGAACTGCGTCCTAAAATGGCACATTATTCCCCACACAGTGCACTCCTTTTGGCGAGAGCCTTACGGGCCCTGGTCAAAAGTAGTGCACTATATAGGGAATATGGTGCCATTTAGGATGCAGCCTAGGACTGGGAGCCATCCCCCATCCCATTGAGCAACTGAAGTCATCCTGTATCAGAGCCTCCTAGGAGATGAGAGGAGACACACATCTTAATCATGCAATAACGATCTTTGTTCAAATACATTGCATTTTATCTTTTATTACACTTCAATCATACATAGGCTATTCAATACACGTAGGCTAAATGAAATAGAAACCTATCTGACAATGTATTTATTTGGTCTCATAAACGTCTTCAACAAGTTTCAGGTTTTAATGTCACGTGCACAAGTACAGTGCAATGCCTTTCTTGCAACATGGGTCAGTGACTGGAAGAGGCAAGAGAAGCATCGCTGTCACATCGTTTTAATGTCTGGTTTCTATCACCTCCGGTTGCATTACAGCTGTCAATGTTCCACTGCATGGACTGTAGAGAGAAGCATCACAATTTACATGTCTCATGTGAATATGACTTACATTTTTTTTACAGCAGGACATTATTTTGCCTACTCTTATTTTTATCAATAATATAAACATGTTTACAAATGTTTCCCCTTCTATACAACTGTAACCATGGTTGCATAATGTGGGTAGATAATGCCTAAAGTCTGCCTATAGGAAAAAATAAACATTACATTGACAACCATTATTACAGCCTAATCCTTAGAGTTTTTATATGCAATTTGTTTAATGCAAAATCTCTGGTATGTCTTTGAGTGCACATCAGTAGATGACTCCTGACTCGAGCAAGTATCTTTCTCTTGCCTTTAGACGTCTCTGCATTATAGGCCAACTGGCTACAATATGAGGCGAAATTGTACACTAGACTCTATTCCTTTGGAACCGAATATTTGTGAAGCGCTGCTCGTTTCCTGCATTATAAGCCTGCCCTCTATCCCTGGCATGAACAAGTCCACAGCGCCATCCACCTGGGCTACACCTGAGACCATTGAGATATATCAACGCCTGAGACACCCTGTCGAAGTCACTCGATGCCAACTGCGCATGCTCCACTCATTACTGTTCTCTTAGCAGCAGGATATTATGCTGGCAGCACGATCGCGGATTTTTTTTCTCCCGTAAATAAGAGTCCCCGTGTAAATACATGCTAAACTTTGGGAATATCGCTTTTTTTTTTGCAATCTAGTGCGGTACAACTGTTTTTCACAGCATTGCAACCAATGTATTGATGTTCTTGTATTATTTATGCATTTCTTTGGAAAGTTTCAACAAATACTGGAATGTTGAAAGCTATTGTAGGCTACATTTAAAGAAATACATGTTTAATAAAATACAAATATATGTTATTGGAATTATTCAATAGAGTCTACAAAACTTAAATTTTTCTCGTGCTAGGCAATGGGTACTTTTTGTGTTGTAGAGAAAAAACTTTACTACCTGTTTCATATAAACTGTGGTGTGAAATACTCTGTCGCATCTCTACTAACCAAATATGGTTAGCTTTGGCAGTGGACTGTGTCGCTTGGCCTGCTTCTGGCTTTTCACTCCACCCCCTCCATAGCCCCCAATGCAGTACACTATTATAGACTGTACATGGGATACATATTGGCTTGTAAAGATTACTTTTCTACCTGCCTCAGATAAAGTGTGGCGTGAAATACTCAGTAAATACTCAGCCAGCAGCAGACCGTGTGACACAGTCCCCTTCAAAAATGAAACATATTTGGTTATTAGAGACCCTATTGAGTATTTTCCACCCCACATTAGCTGAGACACGTATAAAAGTTATCTCTATAGCACAATATTCTGTATGTGTATGTAGGTCTTAAAAAAGTTGAAACAATATTTTTTATTTGATTTCATAAATTACCTATTGCCTTTTCTTGTTGGCACAGTAAAAGTGTCCATTGATTCAAATGCAATATATTTTGAATTGTAATGTTTTGAAATGTGGGCTTTTATTTTGAAGGTTTCCTCGTTACCATACGAACATGACGTCATCATTTGTGCCGCGGGCAGAATACTGGTATAATACTGTTATGGCGGGGAAGAGCTGTAGCAGGGGGTAAATCAGGAAGAGAAAGCGCTGTAAGTGAAATTTGAACAAGTCTAGCAGTTTTTAGGGAAGGACTGAGTGGATGACTACTGTCCCTTGTCGAGCACCACTGGCGCTGTTGCCGTACTTGAGCCACGTTTAGGAGTTGTTGCTCATGACAGCACTCTACCTGTCAAGCCTGCTGTGACAATAGCAAGTTCTACTGCTGTAGCCTGGCTGGACTAGTGAAGAAATGAAAGTCGCAGGTGCCTCTTATATTTTGACAGAGGGGAGGAAGGGCAAGGTCTCTGCGACTTGCCTTTAGAACCAAATCTTATTAAGCCGGTCCATTTTAGTGAACGGGTTTTGATGCATTATTTCATTCGCCTCCTTATCAAGTTTCCGACCGGGGGAGAGGAGTTCTACATGGAAACGCAGTGACAACTCCAATGTCGCGGTGTCATCGAGTAGAAATCCAACTCTCGTGCGCCTGTGCCTTTCGCGGACTACAAAACGTACTTTGTTGACTCGAAGGCTTATTTTGGGAACTGTTTTGAATGGGGAGGGAAATATTTTCGTTGTTTACCTCCAGACTGTCGACATAGCTGGAAAGAGGATACCATTGTTTTTTTTCTTTCACCGACTTTACTGTATCCCATTACCGCCTTTGGGGGTGAACAGGTGCCTTACCTGTTAACGCCACCTGTCCTCCTGTAGCGATGGCTAGCGAGGAGACGCCTGGTGCTGGGCGACCAGCCGGGAAAGGTGATGGAGCTGCGGCGGTGTCGCTCAACCCTGGGATCCCAATCCGAGGAATCAAAAAGAAATTCGCTGTCCTCGCCGGTCTGGTGGAAGTTGGGGAAGTTTCCAACCGGGACATTGTGGAGACCGTCTTCAACCTGGTAAGCTGATTATCGGAAGCCACACACTAATCTAAATAGTCCCTGGAAACCGTCCATAGAGGATCATGTTACACTGTCTACCAACCTGCCTTTTCTATATTTCTTGGCTACCTTCTGGCCAATATTTGTTTATAATGAAGGCTATATTGTGACAAGGCTACTTCATTAGCTAGCCTACTATATGGTCCAATAGCTGAGTGCATAATATTTACTTCCCATGATAAGGTAACTAGAGTAGTAGGCTATGCGGAACTAGGCTATAGCCTATTAGTTAGAAATGTGTGGGCTAATGGTGCATAAGAGTTTTCTTTGTAGAATTTGCATGGTGATGGAAATGCTATATTGGTTTTACAAATCATTACTTGGAAAAGCTTTGTAACCAACCAGCGAGGCATGATCACTTTTCATATTATTCATACAGGATGCAATGGGCATGGTCTTATCCTGTTCATAGTTTAGAAAAATTATGTTTATAGCCTTATGTTTATAGGTGTCGTAATACCCATACAACCTAGCGATCCACGGAAATGGTTCCAATAGTTTTTTCCAACATTAGTTTTTCCCATAGGGGATTTTAGAAACATTTAAAATAAGGTGTGTGGTTTGTGTAGGCTTACCCTGGCGTTACGTTTTGATAACCATGTAAATCTCTCTCGGACAACTTGTATCAATCTATTCGGCTCTATTTACTCTCAGATTTGTATACATCATGCAAAACTACAAATACCTTCAAGCTCCTGCACGTCATCGCTAGCTGACACCTTTGCTAACAGGTATTGTCAATTTAAAACGTGCACAAGACAGTTAACAGAATTGTAAATTTTAAAGAAATATAGCCAATTTATTCAGTACTACATTTAGCAAACATTAGATAGTTAATCCAGAGATTCTTACCTTTGCCTCGATTCGTCAGTCTCTTCCAGATCATCATGGCATTTGTAGTTCTTTATGATAGCCACGTTAGCATTTCAGTTTTGGGTGGTAAATACAGGCGAATATATTAATAAGTCACCTTGTCCTAGAGAAGTTAACAAAACGGCACGCCAGGGTAAGCCTTCATGAAACACAGCCCTCATTTGAAGTGTTTCTAAAATCCCCTATGGGAAAAATGAATGGTGGAAAAACGATTGGAACCATTTCTCTGTTTGACCGCTAGATTTGATAGGTATTATGACTCCTACTGTGGCACTCTATGGGTACTAAAGGGACATCTTAGTGTCACTTTAGTAACAGTTCTACAGTGGGAGTGTAATAGACACAAGTGCATACTTGTTGGACTGTAAGTATATGGGAACAGGGCCTACATGATATCTCTCTGTCATGATTTCAGTTTGTTTAAAAGAGGTGTGTCATATTTCATGATAGTCTGCTCAAATTGCACAATATTATTCTGCCTGTCTCACTCACTCACTCACTCACGCACTCTCTCTGTCTCTGGTTGGCTGCAGACATTGAGGCTCAGGTCTAGGAATGAATGAAACTAATAAAGGATAGGCTAGTGAGTCGCTGAAGCAGAGCATGGAGGGTTAAGTGGAAAAAGAGCAGGAAAGGCTGGCAGTTAATGAGAACGGCAGGAAGAACTGGCAAAACTGCTTTGTCACTGTGGCAACACAATGGAGTCTCCCACACAGTCATCACAGTAGGCTCCATCACACCTACTGGGAGGGATGCGGCTGGTGGGGCACGGCGGCACTGTAACCTCCCTCCCTCCCTCCCTCCCCACGTGAACACTAAACTCTCTCATGGAGTCAGTCAGTCAGCCCTCACCCTCAGGTAGCCGTGAGGAAAGTGGATAAGTGTCGGACTGCTGGAACAATGCCTTAGCATTTAGAATGCTGTTTCAAATGTCATGCCGAATATAGAACATTGTGTCAAACATTCTTTCTGTCAGTCATATCTTTCAGTTGAACGATATCACAGTGGTACTAGTTTTATGCACCGTCGTGTTTCCGAGCTCTGTTTTCAGCTGTGTGCTGCTGGCCTGCACGGCGTGAGGTAAACCCAGAAATATTATCCCTCCAGCGACGTGTCTATTATAAAGTGCATATTCATGATAGTTTCTTTATCCAGAGAGGAGAAGACATATAATTGCAGTTCACAGAAATTAGCAGTAGAGACAACCTGCCAGGTCTCCGATGTGCCAGAGTGAGGGGATCTCTCAGGCTGTGGCTTGCATCCCAAATGGCACCCTATTCCCTACATTCTGCATTACTTTTGACCAGAGCCATATGGGACCTGGGTCAAAATGAGTGCACTATATAGGGAATAGGGTGCCATTTGGGAGACAACGTGAGTCCCTGGGCCTACTGATGCATAGTGTACCCGACCTGTCTCCCCTCCATTTTCTCTTGTTTGTTTAGCATGGCCAATGTCATTTGAGGTTTTTGAGACATGGCACTTTGCATTTCATGCTCTGTGCTCTTCTTTCTGATCTCTCCTTCTGCTCACTCTTTCGCTCTTACGCTCTCTCTCTCTCTCTCTCTCTCTCTCAGCTGGATTTATCATAGTGGCTGGAACCTCCTCTCTCCAGAAGTGGCTAATTTGCAGTCGTCCGCGGATGACTCATACAAAGGCAAAATGAATTTATCCTCAAACAAATCTCTAAAATGAATAGGCTATCCAGCCAGACTTAGGACAGTGCAAGGGATCATGGGTAGCGTAGCATTCTGAATTAGGGCTGTCCCTGACAACAACAAAAAATCTTTGTCTTCCAAGAGTCGTCTGTTCTTTCGACGAATCGATTGGCCAACATTTTTAAACGTGTATTTTTCCATATGTAGACATATCCTATGTGTTTTTAATCAAAAAAACTATATGCACTGAGCTTATCTGCTGCTTTAAGCGCACTGTTTGATGAAATAATTAAGATACACAAATGACTAGAGGGAGCCGACCTAATTGATTTGTTTGTGTTCAGACTTGCTGTGTTATAAGGACAGCGAGTGACTGTGTGACTAGCATCCATCGTCTCTCTCCTCCATGCTGCAGTGACCACTACAGAACTTCAACAGTGTTTATCCCGCTGTCCATGTTGCTGAAGCTGCAACATAATTACAGCCATTTCTGACTGAAAAGTTCTATTACCAAAATCCCTCATTTGGTAAGGAAAAACATTCCCTATTCCCTCAACTAGTGATGCACCGATATGACATTTTTGGCTGATACCGATATTAACATTTTTAGCGGCCTTTTAAGCATTCTTGTACAGTTAAATAGTTAACACACACATGGAGGCAGCGGTCTAAGGCACTGCATCTCAGTGCAAGAGGCGTCACTAGAGTCTCTGGTTCGAATCCAGGCTGTATCACATCCGGACATGATTGGGAGTCCCATAGGGCAGCGCACAGTTGGCCCAGTGTTGTCCGGATTTAGCCGGGGTAGGCCGCCATTGTAAATAAGAATTTGTTCTTAGCTGACTTGCCTAGTTAAATAAAGGTTACACACAAGTTATTTTGTTGGCATTTACGTATGTCCCCATTACCAGTAAAACATAATCCAAACCTATTTCTTTCACTTACTTGCTGTGCTGTTGTTCATTTGTTCAGTCATTTCATTCTCAACCAGGATTTCTATGGAACGCCGTTTGGGTCTTTGCGTGTCAAAAAATATACTATTTAACACTATTTGACGTGTCAAATAAGCTTGTTGACCAATCAGGACCTGAATATGACTGCATATCACATAATCATTTAACGCTTTCAAACATTTTTTACGTGTTGATTACACTCACTTGTATTTCATATGTCACAACGATTCATCGATACGTATGCTATGATGCTGGTAAAGTTGTCTCGCACACTTACAGTGCTGGTAAAAAAAAGCTAGCTAGCTCATGGATGCAAACAATGTTCTTCCCCAAAAACATAGCGAAACGACATCTGTTTCAGTAGCTATATAGTTAGCTAGCTAACTATATAGCTAGGTGTCATCATCTAAAATAACCCTCATTTATATGACCGTTCTTACATTTACATTTAAGTCATTTAGCAGACGCTCTTATCCAGAGCGACTTACAAAATGGTGCATTCACCTTATGGTATCCAGTGGAACAACCACTTTACAATAGTGCATCTAAATATTTTAAGGGGGGGGGGGGGGGTTAGAAGAATTACTTTATCCTATCCTAGGTATTCCTTAAAGAGGTGGGGTTTCAGGTGTCTCCGGAAGGTGGTGATTGACTCCGCTGTCCTGGCGTCGTGAGGGAGCTTGTTCCACCATTGGGGTGCCAGAGCAGCGAACAGTTTTGACTGGGCTGAGCGGGAACTGTGCTTCCTCAGAGGTAGGGGGGCCAGCAGGCCAGTGGTGGATGAACGCAGTGCCCTTGTTTGGGTGTAGGGCCTGACCAGAGCCTGAAGGTATGGAGGTGCCGTTCCCTTCACAGCTCTGTAGGCAATCACCATGGTCTTGTAGCGGATGCGAGCTTCAACTGGAAGCCAGTGGAGAGAGTGGAGGAGCGGGGTGACGTGAGAGAACTTGGGAAGGTTGAACACCAGACGGGCTGCGGCGTTCTGGATGAGTTGTAGGGGTTTAATGGCACAGGCAGGGAGCCCAGCCAACAGCGAGTTGCAGTAATCCAGACGGGAGATGACAAGTGCCTGGATTAGGACCTGCGCCGCTTCCTGTGTGAGGCAGGGTCGTACTCTGCGAATGTTGTAGAGCATGAACCTACAGGATCGGGTCACCGCCTTGATGTTAGTGGAGAACGACAGGGTGTTGTCCAGGATCACGCCAAGGTTCTTAGCACTCTGGGAGGAGGACACAAGGGAGTTGTCAACCGTGATGGCGAGATCATGGAACGGGCAGTCCTTCCCCGGGAGGAAGAGCAGCTCCGTCTTGCCGAGGTTCAGCTTGAGCTGGTGATCCGTCATCCACACTGATATGTCTGACAGACATGCAGAGATGCGATTCGCCGCCTGGTTATCAGAAGGGGGAAAGGAGAAGATTAATTGTGTGTCGTCTGATTTCTTATTTGATTAATGGTGGTCGGAAGCTAGCCACAATAAGGATTAGCTGCAATAGTGGACTTTGTGGTTAGCCTTCAAAATAAAATATGGCATCACTGTCAATGACATACTTTTATTTTGAAGGCAAACCGCAAATTCCACTATTGTGCCTAATCCTTATTGTGGCTAGCTTCACAACACAACCCGTTCCGGTCGAGTCTTTCTAGCCAGATGAAGCTAGCTGGCTGCTTATAATGTTAGCTTTGGGCAACAGGGTTAAGTTGCTGGCTAGCTATTTATTTTCATGAACTGAAGTTCAATTTCAGTTGGCGAACAAGTGGCAACCTAGCTAATACTTACTCACAAGGATTCCTAAATCATTGCTAAGAATGATCAAAATAACTGGAGTTTTTACTGGTCATTGTTTTCAGGCTGGTTGTATTGGTGCTAGCTAGGTGCCAAGCTAAAGCTAGCTACCCCAGAATTTGCGGTCAAACAAATTATGCTTTATTACCAACATGGTATTGTAAACACATCGTTCGTGGCCGGTGTTTGCTTGTTTGCAGACTTTTTTTGTACAGCTTTGACAGTGCTACTGTATCTATTTTGACATGCAAAGACCCACACAGCGTTCTATAGTATGTATGTCATGAAGCTAATAGCAGTGACACTATTACTGTGTAACTCCGGTAGGGCAACATCGGAAAAATAGCGCACTTGGTAGTGTTCACCGGTGCAGAGAACGGTTGATTGTCAAGGGCAATGAATTCCATTATCTTGGCTTTAATGGATTTCGCCTTTGAGTTGTCTTGCTGACATTTTGTTACTCTTTCAAATGACTGCTTGACTTGTTGACTGCTCGATCCACACAGCAGACATTGTGGGCTAGTTTAGGAATGCTGTGTTACACGTATATGGCAAAATGTGACGTGGCGTCAATACGTCATGTACCTTCGTTATATAGGTATGCATGTCAGCTTTGACATCGGTTTTGCACATCGGCATTAAACTAGACATCCGATTCCGATATGTTCACCGATATATTCACCGATATATCGTGCACAACTACCCTCAACCCTTACTCTCTTTACGTGACACATGTATGCATCACATGCACGTGACCAATAGGGCCTGACCTATAGAATATTATAACAAACTCCGAACACGTGACAATAAAATGGATACAGAGGATGTGACAAATAAACTCGAAACAGGGGAATGTACTTGCTGGTTGCTCAGAATGTAGAGGGGAAGTTGGATGTGTGGTATAAATTTGACTAGTTGTGGAAAATACTGGAGATCAAGACAAAGAAGGTAAGGAGCAAGCGCTGCGTCCATGTTATGTGTGGCAAACAGGTGCTGTTAGATTACAATATCATTTTTTTGGACTGTTGGAACAATGTAAACAACACTAAATAAATCATCAGGTTACCAGAGAGTCTGTTGTAATATTGATTTTTGTAAAGCCTTTATTACAGCAATGTCTAAAAACAGTTGCATTCATTTGCGAATGCAATTTCTGAAATGGAACGGTTTATTTGTTGTTTGCTAATTATTCAAGGATCACTTTATTTTATTTTAAAACGAAAATACTTGATTGCATTTAAAATCATGAATGATGTGACGACGTGTAATAATATGAATTAATGAATGATTGATTGATACTGTAGCCTATATAAGTATTGAAATATAGGCCTAAGTAAGTTACGGTATTAAGACTAAACAGGATGTGCTCTTAGGCCTAAAACTCAGTGGTGGTTATACAAGGCTGCTATACTAAACCTACTAATGATAATGACATTACTTATTATTATTATTATGATGATGATGATCATAATAATGATAATAATAACAGTAATAATAGCAATAAGGACATCAAGAAAAAGGAGCATTATTATTATTATTATTATTATTTATTATTATTATAACTTTGCTATTATGCACATAGCAATATGGTCTAGGAAGTGGCGGCAATTCAACAGTGTTTTAGAACCATGGACAGCCACCGCTATCCAATGCGGGAGAAAGCACATTTGTTCAAAAATAATTTGTATTAGTATTGCACCATTGTTCTTATGTTATAACATATACCATTTCAGTAGCACATGTCTTAGTGATGGACTGCCATCCCCACCGCCTCCACAACGGACCAGTCCACTCAGACAGGCGTGAGTCACACAGGTGTCTTGTACACCATGACATTATTATTGTTTTTTGCTACTGTTCGACTAAAGAAATCTCGGTCGACCAACAGCCCATCGACCAAACAATCGACCAGTTGATACCTTCCAATTGGCGACAGATTTTCATGCAAGTATTCTAAAATCTGCATAAAGAAAATATGCGTATTTTCCCACCAGTGGTGTTTACCAAACTGACTTGTTGCGGAAAAAATTCAGTGCGTGATGACGTAGTGCGCAAAACGTATTTTTTTTTTATACCAAATAAAAATCTAAAGTTCATTGTGTTTCCATTGCATTTTCATCTCTACCGATAGTTTTGTCACACACTGGTCACAAACTGGTCTCCGCAAGTGTGCTCTTGCCAACAGCTGGCAGATGCAGTGCTGCTAGGCTAGTGTACATGATGACATTATTATGGATAAAAGCGAGAATATTTTAAAAGTCAAGTGTTCTTTTGCTTCAATAGAGTGATCAGGGACGTGCAACTATAGTTTTCCTTCACGTAAAATACATTAGTGCAACACATTCAGCAGAAGTGGCTTCATTTTTATCAGATGACAACAGAAGTACAACACTATTTGGCTAGCAGCCACACAAGTAAATGATCTAACAATGTAAAATCTTCTTTTTTTGTGCATATACGACGTATGGCCATCATAGTTCTAATGTTCATCATAGAAAGAATGTTGCCAGCTACATTTGTTTTGCTTGGCTACACCTAGAAGAGTAGCTACACATCAGTCAGAGTGCTGTCTACTGATAAAATTCCCGTTTGTGAATTCTCATCAGAGTGGAGAAGTGCAACTGAAGCACCAAATTATCCTGACGGCGAGCAGAAATTGGAATAAAGAGCATTTTAGATCTGCGTTTACAAAACGCAGCAAGATATTTCTTATGCGTTTTATCTTTTTTTTCTTTTTCTGCGTGAAACACTCTGCGTTAACACGACCCCTGCATTATGGACAATAGCTAGGCCTAGCTATAGGTCTACCTCAGGCCATCACACTCAGCCAGGCAGCTTGATTTAACGGCGCCTCCCCACTCACTGGAAGCTGAATCGTATGCCACTCTGGCTCTGCTCTGTAAACCATTGACTAAGACTGCTGGGCTCTGCCCTGACACTGGAGATGGGGGATTTGGCTCTGTGGAATGTCACCTGGGTTTTACTCCAAGCCAGGTCGCTATGGCTGGGCAGGCCCATGATAGCCTTTTGTAGTGGTTGCCATGGAAACCATGCATGCGAACAGGCAATCAGGTTCCCCTCTCCCTGATGCTGTGGAGGGGGTGAAGTTTCCTCTAAACGCTGGGTCAGTTTTGTGGTTGAGAGCTTCAAGTTCCTTGCTGTCCACATCACCAACAAACTTTCATGGTCCAAACACACCAAGACAGTTGTGAAGAGGGCACAAGAAATCTTATTCCCCCTCTGGAGACTGAAAAGATTTGGCATGTGTCCTCAGATCCTCAAAAGGTTCTACAGCTGCACCATCGAGAGCATCCTGACTGGTTGCATCACTGCCTGGTATGGCAACTGCTCGGCCTCCGACCGCAAGGCACTACAGAGGGTAGTGTGTGCGTCCCAGTACATCAAGCTCCCTGCCAATCAGGACCTCTATACCAGGCGGTGTCAAGAGGAAGGCCCTAAAAATGGTCAGACTCCAGCCACCCCAGTCATAGACTGTTCTCTCTCTGCATTGTTGGTTAAGGGCTTGTAAGTAAGCATTTCACTGTAAGGTCTGCACCTGTTGTATTCGGCACGTGTGACAAATAACATTTGATTTGTGGTGTTATTGATTTTTGTTGTGGTTTACAAAGTTACTTCAGGTCAGATCTTTAGAGGTCAAACAGGAAGCTATTTAAATTCAATAATGTGACATTGTCCCCATGGTTACCATGGCAGCCCATCATTTCAAAGGCTATTACATATATATAATGCATTTTTGTCGCCACTTAATAGGAAGGCAAAATCGAATTATCATTTCATATTTCTCCCCTTTCATTTTCATAAATGTTGACAAATGCCAGCGTCTTTAACTTTCTATGCCAGTACAGGCTTACAGATTTCTACCTTCAAGCTACACTGTAGTTTTATATTGTATAGCCTATTTGAAGTACAAACAGTGCCGACTACATAATGTTGGATGACTGGATGAGTTGGGGTCAGTGTTGTTAGGCCTGCTACCCTGTTTACTACTGTTGACTGTCAGTACTCCAAACAGAATCCACTCAGTCCTGTTGTCCTAGGCCACTTCCTCTCTGCCCAATTGTTATTTCTGTAAACAAAGCTACAAACACCCACCGCCTTTCACATCAACACAAACAAGCGTTAAGGAATGCTTCTGGCCGTGCCAGAGGAAACACACAGAACAGAAAACCGAATCAGACTGTCAGTTGAGGGTAGACCCTCGTACCACACAAAGCATTGAACCCTGCCCTAGTGTTGGGCTGGTGGATAGTCACCGGAACACTATCATATCATTGAGGTTTATTTGTTATGACGTCAGTATCTGGTGGTTTTTAATCATTTTAGTGGGAATCACTCAATTGGGTCGTTGGTTTCCTACATCTTTTTCTTAGCTTAGCCCATAGCTTTGTTTCATTTCTGACTGCTAATGTGGTGCTTCACCTCTGACAGTTATTCTGCACTGGTTATAAAAAAGGAACTTCTCTTATTAAGTGAAGAATTTATATGGTATGAAGCTGACATGTTTTGGTTTGTAGCAAGCATACCGTTTGTTAGAGATAGACCAGAGTGGTAAGAAACTGTCTTTGTTAAACTGTTACATTTCTGACTGTTCTTCCAGTGGTTTAAAAGGGGGAAGTCCTCTCAGTGAAGAGTTTGCTCTGTGGGTGCAGTCTGACTGTATCCTCCTCAGCTATCAGACTGATCACCACACTCCAGAGGGCTTCTGGAGGGCACAGAGCAAGGACGAGACGCTGCAAGCTGCAGAGAGTGTGTGTGTGTGCGTGCGCACAGGCTTGTGGGTGGCTGTGTGTGGGTGGGTGTTTGTTGTATGCTGATGGGGGGGGGGTCATGAGGGGTTGCTTCTTCCAACTTCATCTCCATTGCAGCGGACTTTGTAATCATGACTTTCATGCTTTGTTGGAGGTACTAGGCTAACATCAGTGATGTCAGTCCCTATAGTAGAGATGAGTGCCTGCCTGGAGTTGTACAATTCCAGACAGTTGAATATGAATGACCTGACAAAGAGAAAGTGGAAGAACTTGTTTCCCTGTTGACTGTTTAAACTGCTAACAGATCAGACCTGTTGCCCCTGGTCCTTTTGTAGCTTTGGCTGCATCAGTGGATCAGTGACTGGACACACACCACAGATGATATTACCTGACACAGAGGTCACACGCACACACCGCCACCACAATATCTTCCCAATATTAGCTTGATCGTCCCTTTGCTAATAAAGGACTAATCCCATCACCGTCGCTGCACAGCGAAACAACACACTGAATAAACAAAGCAATATCAAACCCCACGACCTGCTAAACATCTCTCTCAGTAAGGCTTGTAATGATATGGAAATGTTGTTTTGCAGGTAATGTATTTGTGTTGGCCTGCCTTTTTTAAAAGCTTTGACTTTTTCAACCAAACACAAAGTGGAAAGTGCTCTGTTGAAAATGAGCCTCTTCCCTTAGTTAGTACATGATTCTTATTTTGGTTCATCCCAAATGGCACCCTATTCCCTACATCGTGCACTACTTTTTTAACACAGCACTATGGACCCTGGTCAGAAGTAGTGCACTAGGGAATAGGGTGTCAATAAGGACACAGCCGTTGCGTGGTGGCCATTAAGCATTCTCTCCCTGTCCTCAGGGCACAGTGATTCATGAGGCAAAGGCCTAGCTAAACCTGCAGTGGTATATTACCATTGTACTACTATTGCTATTTTAGGAATATAATATCAGAGCTGCATTTACTCCATTTATCACAGCCAGGCAAGTCTCATGCATTTAATTCATTGTACACAAACTGCCAAGTTGACAAATCCGAAAGGAGCTTTTTTCAGTTGCATCTTCCCCAGTCTCCCTTCAGCTATGCTTACTCATCTGTACAGACAGATTAAATCAATGTTGTTGCATTGAAGGGTGCGATTCGCTTCATGGAAACACACCTGCTAATCGCTAGCCAAAGGCGACCAAAGCCTCGCACTAATGAAAAGCTCATTTGTTGAGACGGGACTTTTTTAGATGGGCTGTTTATGCCAAAGAGTTTATCCTTGATCTTTGTGTGTGATATAGCCCAACAGATTGCACATAGGATTATATTGCCTTTATCGTCAGTAGCTTGCTAACAGTAGCCTACTAGCTACTTGACTGGATCACATACTACAGAGTGAGAGAGATCAGATGATAACAGGGGTACAGAAACACACCTGTCCCAGACACCCGTATAGACCTTATGGTGACTCCTGATTCCACTGAGAGGTTGGGTTCAGCTCAGTGTTAAGATCAAACTCCTATTGACTGTCACCCAGTGCTTCAGAATGACTGGCTGCGTCACCGCTCGGTATGGAAACTGCCATCCAGGACTTCTATACCAGGCGGTGTCCCAGATTATAAGTGTTGATCGTCTCTAATAGAAGTGCCCGACGGTGGCTCTTTACAGTGAGACGGGGGGCCGGCGGCGTAGTGCTGTAGTCTTAACCTAGCCGTCATCCCTTTGCATGCTAAAAGCCACACTGCAATTAGTGAGGGCCGGGCGCCATTAGAGCCGTTATTGTTTCTGACATCTCGGCGACCTGAACGGCAACGGCGCGCTCACCCACAGCCACGTGTAATTATCCCCCTGAGTGGAGGGAGGCTGGCTGTCAGGCCTGTCTGTGGGAGAGGCTAGCTCTAGCCAGACGTAACGCTCAGCTCACTCTGTTCCTATGATACGCTTCGGTTGCTTCTGTTGTCGTTCTCGTATTGCCACTTTCATTCCGTGTCGTTTCAAACACCCTCTTTAGACGGCAAGGTAATGATTGCGTCCTCTTGTACGTTTTACATTTGAGTCATTTATGGCCCAGTTCAGTTTCGTTCCGTCTCGTGCAGACTCCGTCTCGTGCAGACTCCGTCTCGTGCAGACTCCGTCTCGTGCAGACTCCGTCTCGTGCAGACTCCGTCTCGTGCTGTCATCCCAAATGGCACCCTATTCCCTACATCGTGCACTACTTTTTTAACACAGCACTATGGGCCCTGGTCAGAAGTAGTGCACTAGGGAATAGGGTGTCAATAAGGACACAGCCATTGCGTGGTGGCCATTAAGCATTCTCTCCCTGTCCTCAGGGCACAGTGATTCATGAGGCAAAGGCCTAGCTAAACCTGCAGTGGTATATTACCATTGTACTACTATTGCTCCGTCTCGTGCAGACTCCGTCTCGTGCAGACTCCGTCTCGTGCAGACTCCGTCTCGTGCAGACTCCGTCTCGGGCAGACTCCGTCTCGGGCAGACTCCGTCTCGGGCAGACTCCGTCTCGTGCAGACATCTTTGTCAGCTCCCGCTCTCATACACGCTGCTTTACAAATGTGCCTCATACAGAAGTTTCATACTGTGCATTTCATACAGTGCATTTCATACACACTTGTCTTGTTCAAAGGTTCTATCCACTGTTGAAACAGCCTTGACTGTTTCACCCAGCCCTTTTGATGTCAGCCTATTGACTGCCTGACTGATTGGAGGGCCCATGTTCTTGAGAGGAAACATCAGTGAATTGTCTGGCCTTGGATAACACCTGGCTTGTACTATACTGTCGACCCCCCCCCCCCCCCCCCCCCCGACTATTCAAGTGGCTTAACCAACGAAGCAGGCAGGCGTCCACCATGGAAAGATTTGGCATTGCTAGAAGGACCTTGTTACTGCAGCGTGAGAGCATTGAGCGGTTACTCACTGATTTGTAGGTTGTTCAGGTTGTACAGGTTTTGCCATTTTGAGCATGTTTGTGTGTTCCTGTAATATTGGGTGTAGTGTAACTGTTCTCTCTCACGAATGTGGGCGCTGGAATCTCCTCCTCCTCTGCTCTTATGGCACCGTTCCATTGTGTTCTGGTGTCAGGGTGTCTTGCCATGCACGGTGTGGTGTCGGCCTAGGCCTCTGACACCTATGTGATTCATCACGTCATTGTCTGGAAGGAGGCTTGTTGGCAGTGGGGTAATCCAGGTTGAAGCTAGGTGACATTGCATCATTGTCCTGATTCCTTTTGTTACTGGTGTTGTAGCTCCAAATGATCCCACATTCTGATCTCTAGACTCCACTATAAACAGGGTGTGTGTGTGTGTGGTTGAGGTGACCTCGGTAATCTAGTGTTGCTGTGTGAATGGCCAAGACAGGCTGGGGCCTATTGATTGATGGCTTCGATTCATCCTGTACCCTTGACCTGTTTTTCTTTTGTCTGTGTGAAACAGCCAGTGTGGCACACCGAGTGGGTCTTAACTCTTCATCCCTCTGCAAAGCCCTCTCCCGAGAGAGGAGGAGGCGGGGAGAGACACTGAGCACAGCCTGTCAGGTTGGCGTGACGGAACACTCATAGTCACGATTCCCTGGCGGTGACATACCTCGTCTGGCCGGCCCAGGATGACGGTTCATCTGCTGATGGAATTACAGCTGCATCTGATTGGTGGGTAGGGAGGATATAGGGGTGATTCTGTCACACCCACTGCCATAAAACAACCTCAAACATGGATAGATTGAGATAGGAGGCCGTACAGTTGCCGGCTATACTGCACCCCCCCTCCCACAACACAACGCATGCCTACTGTTTACAGTCACACAGCTGCCAAAATGCTGAAGAGACATATTGGCTACACTCCAGATTTGAACTTCTTAGGGATATTGGGGCAGTTTTTGGAAGTTTGGATGACTGGGGTGCCCAAAGTAAACTGCCTGTTACTCAGGCCCAGAAGCTAGGATATGCATATAATTGGTAGTCTTGGATAGAATACACCCTAAAGTTTCCAAATCTGTTACAATAATGTCTGTAACAGAACTGATATGGCAGGTGAAAACCCGAGGAGAATCCATCCGGAATTCTTTTTTCTTCGAGTTGGCAACACTCCAGATTTTAACAACCACTGTTCTTTGCCATTGTCTGCTATGGAATGCAGCATGATTGATGCAACATTTTTACAGGCAGCATGTGGTTAGCTGTGCCAGCACACTTCCTTTGCAGGGAAGGTGTAGGCCTGTTTCACAAAGCTGTAATGCTTTCCCTTTACGTTCCTCTCTGTGTGAGAGATTTCACCTTCTCTGCTGAGACGTCTTGTTAGTTAAATCAAATCAAGTCAAAGTTTATATGTCACGTGTGCCGAATACAACAGGTCTAGACCTTACAGTGAAATGCTTACTTACAGGCTCTAACCAATAGTGCAACAAAATGTATTAGGTGAACAATAGGTAAGTAAAGAAATAAAAACAACAGTAAAAAGACAGTGAAAAACAGGCTATAAAAGTAGCGAGGCTACATACAGACACCGGTTAGTCAGGCTGATTTGAGGTAAAGAGCAGAGCAGAGCAGAGTAGAAACCACAGCAGGAAACCTCTGTCTGGACTAATACAGAAACATGCTCTCAGCCCACACAGTATAGGCCTAGTGTGTGGGACCTGTGTAGATGCAAACACTCACACACATCAGGTTCACTGAACATTCTCAATCTATCCATGTTTGAGGTTGTTTTATGGCAGTGTGTGTGACAGCATCACCCTTAGATCCTCCCTACCCACCAATCAGACGCAGCTGTAATTCCATCCGCAGATGAACCGTCATCCTGGGCCGGCCAGACGAGGCATGTCACAGCCCGGGAATCGTGACTATGAGTGTTCCGTCACGCCAACCTGACAGGCTGTGCTCAGTGTCTCCCCCCACCTCCTTCCTGTCTCCCCCTCTCTCCTCCTGCCTCCCCCCGCCTCCCTCCTGTCTCCCCCTCTCTCCTCCTGCCTCCCTCCGCCTCCCTCCTGTCTCCCCCTCTCTCCTCCTGCCTCCCTCCGCCTCCCTCCTGTCTCCCCCTCTCTCCTCCTGCCTCCCCCCGCCTCCCTCCTGTCTCCCCCTGTCCTTTGTTGGGAGAGGACTTTGCAGGGGGATGAAGAGTTAAGACCCGCTCGGTGTGCCACACTGGCTGTTACACACACACACACACACACACACACACACACACACACACAAAATGTACCAGCATTTTATGATGGTTATTCATCCTCTTTCCCTCCTGTGCTCTTGTAGCAGGGTGAGTAAGGGCAGCACATTACTGTTGTACACATTCATCTATGTTGAGTGTTGAGGGGTTCAGCTGGGTAATATATGCAACACAGTGATGTTCATTAACAAGGAGTGGCTCTCCTGCCTGCACAGCAAGCCTGCGGATGAGAGAAATAGGCTCAATGTTCTTCCTTTTGAGAGACTGAAGCAAACGAACATTTCATCCTTCACTAGGTCACATGATTATTAGCTTCTGGAGGCCATGTTATTTCATGCAGAAACGTTGCTGTATCAGGGATTAATACAGCTTTGCGTAGTTGTGAACTCGCGATAATGCGGTCCACCAATTTGGCAAATTAGCTCTATACCGTACATCCGTGCTTAGCATGGTTTGGTAAGCTATTTGCAGACTCTCAAGTTGTATTCAATGAACCGGTAAGTGTTTTTTGGGGGGGTTCAAGAAACGGCACTCTGCTGCCTTGTGTGAAAGGATGTTAAGCTTGATATAAATGCTAATTGTATCACAGTTAACATTTATTTTGATGAGTACATGAATTTAAACATATATTCTTGGACATTTTGGTAGTTTTTTTTTAGAGACGCAGTAGTAGATTTGATGGACTATGCCCCTACAATGTGTATTCATGGGAAACGGCAAACAGCAGGGTGAGTGAGCTTGGCCTCAGTGTTGATGTTCACTGGCTCGGGCATGTGAGGAAGTCCATGTGCTCCAGGAGATGTACAATACCCAGCTGTCTGTGTTTCTATACAGGCCGAGCTATGTGAGGAGGCTCTGCTACTCTGCTACACTACAGCTGGCTCCAGCCCACACACACACACACACACACACACACAAGGTTCAGCCTCTCTCTTTCTCTCTGTCTCTGGACACTCCCTCAGTCTGAACTTTGAACTCTTGACTGAAGAGTTCTTCTGTTGTTGTGTTGATAAAATGCCTGTCTTTGTTTGTCTGGGAGTGAGTCTCCAGAAGCCACAGTGGATATCTGCAGTGTGATCAGGGAATGCTCCGGCCCCTTAGAGGTAGAGTCATCAGCTGTTATAATCCTACGTCCAAATGACAGCTTTCTCACCAGGCTGTGCTCACTCTGTATGCTCTGGTTTGATCAGGATGGAGGCCTAACATGGAGTCACTGTGGGATTATTCATAACAGAGAGGACACTACTTCTCGACCTTTCAGACTCCGAATGAGACTTGCTTGCTAACTTGCCTCTGCTCAGTCACCGAGTAATAAGCAGGTCTTAACTTTTGACTCAATCGCTGGGCCAAAACAACAACAAGATGGCTGACGGTGGAGTGCTGGTATTGCCAGGTCTCCTGTTGACACAACAGACAGAGGAAGCCTCGCCGATGGCATTCATCACGTAGTAAGAATCACAGGAAGGAGTAGTGATTGAGTAGAGGCGTCTCGGGATGAGAAGATGCTGAGGCAGCAACGTGCTTCCTGATTTCCCCATGGAGGACCACAGTCATCTGACAGTGCTGTTTAATATTAGCATTTGGCCATATTGGAACCAATAATTCACCACAATTTCACCACAGTGCTAGAGATTAGTGTCTGTCTGATATTAAATGACCATAACCAATAATTAGCCACACATTGACATGATGTTAGTAAGGTTTGGTATAAATTGAAGTTTCAAATGGAAGTATCTGGTAAAAGCAAGTGAAAATAGCCTAGTAAACGAGGAATGTTTCCCAGACATTCACCACAGCTCTGACCTTCTTCAATGGTAAATCATTAACGTGCTTCATCACAAACTTGGCTGTTGGCCAGTTTTTTGAATATTTGTCTACTGATTTAATGACGAGCTCATATTATGCAACTAGGAAGTGTGTGGTATGAGAACAGTGTGAAAGTACGAGGCTAGATCCTTTTTTCCCCTTCAAGAAGACTTTGAAGTACGCTACAATGATCAGTGATAATGACAGTATCTTGACTGTCTGGTTGTCTGTTCTCTAAATACATCTATTTGAAGTCTGTCTGCTGGCTGGTTTGAGGCTGTGGACGACAGTCCTCCTATGTGAGTCTGCCAGATCACTACGCACAGACTCACACGCTCATTTGGCAGAAGAGATGCTGCACTGTGCCTGGCTCAGTGACTATGTCCATCTCCCTGCTCTACGAGACTGTACCCATCTCTCTTCCTCTCTCTTTTCCTTCCTTCCTTCCTCCCTCTCTCTCTTTTCCTTTCTCCCTCTCTCTTTCTTCCTCTCTCTTCCTTTCGCTCTCTTTCTTCTTCTTCCTTCCTCTCTCTCTCTTCCTCTCCCTCTCTATCTCTCTTCCTGTCTTTGCTCTCTCTCTTTCTCTCTCTCCTTCTGCACCTTTGTCAGGACTTCCCTATTGCTTGTTCTCAAAGGCAGACACACGTTCCGGATGTAAAGGTTAAGGTTCAATTACGGGCGACCAGACCCACCATCACCCTCAGCAATTGAATCAATGCAGTCTTGTCAGAGTGTCTACATGTGAATGGGAATGGTTATTCTGTAATATCTGCCACTGAGAGAGGGTGGGGGGAGCGATAAAGACTGTGAGAGAGGAAGAGTGACAGAGAGGTAGAGGAAAAGGCCAGTGCACAGCCAGTGTACAAACTGAAGGGGTTTTGAAGTGTGGCGTGGACTAGCCCTGAATGAGACACTATCCTCTGTAAGCCACTACGTTCACCGGCTACTGGTCTGCCGCTCCATGGATGGATGTCCTGTGCTGACATAATCAAGTCCCTGGGCCTTTTCAAAACAAACAATGAAGGGACTACAAATGACAATTATTTGGCTGGTACAATCTGGCACGTTTACAGCAAATCTTGATCGATGTGCATTGTCCAATAAACGTAATAATGTAAAAGCCATGTGAATAATAGATTTGTTAAAGAAAGATAGAGGCCTACCTGCACATTTGTTGAACGCTTAACATTTTCTTGTGCAACGTTTAGACCCAATGGTCTTCGGCATCATGACTTTACTCTTTGTAACCTGGACCTGCAAGTCACTGGATGTGCGTATACTACCTCTAAACTAAAAATACAACAATGCGCTAGGATGGTCAACAACTGTTTTTGAAGGTGAAGAGGTCATGCAGTGGCTGTGGGGATCTGTAGTAATTACGTCTGCTAATTAGCAGCTGGGTTGTGTGTGTGTGTGTGTGTGTGTGTGTGTGTGTGTGGGGGGGGGGGGGGGGGGGGGGGGGGGGGGGGGGGGGGGGGGGGGGGGGGGGGGCCTCATTATGTTCATATCTCCCATGCAAAAACAACCTAGCTGGATGCAGACAGCAGCTCCTCCGTGATGTATATTCCCTCACCCAGGCTCCATCCATAGTGCTATTTATAACCATCCATGTTGTTTCAGGATAACACCAAGCCTCCTGCTCTCCTGCACATCAGCCCATATGTAGCTAGTTAAGGGTAGTATGCAAAACCGATAAGCCTCGCTGCATACTTTAAACACATTTTGTATTGTAGATATGTAGTGGTGTAATTATGTTATATGGTGTACTGTTTTTATGTGTAATCTTAATGTGTTTGGACTTGGCATCAGCTAATTGGGATCCCTAATAAATACAAATAATTTAGTATGGTTACATGCAGACAATAATATGATTATTGTGAATGGTCTGATTAATATACTGCTCAAAAAAATAAAGGGAACACTTAAACAACACAATGTAACTCCAAGTCAATCACACTTCTGTGAAATCAAACTGTCCACTTAGGAAGCAACACTGATTGACAATAAATGTCACATGCTGTTGTGCAAATGGAATAGACAACAGGTGGAAATTATAGGCAATAAGCAAGACACCCCCAATAAAGGAGTGGTTCTGCAGGTGGGGACCACAGACCACTTCTCAGTTCCTATGCTTCCTGGCTGATGTTTTGGTCACTTTTGAATGCTGGCGGTGCTTTCACTCTAGTGGTAGCATGAGACGGAGTCTACAACCCACACAAGTGGCTCAGGTAGTGCAGCTCATCCAGGATGGCACATCAATGCGAGCTGTGGCAAGAAGGTTTGCTGTGTCTGTCAGCGTAGTGTCCAGAGCATGGAGGCGCTACCAGGAGACAGGCCAGTACATCAGGAGACGTGGAGGAGGCCGTAGGAGGGCAACAACCCAGCAGCAGGACCGCTACCTCCGCCTTTGTGCAAGGAGGAGCAGGAGGAGCACTGCCAGAGCCCTGCAAAATGACCTCCAGCAGGCCACAAATGTGCATGTGTCTGCTCAAACTGTCAGAAACAGACTCCATGAGGGTGGTATGAGGGCCCAATGTCCACAGGTGGGGGTTGTGCTTACAGCCCAACACCGTGCAGGACGTTTGGCATTTGCCAGAGAACACCAAGATTGGCAAATTCGCCACTGGCGCCCTGTGCTCTTCACAGATGAAAGCAGGTTCACACTGAGCACGTGACAGACGTGACAGAGTCTGGAGACGCCGTGGAGAATGTTCTGCTGCCTGCAACATCCTCCAGCATGACCGGTTTGGCGGTGGGTCAGTCATGGTGTGGGGTGGCATTTCTTTGGGGGGCCGCACAGCCCTCCATGTGCTCGCCAGAGGTAGCCTGACTGCCATTAGGTACCGAGATGAGATCCTCAGACCCCTTGTGAGACCAAATGCTGGTGCGGTTGGCCCTGCGTTCCTCCTAATGCAAGACAATGCTAGACCTCATGTGGCTGGAGTGTGTCAGCAGTTCCTGCAAGAGGAAGGCATTGATGCTATGGACTGGCCCGCCCGTTCCCCAGACCTGAATCCAATTGAGCACATCTGGGACATCATGTCTCGCTCCATCCACCAACGCCACGTTGCACCACAGACTGTCCAGGAGTTGGCGGATGCTTTAGTCCAGGTCTGGAAGGAGATCCCTCAGGAGACCATCCGCCACCTCATCAGGAGCATGCCCAGGCATTGTAGGGAGGTCATACAGGCACGTGGAGGCCACACACTCTACTGAGCCTCATTTTGACTTGTTTTAAGGACATTACATCAAAGTTGGATCAGCCTGTAGTGTGGTTTTCCACTTTAATTTTGAGTGTGACTCCAAATCCAGACCTCTATGGGTTGATAAATTGGATTTCCATTGATTATTTTTGTGTGATTTTGTTGTCAGCACATTCAACTATGTAAAGAAAAAAGTATTTAATAAAATTATTTCTATCATTCAGATCTAGGATGTGTTGTTTAAGTGTTCCCTTTATTTTTTTGAGCAGTGTATAATAGTTAGATTTAAGTGTTTTACATGCTTTTTAAGAAGAACGATTTCCCTAATAATCCTGTTTTGCATGGACATATCTAAACTCAGGCTTCCTGATGGGACTTTGATACATGCAGAAAATCGGCAGTGACCATGTTATTTTTGTAAAGCTTATTTAATTCTAAGTTTGGACATAAAGTTTGTATTTGAAAACTATTTCTAAGATGCATACTTTTAAAGTTTTTCCGAACTCACTTCACTCGCGCAGTAGAAGGAACTCTTGCGCTGATCGTGCTAGCAACCCGCTGATCAAATATGCCGCTATAACTCTGATTTAAGGCGTTTACATGTCCTATAAATCTGAACGATTGCTCAGAAAACCAGATGTTTTAATTGGCTAATGCTTACTTCGGTTATGACCTGAAGTCGATTTTTAAGATGAGCAGAATGTGTTTACATGACTGTTGGTATATTCAGCCTTCTGCCATAATCAGTTAAATATCTATTCTTTCTTTATCACCTGTTGATCTGGTCTTCTGCTTTTGAAGGGCAGACATCTCTCCCATATCTGTAAGTGGCCTATTGTCATGCAACTTTGCACTATATTCTAATTAAAACCAGAGCTGGGTTCAAATACATGTGTATTTCAGTATCTGGTATTTTCAAATACACAGCCCAAAATGAGTACTTTGAATGGTTATTTGTAAAAACCAAATAGTCTACCAAGTTGTATTTCAGTCTTTTTCAAATACTATTTTCAAATACCTGGGTTAAATGCATATTTGAGTCAGTGTATTTGAGTCTTTACAAATACTTTCTAAGTTTCTATCTGTACATGTATTGTCTTGTTCCCAAAAAGAGTCTATGAGAAAGGAGGTTTCCTGGAAGACTGTTTTGAGAAGATATGTACAGTCGTGGCCAAAAGTTTTGAGAATGACACAAATATACATTTTTCACAAAGTCTGCTGCCTCAGTTTGTATGATGGCAATTTGCATTTACTCCAGAATGTTATGAAGAGTGATCAGATGAATTGCAATTAATTGCAAAGTCCCTCTTTGCCATGCAAATGAACTGAATCCCCCAAAAACATTTCCACTGCATTTCAGCCCTGCCACAACAAGACCAGCTGACATCATGTCAGTGATTCTCTCGTTAACACAGGTGTGAGTGTTGACGAGGACAAAGCCGGAGATCACTCTGTCAGGCTGATTGAGTTCGAATAACAGACTGGAAGCTTCAAAAGGAGGGTGGTGCTTGGAATCATTGTTCTTCCTCTGTCAACCATGGTTACCTGCAAGGAAACACGTGCCGTCATCATTGCTTTGCACAAAAAGAGCTTCACAGGCAAGGATATTGCTGCCAGTAAGATTGCACCTAAATCAACCATTTATCAGATCATCAAGAACTTCAAGGAGAGCGGTTCAATTGTTGTGAAGAAGGCTTCAGGGCGCCCGAGAAAGTTCAGCAAGCGCCAGGACCGTCTCCTAAAGTTGATTCAGCTGCGGGATTGGTGGCACCACCAGTACAGAGCTTGCTCAGGAATGGCAGCAGGCAGGTGTGAGTGCATCTGCACGCACAGTGAGGCAAAGACTTTTGGAGGATGGCCTGGTGTCAAGAAGGGCAGCAAAGAAGCCAGTTCTCTCCAGGAAAAACATCAGGGACAGACTGATATTCTGCAAAAGGTACAGGGATTGGAATGCTGAGGACTGGGGCAAAGTCATTTTCTCTGATGAATCCCCTTTCCGACTGTTTGGGGCGTCCAAAAAAAGCTTGTCCGGAGAAGACAAGGTGAGCGCTACCATCAGTCCTGTGTCATGCCAACAGTAAAGCATCCTGAGACCATTCATGTGTGGGGTTGCTTCTCAGCCAAGGGAGTGGGCTCACTCACAATTTTGCCTAAGAACACAGCCATGAATAAAGAATGGTACCAACACATCCTCTGAGAGCAACTTCTCCCAACCGTCCAGGAACAGTTTGGTGACGAACAATGCCTTTTCCAGTATGATGGAGCACCTTGCCCTAAGGCAAAAGTGATAACTAAGTGGCTCGGGGAAGAAAACATCGATACTCCCCAGACCTTAATCCCATTGAGAACCTGTGGTCAATCCTCAAGAGGCGGGTGGACAAACAAAAACCCACAAATTCTGACAAACTCCAAGCATTGATTATGCAAGAATGGGCTGCCATCAGTCAGGATGTGGCCCAGAAGTTAATTGACAGCATGCCAGGGCGGATTGCAGAGGTTTTGAAAAAGAAGGGTCAACACTGCAAATATTGACTCTTTGCATCAACTTCATGTAATTGTCAATAAAAGCCTTTGACACTTATGAAATGCTTGTAATTATACTTCAGTATTCCATAGTAACATCTGACAAAAATATCTAAAGACACTGAAGCAGCAAACTTTGTGAAAATGTATATTTGTGTCGTTCTCAAAACTTTTGGCCACGGCTGTAGATGGCGCCTATTTTTGAAGGAGGTTTTACTTAGAATTACCGTGCTTTGTTGATGTAAAATATAATGTCTCGTTCTCAGAAAGATCAGCTAGCCTCTCATATCAGAGAGCAGATTTGGAGGTTTCCTGGAAAAGCAAAAAGGGACTCGTCAGACTGTCTAATGTGGGTCATTTCCTGACCGCCCCTCACCCTTTTCTCTCGGACGGGACGGCCCATTGAGCTGCTGAACCAACACCATGTCAGATCACTACTATAGATAGACAGCACCAATGGTCTAGACAGCAGAAGCACCAATGTTCGGTCTGTGACTGAGTAGCTTTATAAATCCAGGAGACTTTCCTGACCAACATGACTTGACCAAGATCTGACCAGAGTTGATCTTTAGAGTGTAGTTATAGCTAGCACCCATTCTTCTTCCTGGTCAGGTCACATGTTCAGGAAAAACACCAGGGCCCGTAGCCACTCCAGACTCCAGGGCCCGTAGCCACTCCAGCCTCCAGGGCCCGTAGCCACTCCAGCCTCCAGGGCCCGTAGCCACTCCAGCCTCCAGGGCCCGTAGCCACTCCAGGGCCCGTAGCCACTCCAGCCTCCAGGGCCCGTAGCCACTCCAGCCTCCAGGGCCCGTAGCCACTCCAGCCTCCAGGGCCCGTAGCCACTCCAGCCTCCAGGGCCGTAGCTGAATCAGTCAGGTTTAATGTGTGGCTACAGGGGGATAAATGGCTCTGTAAAACAAGGCTGCATTCCCACTGATAACGATGCCTGGACTGAGTAATGAGAGAGAAGAGCCTGCCTTAATGCCTAGCCATTTTAATCTTGACAGAGTAACAGCAGTTAAGCTGTGGAATTTCCATCTTCCATCCCCAACTGAAGCAGAGAAATCGCCAGCGATAAAAGAGGAAGGGAGAGATTATGGTCAAATATCTCTGTGCTCCCTGCTATCAAATGAACTCACATCCGTTTAGTCAGATGAAAGATAAGAGATGGATTGTTTTTTAAATTTAACTGTTTGAGCTGCTACCTTGTTTTAGGCCAATAGCCTGGTCCCTGGTCTGTTTGTCCTGTCTGTCTTGCCACCTCGCAAGACAGCACAAATGGGACCAGGCTAGAAGCTATAAATCACATGGTGAAGTTTACAAATCTGATAAGAAAAGTAAATGCACAGTTTTTACCTCAAAGGCTAACCCAATAGAAAGACTTCCAGGATGTGTGGTTATCTGCTTTACAGTGTGAGAGAGATCTAAACGTACCAAACAATATTTTGTAACGTTCTAAGACCAGGGTTCTTGCTATATATGGTGGCTGTTGATTTCTAGCAGTACAGTCAGTGTAGAGATGATCATACGTTACAGTGGACTGGATAAGGCCCTGTTCAGCTGGCCGACCCCACCTCCTCCTCTGTGTGATTACAACTTCTGGCTGCTAGTTTTTCTTCTGCTCCTGGAGGAGGAGGGGGGAGGGAGGGAGGTGGCCAGGCTAAAGTGTTTTCTATCCGCAGCTGTGCTGTGCGGTAGTGAGTTTATTAATGTGTTGGCAGGCAGGCAGGCTCCAGAACTCCCTGTTCACCTCCCCAGTCCTCATGCGACCTGGCCGTAACATCAACAAACCCACACAGAACAGTACAGTCTGAAAGCAGCCCTCTGTGCACGGAACATATCAACTAAAAGGAACTGAAGTGGAACATGGACGTGAGGTCTGTTTCACAGCTGAGACAGCACGGGGAGCTGGCTGTTATGGTGACGATAACACCGCGGCGTAGAGGATGATGCCATGTATAACCAATCACAGCCGTATTTGTGGAAGCCTACAGTCTAAAAAATGTTGTCTTACTCGGTGTTCTACTACAACGACAACCATTATGATATGTTGACTCTTGTATGCCCAGTGACGCGGAGTGTGTACCAGTCCTAGTGGCCTAGATAGATGAAGTGAGTATTTAAGCAAGTAGTTACTTAGCTGTACATTTAGCCCTAGAGAACAGTGTGATTGAGTAGACGGTGATAGGAATACACTATGATGTAATAAGGCTGTAGGTGTTAATTGTTCTGATGGAATGCCAGCCCTGTGTGCTCTCTAATGGAGAGGACCGTAATGGGGAAACATTCATTAAGCGTAATTGCAGAGGGATGTAGGCACACACACACACACACACACACACACACACACACACACACACACACACAAGTACACACTCGTACACACACTCCTAATCTAATGATGCAACATCCCACAGTGAACAAAACGTCTGGAAGCCATAGTTTTAATCCACAACTGCTGGACTAGATCGTATTACATCAGCTATGGCCCCCGCTGCTCATTTCGTGTGTGTGTGTATTACATCAGCTATGGCCCCCGCTGCTCATTTCGTGTGTGTGTGTGTATTACATCAGCTATGGCCCCCGCTGCTCATTTCGTGTGTGTGTGTATTACATCAGCTATGGCCCCCGCTGCTCATTTCGTGTGTGTGTGTATTACATCAGCTATGGCCCCCGCTGCTCATTTCGTGTGTGTATTACATCAGCTATGGCCCCCGCTGCTCATTTCGTGTGTGTGTGTATTACATCAGCTATGGCCCCCGCTGCTCATTTCGTGTGTGTGTGTATTACATCAGCTATGGCCCCCGCTGCTCATTTCGTGTGTGTGTGTGTATTACATCAGCTATGGCCCCCGCTGCTCATTTCGTGTGTGTGTGTGTATTACATCAGCTATGGCCCCCGCTGCTCATTTCGTGTGTGTGTGTATTACATCAGCTATGGCCCCCGCTGCTCATTTCGTGTGTGTGTGTATTACATCAGCTATGGCCCCCGCTGCTCATTTCGTGTGTGTGTTTGTCACTAATAGCATGGAAAAGGCACGGTTGTGGAACTAAATGTTAATGAGTTAGAATGCGCTCAACAATGTCAAATCATTGCTCCTTTTTTATTTAAAATTCATTGGTTTAATAATCCATTTTTGATTAGAGATCTGTTTTTTTTTCCTTTTTCTCTCTCCAACCATGTAGAAGTGTAATTTCTGCAAGTTGGTCATTAATCACTATTTGTGCAATAAGAAAACCCACTGAAAAGATATTTGGCCTGAGCTTAAAGGAAAATGTTGAACACATTAAAACGCTGGATGTGTCTGATAAAGGATATTAATAACAGAATACATTTGACGCTGTGCATATCTCTGTAACTAGGCAGTATTGGAAGTGCGATGGTATACATTGTAAACTTCAAGCACTTTCATGTCTGTCCCCCCCCCCCCCCCCCAAAAAAAAAAATGTGTGGTTCTCCAACCCCCATCCCCTCTAATCTGCAATGTCAGCTCTGGTCCTGTGTGAGCAAATTTACAATTGTTCTTACTCACAACTTTAAGGAAGCCCCCACCTGCCTTCCTCTCTCTCTCTCTCCCTGCTGAATCCCATTTGTTTACTCTGCAGTTCAAACCCTCACGTTGGCCTATATCAGCTCGTAATTAGCTGTAGGACTGTCACATCATAGGCTACCTCAAGCTGAGGAATTGACATTTCTTTCCTAATATCTTCCTCTGTTAGAAAAGAGGATGATATCTTGAGTCTCGTTGACGCAGAGGCTGTGTCAAAACCTCAGGACTTCAAAACAGTGTTCTAGCAGGACTTTTAAGATAAGTTTTCTTAAACTTTTCTCCTTAAGGGCTGGTTTCTCTGTTGTCTTTGTGAATTGAAGACGTCTTTTTCAGTCTCGTTTACTATGAGAAGGAACAATGGTTTACCCCTGTGGCCCTTGCTGAAATATTTGACTTGGCCTTTTTGCTTTTTTACGCTGGCATCATCTTCATCATCTCTTGTGCTTCTCTCAGCTACTGTGTAATTGATCACATGACCTCCTCTCCTCCCTCTCTCAATACAGCAGTCCATAGCTGCATGATGTCAAGGTCTTGTTAATAGTTGGTTGGGGAGATCATGGAAGCCATTATGCTGTATTGGAGAGGAGGGCATTCTCAGGGAGTTGGAGTGAGTCATGAAACTAATGTGAAAAGGAATTGTGTGTGTATGTGCTGTGAAGACAGTTAGGCTGAGCTATCACCCTGATCAATCTGACAGTGTGGGGCTCTCAGTAGAAAACAAGGCTGCAGGACCTCCAGGCCAGTTTATATCCTCTCTGCCTTAACTCACTACTCTTCCTGTCTCTCTCTCTCTCCTCATCCCCTGTCTCTCTCTCTCTCTCCTCATCCCCTGTCTCGCTCTCTCTCTCCTCATCCCCTGTCTCTCTCTCTCTCTCCTCATCCCCTGTCTCTCTCTCTCTCTCCTCATCCCCTGTCTCTCTCTCTCTCGCTCTCTCTCTCCTCATCCCCTCTCTCTCTCCCCATCCCGTCTCTCTCTCCTAATCCCGTCTCTCTCTCCTCATCCCGTCTCTCTCTCTCCTCATCCCGTCTCTCTCTCTCTCTCTCTCCACATCCCGTCTCTCTCTCCTTCATCCCGTCTCTCTCTCTCTCTCTCTTTCTCGCTCTCCGCATCCCGTCTCTCTCTCTAGCTCTCTCTCCTATCCCGTCTCTCTCTCTCGCTCTCTCTCCTCATCCCGTCTCTCTCTCGCTCTCTCTCTTCATCCCGTCTCTCTCTCTCTCTCTCTCGCTCTCTCTCTCTCTCCTCATCCCGTCTCTCTCTCTCTCTCTCCCATCCCGTCTCTCTCTCTCTCTCTCCCATCCCGTCTCTCTCTCTCTCTCCTCATCCCGTCTCTCTCTCTCTCTCCCGCATCCCGTCTCTCTCTCTCTCTCTCTCTCCTCATCCCGTCTCTCTCTCTCTCCACATCCCGTCTCTCTCTCTCTCTTTATCCCGTCTCTCTCTCTCCTCATCCCGTCTCTCTCTCTCTCCTCATCACGTCTCTCTCTCTCCTCATCCCGTCTCTCTCTCTCTCTCTCTCCTCATCCCGTCTCTCTCTCTCTCTCTCTCCTCATCCCGTCTCTCTCTCTCTCTCTCTCCCCATCCCGTGTCTCTCTCTCTCTCTCTCTCTCCTCATCCCGTCTCTCTCTCTCTCTCCACATCCCGTCTCTCTCTCTCTCTCTTTATCCCGTCTCTCTCTCTCTCCTCATCCCGTCTCTCTCTCTCTCTCTCTCCTCATCCCCTCTCTCTCTCTCTCTCTCTCCATCCCGTCTCTCTCTCTCTCTCTCCTCATCCCGTCTCTCTCTCTCTCTCTCTCTCTCTCTCTCTCTCCTCATCCCCTGTCTCTCTCTCCTCATCCCCTCATCCCCTGTCTCTCTCCCCATCCCGTCTCTCTCTCTCTCTCTCTCTCTCTCTCTCTCTCTCTCTCTCTCTCTCTCCTCATCCCGTCTCTCTCTCTCTCTCTCTCTCTCTCTCTCTCTCCTCATCCCCTGTCTCTCTCCTCATCCCCTGTCTCTCTCTCTCTCTCTCTCTCTCTCTCTCCTCATGCCCTGTCTCTCTCTCTCTATATCTCTCGATGAATCCGTATCATCGGTTAGTCTTCTTCACCACAAGCTCATTTCCTCTAAGCAGTTGTCACCCCCCCATGGGATTCTTTAGGTGATGGTGGTTTTCTATCTGTTAGCTTGAACAGTTTCAGCAGCTGATGTCAAGGCGGCCCTGCTGGGCGGAGAAGTGAGGGCTCGCTCATCACAGCAGTGGATTATGTGACGGCGGCGTTCGTCGTTCGCGACGCCATGTCCGACGTCACCATGATGAATGTTTGATTTGGAGGTGGGCTGGTAGGGAGCGAGCTCCGACTTTTAATTGCCTGTCAGAGGCTGATGTGTGAGCTCAGTCACACCCCTCAGTGGTAGAAGAGCTCGACAGCAGCTAGCGACGGTCAGAGACCTCGTTAAAGCGATCCAATTAAAAGAGCTGATGGAAATGGAAATGAGCTACAAAGGCAGCGAGCGTTTCCTCCTTGCTTCAGCCGACCTACTGCGGGATGTGTTTATGACCCATAGCAGGAACATGGACATGACATATTTGAAGATGACTCTGACATTTTCACCACTTACCCTGCAGGGACAGATTAACACAAATCTGGATGTCTGTAGAAATAAAAAAAAATATTTTTTTACGGTGGTCTAGGCATGATTTTGGATTGAATCCTGCAAGAAAGTCTGTGGTCATTTTGAAATGCTAGGGCCTGTCACGCAAGAATTGCCCCTGACATGTATTCCTTCACCTAGTTTCAGATAGTGCCAGGATCTCTGAGTCCAACTACAATGTCTCCAAAACCAGCTGTGACTAATGTGTTGTATTGGAGTTCACAGTAGAGACAGAACAGAGGGGAAAACATGCCCTTTAAACCCCTTCAGCCAAACATTTACATATTTCTGTTACAGCTGAGCCTGAATAGTAAATCACGTTCCAACGTCTGCTTAGTGTAAATGTATGTCTACATTGAGTGTACAAAACATTAGGAACACCTGATCTTTCCATGACAGACTGACCAGATGAATCCAGTTGAAAGCTATGATTCCGTATTGATGTCACTTGTTAAATCCAATCAGTGTAGATGAAGGGGAGGAGACAGGTTAAAGAAGGATTTTTAAGGCTTGAGACAATTGAGACATGGATTGTGTATGTGTGCCTTTCAGAGGGTGAATGGGCAAGACATGAGATGTGCTTTTGAACGGGGTACGGTAGCAGGTGACGGGCGCACCGGTTTGAGTGTGTCAAGAACTGCAACGCTGCTGGGTTTTTCATGCTCAGCAGTTTCCCGTGTGTATCAAGAATGGTCCACCACCCAAAGGACAACCAGCCAACTTGACACAACTGTGGGAAGCATTATAATCGACACCCTATAGAGTCCATGCCCCATCGAATTGAGGCTGTTCTGAGGGCAAAAGGGGTTGCAAGTCAAAATGAGGAAGTTGTTCCTAAGTGTATGGGAATTTAATGAACGAGATGGCGCTGCCCTGAATAGCTGCAGTCTTACGGGAAGGGCCCGTAAGCACTTCACTGTTAGTCTACACTTGTTGTTTACGAAGCATGGGACAAATAATCATTTCATTTCAATGAAGTCAGACAACATGACAGCTGTCTAAGTCCTACGGAAATAGGTTGCCATGGTGCCTTCTGGGACACCGCCACTGTCAGACGTCCTGTCCTCCCTTCAGGCCGGTCCCTCTACGTCCCACAGCAGCTAACACCATGTGTGAGATGTATGCACTTTGTACTCTGTCTCCGCTTTCATTCCTTTGTCTCAGTGCCTCATTCAGGCAAATTACTTTTAGTTCAAAGGATTCCACCCGTAGAATGAATCGTGATTTCATTAGGAGAGGAAGAAAAGCATTTATAATGGAGATAATGGAAACACACACATACACATACATACACATACACACACACACACACACACACACACACACACACACACACACACACAGAATGCGTGGCAAGGAATAAGTTAGTCCTTAAATATAAAAAAAAAAACTCCATACCATTTTGTATTTGGGACAAACCATTCACTAAACCCTAAACTTCAACTAAATCTTGTAACAGATGTGGAAATTGAGCAAGTTGAGGTGACTAAACTGCTTGGAGGAACCCTGGATTGTAACCTGTCATGGTCAGAACATGTTGATGCAACAGTAGCTAAGATGGGGAGAAGTCTGTCCATAATAAAGCGCTGCTCTGCCTTTTTAACAACACTATCAACAAGGCAGGTCCGACAGGTTTTGTCGCACCTGGACTACTGTTTAGTCATATGGTCAGCTGCCACAAGTAGGGACCTCGGGGAAAAGTACAATTGGTTCAGAACAGGGCAGGACGGCTAGCCCTTAAATGTACATGGAGAGATAACATTTTAAATCTCTCATGGCTCAAAGTGGAGAGATTGACTTCTTCACTACTTGTTTTTGTAAGAAGTGTTGACAAGCTCAATGTACCGAGCTGTCTGTTTAAACAACTAGCACACAGCTCAGACACCCACGCAAACCCCACAAGACATGCCACCAGAGGTCTCTTCACAGTCCCCAAGTCCAGAACAGACTATGGGAGGCGCACAGTACTACATAGAGCCATAACTACATGGAACTCTATTCCACATCAAGTAACTGAGGCAAGCAGTAGAATCAGATTTTAAAAACCAGATAAAAATACACCTTATTGAACAGCGCAGACTGAAGAGACACACGCACAGATACACGTGATGAGACGCGCGCTCTACACACACCTGCACATGGATGGTGGAGTGGTGGTCTGAGGGAACACACTGAATGTGTTGGGGAAGATGTTATGTCACGTAAAGTCATGTTTTATTTTAATCAGTATTTAACTGTCTTATGTTGCTGGACCCCCAGGAAGAGTAGCTGCTGCCTTGGCAGGAACTAATGTGGATCCATAATATATACAAACACAACTAAAAACACACACACACACACACACACACACATTCAGACGGAGAAGAACAGGCAACAGTAGTGCTGTATATGAGTAGCCTGGCTTCACATCACTGTCTACTACAGGTCATTTGAAGAGAGACATTTCCCCTGTGGTTCAAAATGCCCATTTGTTTCTGGCTCTGATCTTCCCCTGCATCACAAGACCTCATCCATGGCTACTGTTGATCTTATCCCCATGTACTCCTCTCCTGCCCCTAGGAACCCTCTGTGATCTCCACTGGTTCTATCCTCTGACTACCCTCTGTGATCTCCACTGGTTCTATCGAAACCTGATGGTTGCTCACTAGCACAGTCCCCCTAATCATTAGCCCTAACTAGCCCTGTTCTATTCACTGGGAATTCTGGTGGTGTAGGGTAGACTTCTAATAACTGGGGATCACTGCAATTAGCCTAGTAAGGCATTTCTACCTCTGGGTCTGTATTCACAGAGATTCTCAGAGTAGAAGTGTTGGTCTATGATCAGGTCTTATTCATTCCTGTCTTATTCATTATTATCTGAAAGGCAAAACTGTTCCTAGATCAGCACTTCTACTGAGAATATTGGCCCTGGTGTTTTCCTACTGCCATTACCCCTACAATTCCCCCACCTAATTCCTTAAGTTCCATGGAGATGGGTTGTTTGTGCTCTGCTCAGCTGCTCACCCATGATTAATTTAGAATGGCCTCGGGACTGAACAGCCAGGCTAAGAGGCTAGGTTACGTAGAAGGGGATCTGGTGACTCCTGGAACAAAGACAGTGGTTAGAGGGAGAGACTTGGATAGAGAACGAGAGATGACGCGAGGGCAGTTGGAGAGATGACGCGAGGGCAGTTGGAGAGATGACGCGAGGGCAGTTGGAGAGATGACGCGAGGGCAGTTGGAGAGATGACGCGAGGGCAGTTGGAGAGATGACGAGAGGGCAGTTGGAGAGATGACGAGAGGGCAGTTGGAGAGATGACGCGAGGGCAGTTGGAGAGATGACGAGAGGGCAGTTGGAGAGATGACGCGAGGGCAGTTGGAGAGATGACGCGAGGGCAGTTGGAGAGATGACGCGAGGGCAGTTGGAGAGATGACGCGAGGGCAGTTGGAGAGATGACGCGAGGGCAGTTGGAGAGATGACGAGAGGGCAGTTGGAGAGATGACGAGAGGGCAGTTGGAGAGATGACGAGAGGGCAGTTGGAGAGATGACGAGAGGGCAGTTGGAGAGATGACGAGAGGGCAGTTGGAGAGATGACGAGAGGGCAGTTGGAGAGATGACGAGAGGGCAGTTGGAGAGATGACGAGAGGGCAGTTGGATGGAGAGAGAGGAAGGCTGTTGCTGCTGTGTCTCCCTGCCTGTCTGGTCTGGCCACATGACCTTCAAAGCACCTCATACACAGGCTCTCTGGGTAGAACAATCCCTCACTCCTATGATTCACCATTTCTGTGCAGTTTGAGAGAGGGGCTAATATCCATTTTGATGCCCATTGCTTATTTTTTTGTGTTATGCTAGTGTGGATATTCAATCAATCAATCAAATTGAATTATAAAGCCCTTTTTACATCAGCCGATGTCACAAAGAAACTGCTGTATAGAAACCCAGCCTAAAACACCAAACTAGATGGAGAAGCACGGTGGCTAGGAAAAACTCCCTAGAAAGGCCGGAACCTAGGAAGAAACCTAGAGAGGAACCAGGCTCTGACGGGTGGCCAGTCCTATAACAGAACATGGCCAAGATGTTCAAGCGTTCATAGATGACCAGTAGGGTCAGATAATAATAATCACAGTGGTTGTCGAGGGTACAACAGGTCAGCACCTCAGGAGTAAATGTCAGTTGGCTTTTCATAGCCGATCATTCAGAGTTCGAGACAGCAGGTGCGGTGTAGAGAGAGTCCAAAACAGCAGGTCTGGGACAGGTAGCACGTCCGGTGAACAGGTCAGAGTTCCATAGCCGCAGGCAGAACAGTTGAAACTGGAGCAGCAGTATGATCAGGTGGACTGGGGACAGCAAGGAGTCATCAGGCCAGGTAGTCCTGAGGCATGATCCTAGTGCTCAGGTCCTCTGAGAGAAGGAGAGAGCGAGCGAACATACTTAATTTAACACAGGACACCGGATAAGACAGGAGAAATACTCCAGATATAATAGACTGACCCTAGCCCCCCTGACATAAACTATTGCAGCATAAATACTGGAGGCTGAGACAGGAGAGGTCGGGAGACACTGTGGCCCCGTCTGACGATACCCCCCCGACAGGGCCAACCAGGCAGGATATAACCCCACACACTTTGCCAAAACACAGCCCTCACACCACTAGAGGGATATCTTCACTAGAGGGATATCTTCAACCACCAACTTACTACCCTGAGACAAGGCCGTGTATAGCCCACGAAGATCTCCCCCACGGCACGAATTCGAGGGGGGGTGCCAACCCGGACAGGAAGACCACGTCAGTGACTCAACCGACTGAAGTGACGCACCCCTCCTAGGGACGGCATGGAAGAGCACCAGTAAGCCAATGACTCAGCCCCCGTAATAAGGTTAGAGGCAGAGAATCCCAGTGGAGAGAGGGGAACCGGCTAGGCAGAGACAGCAAGGGCGGTTCGTCGCTCCAGTGCCTTTCCGTTCACCTTCACACCCCTGGGCCAGACTACACTCAGTTATAGGACCTACTGAAGAGATGAGTCTTCAATAAAGACGTAAAGGTCGAGACCGAGTCTGTGTATTTTGGAACAGACCAATGAAAAGCTGGCGTGTGTGCTGTTTTGAGTGAAGTTGACAGAAAACAGGTAGCCTTTTACTGCTACTTGAGGTAAACGTGAGTCAGCAGAAATATTTGACTTCATATTAAATGTTTAATGTTTAAAATCTATTACTCTAGAAACTAGGCTACTTTATGAACTATTCAGCTCTTAGGCTGCAGGAGGACTGAAATTGGAGGGCCTCGATTTTACGACTCTTTTCAGTGTGCCCACAACAATGGATTCTTCCCTGTTTTGTCTTTCTATGCTGTCATCGCTGCTCAGTCAGACCTCCATAGTGGAGTCAAGGAGGTGATATTTGTGGAGTTTTACTGCTAAGTGGCGGGCGGCTCCCCCATTATCCTGCCTCCTGCAGGTTATAGGCTGTGTCCCAAATGACGCCCTATTCAAAGTGCACCACTACTGAACAAATGGGGAATAGGGTACCATTTGGGACACAACCAATAGTCTGACTCTGGGTGATTACATCATCGATTGAGGTAATCGATTCGCTGAGCTCTTTGTGTGGCTCACCACATTTTAGGCTAGCGGTGCTCCTACTCCAACGATGAGTTGCAAGGTACACAGGAGGAAGTGAAGCAGACTGTATTGTAGTACTTTCATCAGTCTGAGGTTTTCTGTTGCTTCAGGCTGTTTGTAAAATAATATTTTCAGTGAGCGTTCTGCTGTGGGCTGCTTGCTCAGATTTTCATGCGTTTCTTGCCAATCCATACATCCAAATAATGTCAAAGTACTTTTAACTTGATCTAAATCAAAGCTACATCCCATAGATTAATTTATAACACATTTGAATTCTAAACTGCCATAATTCTAAGCTCTAATCTCAAATATCAGCAGTGAGATATGAGGTAGGCATTTCTCAATTAAACTCCGGGCACCAGAAGACGATTAAACGTAATAAATTAAGCCTATTAAAACCCTGCTAAGTATAAGCAGGTCCTAATATATTTTTTACATCGCTGAGATTTTTTTCTTTACGGATATTTCTCTCCCATCGCAGTGGAGGATGATAAGGCTTTATCTGGAAGGGCAAATATGAAGGCCAGTGAGATATTAATGGTAATTAGGAAATACTTATAAATGCAGTGAACTTTTGTTCTAAAACGGGCACGGTATCATTAGCGTAACTTCAAAGTTAGGTGAGTGGGTTATACTATTAATTATAAACTGGGTGGTTCAAGCCCTGAATGCTGATTTGGCTGACAGCTGTGGTATATCAGACCATATACCACGGGTATGATAAAACCATTTTATTTTTACTGCTCTAGTTAACCAGTTTATAATAGCAATAAGGCACCTTGGAGGTTTGTGATATATGACCATTATACCACGGCTAAGGGCTGTATTCAGCCACTCCACATTGCGTAGTGCGTAAGAACAGCCCTTCGCCGTGGTATATTGGCCATATACCACACCCCCTCGGGGCTTGTTGCCTAATTAAACTGAATTTGTGCTAAAAAGGACGTTTCTTTTTCTGTGGTGTTCAGTGGAAGGAAGTGAAAGGTCAGTGATCGTAATACTTGCCCACAGAGGGCAGTTTCTATTATGTGGTTTATGAATAGCTCATCTGTTTAAAACACATATTTTACTATCTCTGGCTGTCTGACCTGTTTTTGAAGAAATGATATCTATGGTACTCTACAGATAGGCCTGGCTAAGTTCCTGAGAAAGCTGAGGTTGGGTTAGGAGATTCTCTTGTACTTAGACCTGCTTATTCACCCAAATTCCTCCTCTTGGGGGTCTCATCACTCCATTCTGACCGTCTCTATTTCAGCTTGAAAATCAACCTTACGGGAACATCATTAACAACTCAACTGGTACAGACACACACGGCTGCTTTTAATGGCGATGCGCTGGCACTCGTGGTGTCTCAACCATTAGCCTCTCATCTCAACCTTCTGAGCTTTCATCCTTTTAACAACCCCTCCGTGATGCACACACACACACACACACACACACACACACACACACACACACACACACACAGGCTGAGTGAACTCAGTACTCACACACTGACCTCCCTCTAGGCCAGTGCTGTCACCACGGTGGCCTCGCCCTCATGTGACTCCCCTCTCCCATCCTCTCCCCTGTCACCTGACTCTGACGGATGTCCGACTCGCCCAGAGTGTCAGGCTCGTAAAGCACCTGTTTTCTGTTGCTTCAGGCTGCAAATGACTGTTTGATTTATCAGCTACTGCAACGGGAGGAATGAAGGGAAGAGGGAAAGAATGTCACTGCTTTTATTTAATTTATTATTTTTCACTTTATTTAACTAGGCAAGTCGGTTAAGAACAAATTCTTATTTGCAATGACGGCCTACCCCGGATGACGCTGCGCCAAATGTGCGCCGCCCTATGGGACTCTCAATCACGGCCAGTTGTGATACAGTCTGGAGTTGAACCAGGGTCATTAGTGACGCCTCTAGCACTGAGATGCAGTGCCTTAGACCGCTGCGCCGCTCGGGAGTCCAATGGCTAATGGCCAGAGAGGGGAGGAGGAGGGAAGGGAACAATCACTTTCTGATGAACAAATCATTTACATAGCTTGCCTTTATTTAAATAAATAAATAAATATTTAAATAAAGGATTATTTTTTTTTGCACCATCATTGCCACCGCTCCACAATCACAATTTAGGTCCTACCTCTGAGGAGTCATGGATTGGCTCAGCAGCTGTATCTGAATGACGTATTTGGTTTGTGTGTGTGTGTTAGTGTGGGATCTATGGACGTATGATGTGAGCGTGTGTTTGTCGGGGTGGCACGGTCTGTTATCATTGCTTTTATCTCCTGGATTGGTTGTCCATGGTGACAGGGGGCTACCCTGATTCCTCCTCAGCCCCCCCCTTCTGTTAATCCCGCTTGACTCATTTTAATGGGACAGGTTCCCATCAAACACAGCTTGAGGATATAATTTCATCCCAATCAAATTGTCTTCTCACCGCCTGTCTCGTGGCAAATGGTGGCGATCCCTCTTTGCTTTCCGTCCAGTGACAGGCCCTTCTTATTGATATCTTACAATATTAGTTTTGACATGTGCGGCGTTATTTTCCTTCTTATCACTTTCTATTAGGCAGGGTTCAATCATAAAAATGTCATCGCCACTATTAAATAAATGACAAATCATGACATTTATAGCAATATATTTCCAGACACAAAGAACGTTATTCCTTCCTTAGCTATAGGGCTCTCTCTCTCACACACACACACACACACACACACACACACACACACACACACACACACACACACACACAAAGCCCCCATGTAGATAACCTTTTCCATGCTAAAGGTAGCATAATACATTCATTGACATCCTGCTGCCGTAGAAATAATACGATTCATGTTTTTGGAGGCAAAACATGTTTGCACATAGTGTGTGTGCACAAACACCAGCTGAGAAACACAACACACTGGCAGCGCCTAGATTAAATGAATAATATGCATGAAAGGTAAAGTAAAAAACCAGGTTTCAAACAGGAAACACATAACTGACAAAACAGCTCACCTAAGGGAGCAATCTAAGGGAATAGCGATCTATAAAATATATATTTATTTTCTTTGAATGCACTTGTTACAAATCTTGCATTTAGAACAAAAATGATGCCTTATGTAGGCCTAAACCTTTGAAAGCAATATATATATTTTATATATGCTGCAATCCAATTTCCCATATGGGACAAATAACATACAGTTACTGTTACTACTACAACTGGAACTGGGAAAAGAAATGCATTTTAGTATTAGCTAGAGTCTGAGGTTTATCACATCCTAGATGCCAGTTCTGTATGATGTCTCTATGTTCTCATAGCTGTAGGGTGATCCTGACTAAGATGTCACGTCTGCCAGCGCCAGTTGTTGCCATGACCTTACAAGATTAAAGTCAGGCTCTAAATAGGCTTCTCCACCAGCCCTTCTGCTGTTGTGTTGCTGCTGCATTGTGTTTGAGAAGTACGGAGGTCAGAAAGAGGCTAGAGTTAGACGACTACAGCCTGTATTCCACTCAGGACCAGGGAATATGAGCGGAGTGTAGCGAGGAGCGGAGCGTGCCCAATTTGACTGGAGCGCAGAGCGAGTTTCCCAAAAGCTGGAGCGTCAGCCTTCTCGCCCGCTCCAATTTCGCTTCAGTAGAGCTCACTTCACAAGCTCAGGGTATGCCCGGCCCAGCATGCATCTGTAGTGTGCTGCTATAGCCCCTTACTTTAGCTACTGTCATGGAGTTCCCTAAATATATTCATAAAGAAACTGATAAAACACACAGGTGAAAAATCAAGGTGACTTACAAAGATGGAAAAAAAGGTGTCCTTACTACGTGCACACAGAAAGGAACGAGGTGGGGAGCTAGCTAAGAGTGTCATTGTAGCAAGGTATTTATAAACCAAAAATCAGTTCTCTTAAGTTTTGTTCTGTTATCTATACAATAGGCCGTCATTGATTTTGGCCCACTAGGCCAGGCAAATTATCTCTTTCAATGAGCTTTCCATTTTGATAGGGTTATTTTACCTAAAATCGTTAAGGCCTACCTACAGACGACGACGACGACGACGCATCCTGCCAGCCTGACGAGTGGCCCGGAAGGTGTTTCGCATCCCCAGTGGCTCTGCAGGCGTGGAGAGGGTGTTCTCTGTTGCTGGCCTGCTCTCCAGGCACCAACCCATGAGCATGAGAACCACAGACTCTGGCCAAACTCGTGTTTAATAAAAATGAATTAAAGGCCCTGTAGACTGAGCCTAATAAGTCATTTTTCTTTTCATTTGTATTTCATTTTCAGTAAGTCACAGCATATATGTGAACTTTATGGACTATAATGATTGAATACAACATGGTGTTTAAATAATGAGAGCTTAATGTCCCTGCCAGGCTAGTGTGTCGTACTCGCAAATGCTTCAAAATGTATTTATTTGTAGGCTATAGCCTTGAAATAATTTAGCCTAAATAATTCATTTTCGTTCTTTTCTGAAACTACCTGTCTGGCTCCTGACCTATTTATCACGTTTATATGCTGTTTAATAAGACATGTAGCCTATTTGAAATGATGAGCGCTACTTAGTCTTTCTTACCCTTTTCTTGTTGTTTATGTCAATTATTTTCATTCAAATGAAATGGTTTGGTTTCAATACTTCAAAACCAAATGGTAGATCCATGTAGTCACAAAAATAGATGGGTGTTGGTTAAATTGTTATTTTAATGGCCTCCCGAGTGGCGCAGCGGTCTAAGGCACTGCATCGCAGTGTTTGAGGTGTCACTACAGACCCGGGTTCGATCCCAGGCTCTGTCACAGCCGACCTTGACAGGGAGACCCATGAGGCGGCGCACGATTGGCCCAGCATCATCTGGGTTCGGGGAGGGTTTGGCAGGCCGGGATTTCCTTATCCCATCGCGCTCTAGCGACTCCTTGTGGCGGGCCGGGTGCCTGCAAGCTGTCTTTGGTCGCCTGCAAGCTGTCTTTGGTCGCCTGCAAGCTGTCTTTGGTCGCCTGCAAGCTGTCTTTGGTCGCCTGCAAGGTGTCTTTGGTCGCCTGCAAGCTGTCTTTGGTCGCCTGCAAGCTGTCTTTGGTCGCCTGCAAGCTGTCTTTGGTCGCCTGCAAGCTGTCTTTGGTCGCCTGCAAGCTGTCTTCGGTCGCCTGCAAGCTGTCTTCGGTCGCCTGCAAGAAGCAGTGCGGCGGTCGTGTTTCGGAGGATGCATGGCTATCGACCTTTGTCTCTCCCGAGTCTGTAGGGGAGTTGCAGCGATGGTACAAGATTGTAACTACCAATTGGATATCACGAAAGTGGGGAGAAAAAGGGGTAAAGTACCCTAAATGAAGTGATTTTGTTTTTGGATGAATGGAGCGCATTTGAAGCAGCAGTTTTATTATTCTTTTTTCTCCTGTGAGCAAGGAGCAGTTTTTAGAAGAGCCGTTGGAAAGGATGTGGAGTGCCAGAGCGGTCTCCATGAGTGGGATTTCCCACCGCTCAAGTCCGCTCACATACTCTGCTCAGGACCAGGCAGGGTTTTATCATCTGGGATGTGTTTCATTTCAGGGAGGAATAACTACCCTCCGCTGTGCCCTTGTTCACTTGTCTTCACAGAATATGACAGCATTGAGGTGAAATAGGGCAGAGGGGAGTGGAGCATCTTTCTGTATTGAAGCCCAGCCTGCTCCATTGTTCACATCCTTGTACACATGTGAGACAACTGGATCGGATAGGTAACAGCAGTATGATAGATGCTAGGCGGAATACAGCTCAACTCTTTCCTCTAATCTAGTTGTCCACACAGGATCAGATGTTTAGAAATACACCATCCGGCTTGGTCCAGGGATTTGGTTATACAGTTGATGTGGCCCAGGAACCTGTGCCAGGGATTTTATGTCCTAAAAAAAGGACATAAATAGGTGTGAGGGAAAAGCTCAGTGGCATATGCTAATCCAATTGCATTGGAGATGTTGTTTTTGACTCTGTGCTTTTGAATTGCGCAGGTTGATGAATCCTCTCTCTCTCTCCCTCTTTCTTTTTCCCTCTCTTTCTTTCGCTCTTTCTTTCTCACTCTCTCTCGCTCTCTCATCTCCCTCTCATTCTCTTTCTCTCTATTTTACCCTCATCTCTCCCTCTCCTCTCTCTCTCTCTCTCTCTCTCTCTCTCTAGTTGGTGGGGGGCCAGTTTGACCTGGAGATGAACTTCATTATCCAGGAGCAGGACAGCATTGTGTGCATGGTGGAGCTGCTGGACAAGGTGGGTGCTGCTCTCACAAAATGAAATGGAACAATATGTATAATATAATCTATGGTGGATGAGTTGTGGCTGTACACACATAGAAATACACAGAGAGAAATAGATTTTCTGCCAGCAACACCCATCGTGGTCTCATTGACTTGAATGGGGATCCCCGTTCTAGTAATTGTTAGGCCTATTTCTATGGGCACATGTTAGCGGTGGAGGATTGTAAAGCGCTTTGAGCATCTGGCAAATGTCTTTCTAAATGGGATCCATTATTATTATGTCTGGATCCCAGTGTGAGACCACGTGCCAGGCGGAGGTGTGGAGCATCTTCACGGCTATCCTGAAGAAGAGCGTGAGGAACCTGCAGGCCTGCACGGACACGGCCCTCATCAACCTGGTCCTGGACCGCGTGGCCCACACTGACAGCATGATCGCAGGTACTGCCACAGTAACACCAGAGGCCAAAGTAATGAGGTCACCCCAGTCCTCAGTACAGTATTTAGCTTGCTGACACCTACCTACAGGGCTGTCTAGTTCCCCTGGAGTGTGGATGATTGTCTCAGTCATAATCATTATCCAGTGGTTCTCCAAGTCCTGTGTTTTAATACCTTTTTAAATCCAAAGTAATGACCACTGCCTCAGTCCGAATGATTCCCTACTGTACAGGTATCTATCTCCCTTATAATGAGGAAGTGAGCTAGCCCTGTCTAATGCTCCTCACCTTCCCTCATCAAGCCTAGCCAGCTGACGGCACTATTCTGTGTGTCTGAGAAGAGACTACTTTGTCTTGCAGCAACTGAAGCACTGAGGAGGTGCGGACACCCATGGACGGATGGACAGAGACAGACAGAGACAGACACATCATCATTAGATTAGGAGTGTGTGTGCAGACCTGACAACACCACTCAGCCTCACACTAACCCACTGCCCAGTCAGAGAAGTGACTCCCACACCAGTCAGTAGACACAATCACCAGCCTCAATCACTCACCAGACTCTCACCCAGTTACTAATGAGGCCAAAATAACTCTTCTAAAGCTCAATGATTTACCACTGGCCTGGCAGAGCAGGATGATCAGCCTTAGCATAATGAAACCATTAGCCAGACAGACAGACAGACCCAGGGAACATGGACATGCAGTCCAGGCCAGACAGACAGACAAACCCAGGCAACATTACTGGCTAATGCCATGGAGGACCATTTTCATCTCAGTGAACAGAGAGAGATGTCCTATAGCCTCCCCCCCCAACACGGCTAGAATCCACTACTCCACCGGATTCTTGCTGTAAGCTCTGGACCTTTGCATCGGATCATCGCTGCTAGCTAGCTGCTACCGAGTGGCTATAGTGGCTAACGCCCCTGTCCCGAATCTAGCACCAGTTAGCCACGAGCCAGGCGCATCTCCCGCCTGTGGCTCAGTTGGTAGAGCATGGTGTTTGCAACGCCAGCATGGTGTGTGCAACGCCAGGGTTGTGGGTTCAATTCCCACGGGGGACCAGTAAAAAAAATGTAATAAAAAAAAAATGCATGAAATGTATGCATTCACTACTGTAAGTCGCTCTGGATAAGAGCATCTGCTAAATGACTAAAATGTAATGTAAATGCAAACTAAATTACTACAACTACATTACCTCTTTCGCCAACTGGCCTGGACCCTTCGTTGATAAGGAGCCCCGTCGTTCCACCACGACTCGTCTGCCGACTTAACTCCATCCGCTGTGCCCTCAACCGGCCTTTGCCGGATGTCGGAGCAAGCGCTTCTACTAGCCCCGGCCTGCTAACTTTAAACGCCGTGTCTCCCACTTGTTAGGTAGTAGCGACTACCCAGTGGCTTCCCTGTTTCATCTATTGCTGTTCACTGGACCCTATGATCACTTGGCTACATAGCTGATCCCTGCTGGACTGTTCATTAATCACTGTACTCCATTTTGTTTATTTTTTGTTTATCTGTCGGGCCCAGCCGCGAACTCAGGCTCTGTGTGTAGTTAACCGACCCTCTCTGCCCATTCATCGCCATTTTACCTGTTGTTGTCTTAGCTGATTAGCTGTTGTTGTCTCACACTTTATTGTCTTAGCTAGCTCTCCCAATCAACACCTGTGATTGCTTTATGCCTCGCTTTATGTCTCTCTCAAATGTCAATATGCCTTGTATACTGTTGTTTAGGATAGTTATCATTGTTTTAGTTCACTGTGGAGCCCCTAGTCCCACTCAACATGCCTCAGATACCTCTTTTGTCCCACCTCCCACACATGCGGTGACCTCACCCAGCATAACTAGGGCGTCCAGAGATGCAACCTCTCTTATCGTCACAAAATGCCTTGGTTTACCTCCACTGTACCCGCACCCCACCATACCCCTGTCTGTACATTATGCCCTGAATCTATTCTACCATGCCCAGAAATCTGCTCCTTTTATTCTCTGTCCCCAATGCACTAGACCAGTTTTGACAGCCTTTAGCCGTACCCTCATCCTACTCCTCCTCTGTTCCTCGGGTGAAGTGGAGGTCAACCCAGGCCCTGCGTGTCCCCATGCACTCTCATTTGTTGACTTCTGTAACCGAAAAAGCCCTGGTTTCATCCATGTTAACATCAGAAGCTTCCTCCCTAAGTTTGTTTTACTCACTGCTTTAGCACACACTGCCAACTCTAATGTCCTTGCCGTGTCTGAATCCTGGCTTAGGAAGGCCACCAAAAATTCTGAGATTTCCATCCCCAACTTCAACATTTTCCGTCAAGATAGAACTGCCAAAGGGGTAGAGTTAGCTTGCAGAGTTCTGTCATACTTTCCAGGTCAAACAGTTCGAGCTTCTAATTTTTTTAATTAATCTCTCCAGAAATAAGTCCCTCACTGTTGCCGCCTGTTATAGACCCCCTTCAGCAAATTATCAAGGAACCCACCAGGTACAACCCTAAATCCGTAAACATGGGCACCCTGGCCATAGATATTATCCTGACCAACTTGCCCTCCAAATACACCTCTGCTGTTTTCAATCAGGATCTCAGCGATCATTGCCTGCATCCGCTATGTGTCCGCGGTCAAACGACCACCCGTCATCACTGTCAAAAGCTCCCTAAAACACTTCTGCGAGCAGGCCTTTCTAATCGACCTGGCCCGGGTATCCTGGAAGGATATTGACCTCATCCCGTCATTCGAGGATGCCTGGTCGTTCTTTAAAAGTAATTTCCTCACCATCTTAAATAAGCATGCCCCTTTCAAAAAATGTAGAACTAATAACAGATATAGCCCTTGGTTCACTCCAGACCTGACTGCCCTCGACCAGCACAAAAACATCCTGTGGCGGACTGCAATAGCATCGAATAGTCCCCGCGATATGCAACTTTTCAGGGAAGTCAGGAACCAATACACGCACTCAGTCAGGAAAGCAAAGGCTAGCTTTTTCAAACTCCAAAACGTTTTGGGACACTGTAAAGTCCATGGAGAATAAGAGCAGCACCTCCCAGCAGCCCACTGCACTGAGGCTAGGAAACACTGTCACCACCGATAAATCCACGATAATCGAGAATTTCAATAAGCATTTCTCTACGGCTGGCCATGCTTTCCTCCTGGCTACCCCAACCCCAACCCCGGCCAACAGCTCCGCACCCCCCGCAGCTACTTGCCCAAGCCTCTCCAGCTTCTCCTTCACCCAAATCCAGATAGCAGATGTTCTGAAAGAGCTGAAAAACCTGGACCTGTACAAATCAGCTGGGCTAGACAATCTGGACTCTCTCTTTCTAAAATTATCCGCCTCCATTGTTGCAACCCCGATTACCAATCTGTTCAACCTCTCTTTCGTATTGTCCGAGATCCCTAAAGATTGGAAAGCTGCCGCGGTCATCCCCCTCTTCAAAGGGTGTGACACTCTAGACCCAAACTGTTATAGACCTATATCCATCCTGCCCTGCCTTTCTAAAGTCTTCGAAAGCCAAGTTAATAAACAGATCACTGACCTTTTCGAATCCCACCGTACCTTCTCCGCTGTGCAATCTGGTTTCCGAGCTTGTCACGGGTGCACCTCAGCCACGCTCAAAGTAATAAACGATATCATAACCGCCATCGATAAAAGATTGTACTGTGCAGCCATCTTCATCGACCTGGCCAAGGCTTTCGACTGTCAATCACCGTATTCTTATCGGCAGACTCAAGAGCCTTGGTTTCTCAAATGACTGCCTCACCTGGTTCACCAACTACTTCTCAGACAGAGTTCAGTGTGTCAAATCGGAGGGCCTGTTGTCCGGATCTCTGGCAGTCTCTATGGGGGTACCACAGGGTTCAATTCTCGGGCCGACTCTTTTCTCTGTATATATCAATGATGTCGCTCTTGCTGCGGGTGATTCCCTGATCCACCTCTACGCAGACGACATCATTCTGTATACATCTGGCCCTTCTTTGGACACTGTGTTAACAAACCTCCAAACGAGCTTCAATGCCATACAACACTCCTTCCGTGGCCTCCAACTGCTCTTAAACGCTAGTAAAACTAAATGCATGCTTTTCAACCGTTAGCTGCCTGCACCCGCCCGCCCGACTAGCATCACTACTCTGGACGGGTCTGACCTAGAATATGTGGACAACTACAAATACCTAGGTGTCTGGCTAGACTGTAAACTCTCCTTCCAGTCTCATATTAAACATCTATAATCGGCTTTCTATTTCGCTACAAAGCATCCTTCACTCATGCTGCCAAACATACCCTAGTAAAACTGACCATCCTACCAATCCTCGACTTCGGCGACGTCCTTTACAAAATAGCCTCCAACACTCTACTCAGCAAACTGGATGCAGTCTTTCACAGTGCCATCCATTTTGTCACCAAAGCCCCATATACCACCCACCACTGCGACCTGTATGCTCTAGTCGGCTGGCCCTCGCTACATATTCGTCGCCAGACCCACTGGCTCCAGGTCATCTATAAGTCTTTGCTATCTCAGCTCACTGGTCTCGATAACAACACCCACCCGTAGCACGCGCTTCTGCAGGTATGTCTCACTGGTCATCCCCAAAGCCAACACCTCCTTTGGCCACCTTTCCTTCCAGTTTTCTGCTGCTAGTGACTGGAACGAATTGCCGAAATCGCTGAAGGTGGAGACTTATATTTCCCTCACTAACTTTAAACATCAGTTATCAGAGCAGCTATCAGAGCAGCTGTACATAGCTCATCTGTAAATAGCCCATCCAATCTACCAACCTCATCCCCATGTTGTTTTTATTTACTTTTCTGCTCTTTTGCGCACCAATATTTCTACTTGCACATCATCATCTGCGCATCTATCAGTCCAGTGTTAATGCTAAATTGTAATACTTCGCTACTATGGCCTATTTATTGCCTTACCACCTCACGCCATTTGCACACTGTATATAGACTTTCTTTTTTTATTTTCTATTGTGTTATTGACTGTACGCTTGTTTATTCCATGTGTAACTCTGTTGTTTTTTGTCGCACTACTTTGCTTTATCTTGGCCAGGTCGCAGTTGTAAATGAGAACTTGTTCTCAACTAGCCTACCTGGTGAAATAAAAAAAGAATTACAATTAAAAAAATATATATATATTTAAAAAAACACATTGATGGGGAATGGCATAGCATTTCTCTACATGTGTCGTGAAAATATGTGTACTCAACAAATAAAGGTGATTTGGTTTGCATAGTATTTTAAGTGCTGAATATCTGATTTAAGTTTTTTGCGATGTCCTCTTTAGTATGAAGTGTTTTTGGTCTATTTGTAATCAATCCATAAAATGTTTTATTAGCCAAGTAACAAGAGGTTACACAATGATGTTACTTTGGTTATAGAGTTTCTGGAATATCCCTCTGTATGTGTATTGCTTTTCACTTTGACTCTGTTCAAGTCTATTGTTAGGGTGTGGAAACTTGTCAGTTTCCCCTCTTCACATATGTCATATTTAACCTGTGTGTGTCCCTTCCCTCTTCCAGACCTGATGGTGGACATGCTAGGAGTGCTGGCCAGCTACAGCATCACAGTCAAGGAGCTGAAGTTGTTCTTCAGCAAACTGCAATCTGAGAAAGGCCAATGGGTAACACATCTAGTCTAACCTTCATACCGTACCGCTCTGTCATATTTGTCTTGTAGAGAGCATGGGGAATGTGCTAGCAACACTTCGACTGGTAGCCTGTGCACAGCCTTTTAGCCTCTTAGCTCTGGTACCATACATCACATGTAGTGCAGACACACCATCGCTGTCTATTGGGCTAATCCAAAAAACATTACTGCATTATTAATGTGTAATAACTTGAGGAGGAAGTTGCCTCTTAGCACTGATTATGAAGGCAGTTTTATCATTCTACCTTCTACTGGGTAATGTTATGATTTAAGGAGAGGGTAAACTGATCTTAGATCAGTGTTTGGGATTAAATCACACACATTTAACAGTTGAACATAAATAGTACAATCCTATCATTTAGTTAAAGATAGTATCTATACTTAAGATAAATTAGTGGTTATAAAGTTGAAGAAGAATTTGTTTTCCAACCTGGGTTTTGTAGTTTTCCACCAAGACCTCCTGGACAGTCTTGCCTAGCAGGGTGGAGTTATTACAGTACAGTGGGAAGACAGCCTGGACCGTCTTGCCTAGCAGGGTGGAGTCATTACAGTACAGTGGGAAGACAGCCTGGACGGTCTTGCCTAGCAGGGTGGAGTCATTACAGTACAGTGGGAAGACAGCCTGGACCGTCTTGCCTAGCAGGGTGGAGTCATTACAGTACAGTGGGAAGACAGCCTGGACCGTCTTGCCTAGCAGGGTGGAGTCATTACAGTACAGTGGGAAGACGGCCTGGACGGTCTTGCCTAGCAGGGTGGAGTCATTACAGTACAGTGGGAAGACAGCCTGGACGGTCTTGCCTAGCAGGGTGGAGTCATTACAGTACAGTGGGAAGACAGCCTGGACCGTCTTGCCTAGCAGGGTGGAGTCATTACAGTACAGTGGGAAGACAGCCTGGACGGTCTTGCCTAGCAGGGTGGGTCATTACAGTACAGTGGGAAGACAGCCTGGACCGTCTTGCCTAGCAGGGTGGAGTCATTACAGTACAGTGGGAAGACAGCCTGGACCGTCTTGCCTAGCAGGGTGGAGTCATTACAGTACAGTGGGAAGACGGCCTGGACCGTCTTGCCTAGCAGGGTGGAGTCATTACAGTACAGTGGGAAGACAGCCTGGACGGTCTTGCCTAGCAGGGTGGTCATTACAGTACAGTGGGAAGACAGCCTGGACCGTCTTGCCTAGCAGGGTGGAGTCATTACAGTACAGTGGGAAGACAGCCTGGACCGTCTTGCCTAGCAGGGTGGAGTCATTACAGTACAGTGGGAAGACAGCCTGGACCGTCTTGCCTAGCAGGGTGGAGTCATTACAGTACAGTGGGAAGACAGCCTGGACGGTCTTGCCTAGCAGGGTGGAGTCATTACAGTACAGTGGGAAGACAGCCTGGACCGTCTTGCCTAGCAGGGTGGAGTCATTACAGTACAGTGGGAAGACAGCCTGGACGGTCTTGCCTAGCAGGGTGGAGTCATTACAGTACAGTGGGAAGACAGCCTGGACGGTCTTGCCTAGCAGGGTGGAGTCATTACAGTACAGTGGGAAGACAGCCTGGACCGTCTTGCCTAGCAGGGTGGAGTCATTACAGTACAGTGGGAAGACAGCCTGGACCGTCTTGCCTAGCAGGGTGGAGTCATTACAGTACAGTGGGAAGACAGCCTGGACGGTCTTGCCTAGCAGGGTGGAGTCATTACAGTACAGTGGGAAGACAGCCTGGACCGTCTTGCCTAGCAGGGTGGTCATTACAGTACAGTGGGAAGACAGCCTGGACCGTCTTGCCTAGCAGGGTGGAGTCATTACAGTACAGTGGGAAGACAGCCTGGACCGTCTTGCCTAGCAGGGTGGAGTCATTACAGTACAGTGGGAAGACGGCCTGGACGGTCTTGCCTAGCAGGGTGGAGTCATTACAGTACAGTGGGAAGACAGCCTGGACCGTCTTGCCTAGCAGGGTGGTCATTACAGTAGCCGTTGTGTAAAAACAGCAGATCTAGTAGGTTCTACCATGAATATGAGTGTATATAATGTATTATCCACTGAGTCCCTGCTCCATTGAGACAGAAGGAGAGAGGGAAGGGATAGGGAGGCCCATTGATCAGTGTGGAATCAGATTATCAAGGAAATGGGGGCAAGCTGCTTTTGTGCTTCTCCATTCCCCCCCCCCCCCACACACACACTGCTAGGTCTGTGAAATATTATCTGAGGGGGTTGGCAAGAGATGATGCGTCTATCAGGAGTCTCTCCATCACAGGATTTGAACAGAGTGAACACAGTGTGATATGCTTACTGCAGCCTCCACAGAAATTAAACCGACCGAGGCCTTGTCGGAAGAAAAGCTCATCAATATATTATGGAAGTTTATCAACTTTGATCACGGTTCCGTGGGTTTTGATTTACCTTTGGGTTGAAAGGAAGGGGGCTCTGATCTGAAGCGGGTGACCTTGCAGCATCAACGGGAATGTAAAGTAGATCAACAGAACTACTGCATTCTCAGGATAATGTCTCTAGAGAGTTCTCAACAAGATGTTGACTTGGTTAGTAGAGGTCAATATAGAAAAGCTGAAAATAGACCTTGACTCTGTAGTTGTGGAGATGTTGGTGTGTGTTTTTTTTGCTTGCTTACCTGCCTGTGAACTGGAACATATACAGTGCATTCAGGAAGTATTCAGACCCCCTTGCCTTTTTCCACATTTTGTTACGTTGCCGCCTTATTTTAAAATTGATTCAATTGGTTTTTTCCGCCTCAATCTACACACAACAACCCATTAATGGCAAAGCAAAAATTGTTTTTTAGACATTTTAGCAAATGTATGAAAAATAATCACATTTACATAATTATTCAGACCCTTCACTCAGTACTTTGTTGAATCACCTTTGGCAGCGATTACAGCCTTGTGTCTTCTTGGGTTTGACACTACAAGCTTGGCACACCTGTATTTGGGGAGTTTCTCCCATTCTTCTCTGTAGATCCGCTCAAGCTGTGTCAGGTTGGATGCAGCGTTGCTGCACAGCTATTTTCAGGTCTCTCCAGAGGTGTTCGATCGGGTTCATGTCCGGGCTTTGGCTGGACAACTCAAGGACATTCAGACTTGTCCCAAAGCCATTCCTGCATTGGCTTGGCTGTGTACTTAAGGTTGTTGTCCTGTTGGAAGGTGAACCTTCGCCCCAGTCGGAGGTCCTGAGCACTCTGTAGCAGGTTTTCGTCAAGGATCTCTCTGCTCCGTTCATCTATCCCTCGATCCTGACTAGTCTCCCAGTCTCTGCCGCTGAAAAACATCCCCACAGCATGATGCTGCCACCACCATGCTTCAACTTAGGGATGGTGCCAGGTTTCCTCTAGATGTGGCGCTTGGCATTCAGGCCAAAGAGTTCAATTTTGGTTTCATCAGACCAAAAAATCTTAGAGTCCTTTAGGTGCCTTTTGCCAAACTCAAAGCAGGTTGTCATGTGCCTTTTACTGAGGAGTGGTTTCCTTCTGGCCACTCTACCATAAAGGCTGATTGGTGGAGTGCGGCAGAGATGGTTGTCCTTCTGGAAGGTTCTCCCATCTCCACAGAGGAACTCTAGAGCTCTGTCAGAGTGACCATCGGGTTCTTGTTCACCTCCCTGACCAAGGCCCTTCTCCCCTGATTGCTCAGTTTGGCCAGGTGGCCAGCTCTAGGCAGAGTCTTAGTGGTTCCAAACTTCTTTCATTTAATAATTATGGAGACAGTGTTCTTGGGGACCTTGAATACTGCAGACATTGTTTTGGTACCCTTCCCCAGATCGGTGCCTTGACACAATCCTGTCTCGGAGCTCTACAGACAATTCCTTCCACCTCATGGCTTGGTTTTTGCTCTGACATGCACTGTCAGCTGTGAGATCTTATATAGACAGGTGTGTGCCTTTTTGCAAATCATGTCCAATCAATTGAATTTACCACAGGTGGAATCCAAACAAGTTGTAGGAACATCTCAAGGATGATCAATGGAAACAGGATGCACCTGAACTCAAATTAGTCTCATAGTGAAGGGTCTGAATACTTATGTAGATAAGGTTTGTATTTGTAATACATTTGCAAAAAATGATAAAAACCTGTTTTTGCTTTGTCATTATGGGGTATTGTTTGAAAGTTTGATGAGGATTTTTTTGTATTTCATCAATTTTAGAATAAGGCTGTAACGTAACAAAATGTGGAAACAGGGAAGGGTGTCTGAATACTTTCCCGAATGCACTGTAGCTTTACATTTAAGTGTGTTTGTGCGTGTGTACGCGGTGCACCCGTATCAAAGTCTGTGGCGTCTCATCTTGTGCGTGTTCTTCCCTCCAGCCTCCCCATGCGGTGAAGCTGCTGTCTGTTCTGAGGAGCATGGCCCACCGGAACGGACCTGACTCTTTCTTCAGCTTCCCAGGGAAGAGTGCTGCTGTGAGTACATTTACAGTAATCAACTCAGTACACCTCCACATGTATACCTGACTACCCAACTAGACTACAGTCTGACGCTACACCTGGTATGACACTATTCCCCTAAGCACTGTTCAAGTAGGGCGCTATGTAAGGTAAAAGTCGTTTCAGACTTAGTGACTGGTATGAGTCTCGGTGAACATGGTGTCTATGGTAAGGTAGTGGTATTTACAGCACGTCTGGATAGGTTCTAAATGGGTTACATCCTCTTGTGCTTGACTTCCCACATGATCCAAGGCCGGACGCATTAGCAATAAATAAGATAATGCATCATGAATTGCCTATAAGCTCTGGCCCAGCACACATCTTGGCTTCTATATCCTATAATGCCAAGGTTTACCAACCATATGTAGCTTGGGTCATACTGTACTACTGTATCTGTGTGTGTTGAATAAGCAGCATGGGAAGAGAGGAGGAGCACCGATGCTAGCTAATCTTCCTCTGTTCTCCTCCCTTCATTCTAATGCTCCTAGCCGTCTTCCCTCTGTTCTCCTCCTCCTCCCTTCATTCTAATGCTCCTAGCCGTCTTCCCTCTGTTCTCCTCCTCCTCCCTTCATTCTAATGCTCCTAGCCGTCTTCCCTCTGTTCTCCTCCTCCTCCCTTCATTCTAATGCTCCTAGCCGTCTTCCCTCTGTTCTCCTCCTCCTCCCTTCATTCTAATGCTCCTAGCCGTCTTCCCTCTGTTCTCCTCCTCCTCCCTTCATTCTAATGCTCCTAGCCGTCTTCCCTCTGTTCTCCTCCTCCTCCTCCCTTCATTCTAATGCTCCTAGCCGTCTTCCCTCTGTTCTCCTCCTCCTCCCTTCATTCTAATGCTCCTAGCCGTCTTCCCTCTGTTCTCCTCCTCCCCCTCCCTTCATTCTAATGCTCCTAGCCGTCTTCCCTCTGTTCTCCTCCTCCTCCCTTCATTCTAATGCTCCTAGCCGTCTTCCCTCTGTTCTCCTCCTCCTCCCTTCATTCTAATGCTCCTAGCCGTCTTCCCTCTGTTCTCCTCCTCCTCCTCCCTTCATTCTAATGCTCCTAGCCGTCTTCCCTCTGTTCTCCTCCTCCTCCTCCCTTCATTCTAATGCTCCTAGCCGTCTTCCCTCTGTTCTCCTCCTCCTCCCTTCATTCTAATGCTCCTAGCCGTCTCTGTACTCCTTCTCACCCCTTCCTTCTCATAGCAGCAATCCCCTAAGCTGCTTTTTCCAATACCTTTTTTTATCTATCCACCCATTCAGCCAGCCAGCCATGTGATTTAGTGAGTGAAAGAATAACATATAAGTCCCCTGGGAATGTTCTGTTATTCCCCTCTCTTTCTCTTAAAATAGAGCAGTTTTCTAATACACTTCCTGGTGTCAATGGGTTTAAAAGTGAGGACTTAGTGAAGCTAACTCAGTTAAGATGCTCTTGCTGAACTCTTCAAGGTAATGAAGGATAAACTTATCAGACATAGTTTAAGCTATGATCTCATATCTTAGGTGACGTCGGCTACGTTTTCATGAAGGACGACAGCTACGTTTTAACTGTGTGTCCGTCTAGGACCTTTACCCTTCACTATTTTCTCTGAGTCTCACCTGAATGCTGCCTACACCTGTTTGTGGCCATGGTACATTTGACTGTACAGTACCTGGGCTAGAGAGCTAACTATAGAGATAATCATGTCTGCTCCCATTTTGTCTTACAATAGATGTCTGGAACACTCACATTGTATGTAGAGAGAGAGAGTGAGTGTGTGTGCACTGTATGTCTCTGTGTACCCTTCCATTGCCATGGTGAGGGTGAGCTCAGGGCCGCCCTAAGAGGGTCTGTGATTGGTGTGTGTGCGCAGCGGAGACTGAGCACTAAGCACACGCCTTCCCCTTGCTGTGAATCTGGCTAATGAGGCAGGAAGTCCTCTGGAGAGACACACACACACACGCATGAACTTCTCCATCCCTTCCTTCTTGGACCCACTGTAGTCTAGGTCACACTACTCCCAATCCTATTTCTAAAACAGTCTTTCTCAACTCGTTGAGCTAACCGTTTGTCTCCTCACAGGCTATAGCTCTGCCCCCTATAGCCAAATGGCCGTACCAGAATGGATTCACCTTCCACACGTGGCTCCGCAGGGATCCAATCAACAACATCAATGTTGACAAGGACAAGCCTTACCTGTACTGGTGAGTTACATACACCAGCTGTCCATGTTTCAGATCAACTCCTCTGCACTCGGCGACTGCAGACTGACTAGGAATCACCTTGCATCCTAAATGGCGAATCATCATGATTTGTCGACCAGTCAGTCTGTAGCCACCGACTAATGTAGTCAATCTCATACACCCACACTAACACTGACAAACTTACTGCTGCTTGATTTGTTCTCTTTCTCTATGCAAATGACGTCTCTACTCATATCCTAACTTGAGATACCCATGCATACATTTTGTATGGATAATCTGATATTATTCAGGTGTATTCAAATAGAATTTGGCTCGTACCGTAGTTCCCTTTCTGTATGTGTGTGTTTGTGTATACTGTATTTGCACGCCAAGGAAGCTATTAGATTTTTTTCCCCTTGTTCATCAAAATTGTAGGATGAAGTCATCCCCAAATAGTCTTAAAAAAAATAAAATACATCAGAGAGGCTTAATACACACACACACACACACACACACACACACACACACACACAAATTACTAGATGAAGAAGGCATACTGATGCAATGCCTCTCCCTCTGTTTCCATTTACCTCTCTCTCATCCTTCTCTCGCTTTCTCTCTCCCCTCTCCTCTTGCTCTCCTCTCCCCCTTACTCTTTCCTCTCTCCATTCCTCCCTCCCTCTCTCAGGGACAGTTAATCAGGGCCTCACTCGTTCCTATTTTCAGCCGATAATTAATTTCTGTCAAAAAATCTAATTGATGTGCCGGGATTTGGTGGGCCTTCTGTTTGGTGGGCCTTCTGAAAATGATAACCAACCACACTCAGCCAGCCAGCTAGAGGTAGAAAAGTGTGTAGTAAAACTACTTCAGACTCTGCCCTTTTAAAAAGAGATTAGTTCACTAAATCACACACGGCGACCGGCGGGGCCCCTGCTCGCTCAGAACAGACACCCACAAATGGGAATTTGTTGTGAAGTTGATAAATAATTGAGGCTTTCGCCATCTCTGTCTCTCCTCCGTTTTCAAAATGTTTTTTTTTTTTTTGAATTTGTATGTTTGAATGATTTATTGGCAGGTTGACTTGTCTCAACCCCCCCCGTCTGCCCTTGAGTGTTAGGCTGTGTTAAAGTGAGCGTCACGCTCACTAACTGAAATGTGTTATTTCTTTTTCTTCCCTCTCTTCCTGTAGTTTTCGCACCAACAAAGGTCTGGGATACTCTGCACACTTTGTGAGCGGCTGTTTGATTGTGACCTCGTTAAAGTCCAATGGGAAGGGATTCCAGCACTGTGTGAAATATGACTTCAAACCACAGAAGGTAGGCAGACGGCGAGGCGGACAGACACTGTCCTGTGGGAGAGACACACACTAACCTAGCACTCATAAAACATAGAAACACGTGCTAAGTAGGACACACAAACATGTTCTCTTTCGCGTAGGACACACAGAGAACAAATTGTACGCAGGCATAGTACACATAGACCGCCCTCTCGTCTAGGCCCTTTGGGATGAAGCGTAGTGATCTGGTCCTTCTTCTGGGGGCCTGTAATGTCAGAGCAGAACGGTGAAAAAAGGATAGAAGGAATGAGAGAGAGGGATGATGTAATGGGGCACGACACACAGCCAGACCATAGCACCCAGACCCAGTCAAGCCCAACAGCATCGGTGAAATCTGTGGTGCCCCTGGCCAATTAAAACTCCCCTTGTTATCCCCCAGAGTGCAACACCGCTACTCTACTTCCTCCTCAGACTCAGAACCTCATTCTATCTTTAGGCCTCTGTATTCCACGGTCGGTCTTATCTCCCAAGCTGTCTGCCTGGTAACTCTAATAACCTATTTCGCTGGATTCTTCCAATGTCTGACAGAAATCTGAGCAGCCGATGTAGGTGGGATTGTAGCCCAAGGGGTTTAGGTGCTGATCGGGCGATGTCCCATGTCTCATAAGGGAAACTCTGTGAAGGCAGCTAGGAATGAGGCTAAAATTAAGGCTGGCCAATGCTTTTTTTGGTCGTTTGCAGTCTGCTGCTGCCAATGTGAAACTCATGATAACATAGCCTATTATTCATTGTATCTTGTTAGTAACTTCATTACCATTGTTGTAAATTAAATTTTAATTTAAAACATTATAACAACAAAAATGTGTGAAACTGGTGAAGTGTTTAGGGTGTTAGGTCCATAGAAATATAATCTCATTCTAGTGCTGTGGTTAAGTTTAAGTTGTTGTTTCAGTTTAACCATGGTGGTTAAGTTGTTGTTTCAGTTTAACCATGGTGGTTAAGTTGTTGTTTCAGTTTAACCATGGTGGTTAAGTTGTTGTTTCAGTTTAACCATGGTGGTTAAGTTGTTGTTTCAGTTTAACCATGGTGGTTAAGTTGTTGTTTCAGTTTAACCATGGTGGTTAAGTTGTTGTTTCAGGTTAACCATGGTGGTTAAGTTGTTGTTTCAGTTTAACCATGGTGGTTAAGTTGTTGTTTCAGTTTAACCATGGTGGTTAAGTTGTTGTTTCAGTTTAACCATGGTGGTTAAGTTGTTGTTTCAGTTTAACCATGGTGGTTAAGTTGTTGTTTCAGTTTAACCATGGTGGTTAAGTTGTTGTTTCAGTTTAACCATGGTGGTTAAGTTGTTGTTTCAGTTTAACCATGGTGGTTAAGTTGTTGTTTCAGTTTAACCATGGTGGTTAAGTTGTTGTTTCAGTTTAACCATGGTGGTTAAGTTGTTGTTTCAGTTTAACCATGGTGGTTAAGTTGTTGTTTCAGTTTAACCATGGTGGTTAAGTTGTTGTTTCAGTTTAACCATGGTGGTTAAGTTGTTGTTTCAGTTTAACCATGTGTGGTTAAGTTGTTGTTTCAGTTTAACCATGGTGGTTAAGTTGTTGTTTCAGTTTAACCATGGTGGTTAAGTTGTTGTTTCAGTTTAACCATGGTGGTTAAGTTGTTGTTTCAGTTTAACCATGGTGGTTAAGTTGTTGTTTCAGTTTAACCATGGTGGTTAAGTTGTTGTTTCAGTTTAACCATGGTGGTTAAGTTGTTGTTTCAGTTTAACCATGGTGGTTAAGTTGTTGTTTCAGTTTAACCATGGTGGTTAAGTTGTTGTTTCAGTTTAACCATGGTGGTTAAGTTGTTGTTTCAGTTTAACCATGGTGGTTAAGTTGTTGTTTCAGTTTAACCATGGTGGTTAAGTTGTTGTTTCAGTTTAACCATGGTGGTTAAGTTGTTGTTGTTTCAGTTTAACCATGGTGGTTAAGTTGTTGTTGTTTCAGTGGTACATGGTGACCATGGTGGTTAAGTTGTTGTTGTTTCAGTGGTACATGTTGACCATGGTGGTTAAGTTGTTGTTGTTTCAGTGGTACATGGTGACCATGGTGGTTAAGTTGTTGTTGTTTCAGTGGTACATGGTGACCATGGTGGTTAAGTTGTTGTTGTTTCAGTGGTACATGGTGACCATGGTGGTTAAGTTGTTGTTGTTTCAGTGGTACATGTTGACCATGGTGGTTAAGTTGTTGTTGTTTCAGTGGTACATGGTGACCATGGTGGTTAAGTTGTTGTTTCAGTGGTACATGGTGACCATGGTGGTTAAGTTGTTGTTTCAGTGGTACATGGTGACCATGGTGGTTAAGTTGTTGTTGTTTCAGTGGTACATGGTGACCATGGTGGTTAAGTTGTTGTTGTTTCAGTGGTACATGTTGACCATGGTGGTTAAGTTGTTGTTGTTTCAGTGGTACATGGTGACCATGGTGGTTAAGTTGTTGTTGTTTCAGTGGTACATGGTGACCATGGTGGTTAAGTTGTTGTTGTTTCAGTGGTACATGGTGACCATGGTGGTTAAGTTGTTGTTGTTTCAGTGGTACATGGTGACCATGGTGGTTAAGTTGTTGTTGTTTCAGTGGTACATGGTGGTTAAGTTGTTGTTTCAGTGGTACATGTTGACCATGGTGGTTAAGTTGTTGTTGTTTCAGTGGTACATGGTGACCATGGTGGTTAAGTAGTGTTGTTTCAGTGGTACATGGTGACCATGGTGGTTAAGTTGTTGTTGTTTCAGTGGTACATGGTGACCATGGTGGTTAAGTTGTTGTTGTTTCAGTGGTACATGGTGACCATGGTGGTTAAGTTGTTGTTGTTTCAGTGGTACATGGTGACCATGGTGGTTAAGTTGTTGTTGTTTCAGTGGTACATGGTGACCATGGTGGTTAAGTTGTTGTTGTTTCAGTGGTACATGTTGACCATGGTGGTTAAGTTGTTGTTGTTTCAGTGGTACATGGTGACCATGGTGGTTAAGTTGTTGTTGTTTCAGTGGTACATGGTGACCATGGTGGTTAAGTTGTTGTTGTTTCAGTGGTACATGGTGACCATGGTGGTTAAGTTGTTGTTGTTTCAGTGGTACATGGTGACCATGGTGGTTAAGTTGTTGTTGTTTCAGTGGTACATGGTGACCATGGTGGTTAAGTTGTTGTTGTTTCAGTGGTACATGGTGACCATGGTGGTTAAGTTGTTGTTGTTTCAGTGGTACATGGTGACCATGGTGGTTAAGTTGTTGTTTCAGTGGTACATGGTGACCATGGTGGTTAAGTTGTTGTTTCAGTGGTACATGGTGACCATGGTGGTTAAGTTGTTGTTGTTTCAGTGGTACATGGTGACCATGGTGGTTAAGTTGTTGTTGTTTCAGTGGTACATGTTGACCATGGTGGTTAAGTTGTTGTTGTTTCAGTGGTACATGGTGACCATGGTGGTTAAGTTGTTGTTGTTTCAGTGGTACATGGTGACCATGGTGGTTAAGTTGTTGTTGTTTCAGTGGTACATGGTGACCATGGTGGTTAAGTTGTTGTTGTTTCAGTGGTACATGGTGACCATGGTGGTTAAGTTGTTGTTGTTTCAGTGGTACATGGTGGTTAAGTTGTTGTTTCAGTGGTACATGTTGACCATGGTGGTTAAGTTGTTGTTGTTTCAGTGGTACATGGTGACCATGGTGGTTAAGTAGTGTTGTTTCAGTGGTACATGGTGACCATGGTGGTTAAGTTGTTGTTGTTTCAGTGGTACATGGTGACCATGGTGGTTAAGTTGTTGTTGTTTCAGTGGTACATGGTGACCATGGTGGTTAAGTTGTTGTTGTTTCAGTGGTACATGGTGACCATGGTGGTTAAGTTGTTGTTGTTTCAGTGGTACATGTTGACCATGGTGGTTAAGTTGTTGTTGTTTCAGTGGTACATGTTGACCATGGTGGTTAAGTTGTTGTTGTTTCAGTGGTACATGGTGACCATGGTGGTTAAGTTGTTGTTGTTTCAGTGGTACATGGTGACCATGGTGGTTAAGTTGTTGTTGTTTCAGTGGTACATGGTGACCATGGTGGTTAAGTTGTTGTTGTTTCAGTGGTACATGGTGACCATGGTGGTTAAGTTGTTGTTGTTTCAGTGGTACATGGTGACCATGGTGGTTAAGTTGTTGTTGTTTCAGTGGTACATGGTGACCATGGTGGTTAAGTTGTTGTTGTTTCAGTGGTACATGGTGACCATGGTGGTTAAGTTGTTGTTGTTTCAGTGGTACATGGTGACCATGGTGGTTAAGTTGTTGTTGTTTCAGTGGTACATGGTGACCATGGTGGTTAAGTTGTTGTTGTTTCAGTGGTACATGGTGACCATGGTGGTTAAGTTGTTGTTGTTTCAGTGGTACATGGTGACCATGGTGGTTAAGTTGTTGTTGTTTCAGTGGTACATGGTGACCATGGTGGTTAAGTTGTTGTTGTTTCAGGGGTACATGGTGACCATGGTGGTTAAGTTGTTGTTGTTTCAGTGGTACATGGTGACCATGGTGGTTAAGTTGTTGTTGTTTCAGTGGTACATGGTGACCATGGTGGTTAAGTTGTTGTTGTTTCAGTGGTACATGGTGACCGTGGTGGTTAAGTTGTTGTTTCAGTGGTACATGGTGACCGTGGTGGTTAAGTTGTTGTTTCAGTGGTACATGGTGACCATGGTGGTTAAGTTGTTGTTTCAGTGGTACATGGTGACCATGGTGGTTACGTTGTTGTTGTTTCAGTGGTACATGGTGACCGTGGTGGTTAAGTTGTTGTTTCAGTGGTACATGGTGACCATGGTGGTTAAGTTGTTGTTTCAGTGGTACATGGTGACCATGGTGGTTACGTTGTTGTTGTTTCAGTGGTACATGTTGACCATGGTGGTTAAGTTGTTGTTTCAGTGGTACATGGTGACCATGGTGGTTAAGTTGTTGTTTCAGTGGTACATGGTGACCATGGTGGTTAAGTTGTTGTTTCAGTGGTACATGTTGACCATGGTGGTTAAGTTGTTGTTGTTTCAGTGGTACATGGTGACCATGGTGGTTAAGTTGTTGTTGTTTCAGTGGTACATGGTGACCATGGTGGTTAAGTTGTTGTTGTTTCAGGGGTACATGGTGACCATGGTGGTTAAGTTGTTGTTGTTTCAGTGGTACATGGTGACCATGGTGGTTACGTTGTTGTTGTTTGTCTTTCAGTGGTACATGGTGACCATGGTGGTTACGTTGTTGTTTGTCTTTCAGTGGTACATGGTGACCATGGTGATTTAGTTGTTGTTTCAGTGGTACATGGTGACCGTGGTGGTTAAGTTGTTGTTGTTTCAGTGGTACATGGTGACCGTGGTGGTTAAGTTGTTGTTTCAGTGGTACATGGTGACCGTGGTGGTTAAGTTGTTGTTTCAGTGGTACATGGTGACCATGGTGGTTAAGTTGTTGTTTCAGTGGTACATGGTGACCATGGTGGTTAAGTTGTTGTTTCAGTGGTACATGGTGACCATGGTGGTTAAGTTGTTGTTTGTCTTTCAGTGGTACATGGTGACCATGGTGGTTAAGTTGTTGTTTCAGTGGTACATGGTGACCATGGTGGTTAAGTTGTTGTTTCAGTGGTACATGGTGACCATGGTGGTTAAGTTGTTGTTTCAGTGGTACATGGTGACCATGGTGGTTAAGTTGTTGTTTCAGTGGTACATGGTGACCATGGTGGTTAAGTTGTTGTTTGTCTTTCAGTGGTACATGGTGACCATGGTGGTTAAGTTGTTGTTTCAGTGGTACATGGTGACCATGGTGGTTAAGTTGTTGTTTCAGTGGTACATGGTGACCATGGTGGTTAAGTTGTTGTTTGTCTTTCAGTGTTACATGGTGGCCATGGTGATTGTTGTTTCAGTGGTACATGATGACCATGGTGGTTAAGTTGTTGTGTGTTGTTGTTTCAGTGGTACATGGTGACCATCGTTCATGTCTACAACCGCTGGAAGAACAGTGAGATCAGCTGCTACGTCAATGGAGAGCTCGCCTCCTACGGAGATATCACCTGGTTCGTCAACACCAGCGACGTAAGTAGCAATCAATCAATCAATCCATACTATACTGATCATGGTTGTTTATAATGTTATTCCTGTAGTAACCAGAAAACAAAACTCTCACACAACCATTCTTAACCATGTATGCTGTGTAATGGAATGTAGCTGAACCTAGAAGTTGTGTTAGTAGTTGTTATGCATGTGTATAACCAAAAGTATATTTTGATGCCAGTTATCAATCAAAACATTTCTCTGAAGTCATCAATCAATCAACAAGAAAGCCTTGAAGCTGTCCATCCAGAACTCTTCAATTTCAACCATTGTGCTTTGCATAAAAAAGTTTCCACACAAAGACGTATGGTATATGTTGTGATTGATATACCACGGAGAACCATTGTTACTGCAGTACAGGTTGTTTGAAGAGGACAGCACCTCCCCACAGGCCCCACTCTTTCTGATTGATTGATATAATCTCTGTCTCAGCTGACAGAGTGCTCAGGGGTATTGAGATATCTCTCCCTCCTCGATAACAATGCTAAGCTCATCCCCTGCCTATTTACACATGCTCTAGTAAACATACAGAAGGGAACAGATGAATAGAAATGTATGTTATCTGTATACCGATGGTGTGTTGATTCACACTCAGACATGCTGTTTGAGTTGTCATAGTTATCTTTATTAACGCTTGTTCAATTCTCCTTCCCTGTTTCCTTCCTTGTTTCCTTCCTTCCTCCCTTCAGACTTTCGACAAGTGTTTCCTGGGTTCGTCAGAGACGGCGGACGCCAACCGTGTGTTCTGTGGTCAGATGGGGGCGGTGTATCTGTTTGGCGAGGCCCTCAGTGCAGCCCAGATCCTGGCCATCTACCAGCTGGGGCCTGGTTACAAGGTAGGTAGAGGCAAAGCCCAGTCATCATGCAGTATTCAGTAGTCCCACTATTCCAAAACGCCCTGACATTTGGATACCCCATAGATCAAACAAGAAAGGTCTGCACTCATCAGTTTGACGTGAAACATTAATGATTGTGGCTCTTCCTCCTTTCTCCTATCATGGATTATTTCAAGATACACGACAGACTATCACTAGTAGTGTGTAAGGTTTAAACCGAACAGAAAAATATAAATGAAAGCCACACTCAAGTCTCCTTCCTGTTAATTGATTTGACCTCTCTGCCGTCTCTCTCAGGGCACGTTCAAGTACAAGGCTGAGAGTGACCTCATGTTTGCTGAGCACCACAAGATCCTACTGTACGAAGGCAAGCTGTCCTCCTGCATCTCCTTCTCCTACAACCCCCACGCCACCGACGCTCAGCTGTGCCTGGAGTCCTCCCCCAAGGACAACGCCTCCATCTTCGTCCACTCGCCACACGCTCTCATGCTGCAGGTACGGACACACACACACACACACGTCAGACGCAGACATAAACGTGCGCATACACACACACACACACACACACACAGACACACACACACACACACACACAAACGCATAGAAATTTGGTTTTTGGCAGTGCTACTACACCAAAATGTATACCATCTAAGCTAGAAATCTAGTCAATGTTGAAAAAAGTTATTAATCCACCCTGACTAATGGCACTTCTGCAGGTTATTCATATCCCCTACTCAGGTGCCTCAGCCGCTTGTTACACACACACTCACACACACACACACACACACACCTTCACACAGATAAGGAAGCACCTTCATCAGGCTCTATCTACTTCTAATTAAAGGAAAAGTTCACCCATTTTGAATGTTATATTGTTTTTGTGCATCTCTGAGTGATGTTCTATCGATTCCCTGTGTCATTTCATGATTTCATTGCCATTATTGCCATTCAAGCTATCAGAAATCTGTCTCGTATGACATAGCACCGTGATAAAGTCTCTCTCACTACACTGGAAGTTAATAGGAATAGGACTTTTAGATCGCGAAAATGCCTGTCATACATGTCAGATTTCAATACTGGCCGATGTCCTAATTCGGGAGGATGTCTTCTCTCCAATGAGCCATTGATCATATTTCTGTGATATTCCTACCTCTAGAAATGTGTAATTTAATGGAGGGTCTAGCACATTTTTCCCATTTGCCTGCCTCTTTAGTCCAGAGTGCATTGCATGGTGCTGTTGTCATAGAGATTAGAGAAAGGAGATGGGAATCCAACGACAGTCTGCTGGTTGGGAACGTATCCAACTCCCAGAAATGCCCAGAATGCACCGAGTAGCCCATTGATGTAGCATGGGAAACGTTTCCCATCTCCTCAAAAGTATATCTGCCGTTGCGAATTTCAGACTCCACTCTGTGAGGCACATATACATAGACATGGAATCACTGGCCACTTTAATAATGGAACACTAGTCACTTTAATAATGGAACACTAGTCACTTTAATAATGTTTACATATTTTGCATTCCTCATCTGTTATGTACATACTGTATTCTGTTCTACTGTATCTCAGTCTGCCGATCTGACATTGCTCGTCCAAACATTTATATATTCTTAATTCCATTCCTTTACTTTAGAGTTGTGTGTATTGTTGTGAAATTGTTAGATATTACTTGTTAGATATTACTGCACTGTTGGAGCTAGAAACACAAGCATTTCGCTACACCCGCAATAACATCTGCTAAACACGTGTATGTGACCAACAGAATTTGATTTGACATGGATCTGCAGGTTGAACATAGTGAGGTTGTCGTCTCCTACATTGATAGTGCAGTTTGTTTAGGGGATTTTACAGCAAACTAGCTACTTCACATTCTGATTTTGCGTTTGGTATTATTGTGTGTAGCTACGTTTGCTAGCTAGCTATCCAGCCAGCCCATAGAGAGCATTGCATTGTGGATTTTGCAGTAAACTTGAGCTACAACAGACTTCCACAACGATTTTCCATGTTGCTACCAACCTTATGATAACACTAAAATGAAACATTTGTTCCTAAAAAGTATTGTTCTCACATAGTCGTGTTATTTAACACTGTAAATAAAAGGAATGAGTGTTTTTGGGTGGATTGTTCCTTTAAGATAGAGGTGAGAATGAAGCACACTGCACCTGGCTGGCTAGCAGGCTGGGAACAGAACACTACCCTGTTCTATTACAGATCTGCCTACCAGTTGTTTCTATATTGAACCAAGGTGGTGTTTCCTGAGTTTTCTTTAAGCACTTTATTATATTATACAATACTTTATTTGACCTTGAAGTTACTGAGGATGATGAGTTAATTTATTTACGAGGTAAAGTAAATTGGCACGTTCTAGTGGCTACTTGTTACCATGTAAGTTCTAGGTAGCCACAACTAGATGACAAGTACTGTAATGAAAGTGCTTCAGAAATGTATTTCTCTCCAACTCTCATTCAAATCCATATTTTTGACTTTCTTTATCACAGAAGGTCGTCTGCAGGCCTGATTAAATGCACATTAGGAAGACCTTGGCAGCACACGCGCGCGCGCAGCGCGCGCGCACACACACACAGCTGTCCTTTTTATTTAATTACTTTGAATTCTCCTATTGTCTCTCTCACTGTAATTGAGTTTTGTCACTGAGCCTCACAGCGCGTTTAGTCAAGGCATGAGCTCTTTTGTCTTTCTGAGGCAGCTCGGCCGGTATGTTTGTACACACACACACACACGCACAGACCCCATCGCCTATAGACTAATAATTTCCTATATTATTCCTCATTCCCACCCTCTATTTAGGTCAACATGTTTAGTATTTGTTAGCACATTGTCAGTCTTCCATTCATCGACGTGTGTCTGTAGATTAGTGTCCTCTACATATGTGTTCACAATGACTAATGGCTTGTTTAGTTGGTAGACAGAACCGTAAACGCATGAGGAAAAGGGCCTTGCTCATTATAGCACATTTAGCTACTGTGGGATCTGACAGTAAGAAACGTCGAAATTATTCTATCCACAGAACTCATTTAGCAAAACCCTCATCAGGGTAAACAGACTAGACACCTGAGCCATGTTGCCTCAGAGACTAACTCATCGTCACGGTAACGCGCCCACCACTCAGCCGGTCACCGTTAGCGACAGGTGTAATAGTGCTGTAAAGGAGACAGATGTTCAGAGGAGTTACACTGTGTTTTCAACGCCACACCAGATGTACAAGGGAGAAATGTGAAATGTTTTCCACCTGAGACGAAAGCTGAAGCAGACTGACGAGACCCAGCCGTTGTCTACAGTCCATAGGGTTCCCATAGGGTTCTGGTTCTACCGTATTACTCCCTTCAAAAGTAGTGCACTCTATTTATACCCCTGATCCTTGTGTATGTATTCCTCCCTTCTTCAGGATGTGAAGGCTGTGGTGACCCACTCGGTCCAGAGTGCCATCCACTCCATCGGGGGAGTGCCGGTCCTCTTCCCCCTGTTTGCACAGCTGGATCACCTCCAGCACACCAGCGACGAACTGGACACCTCTGTCTGGTAGTGGACTACTCTCTTTTGATTCATCGATCGATTTACTTTATTAAATTCTTTTAAAAATGCTGTACACGTCCGTGCGTAGCCATGTGGGAGAAAGTGCATTGTGTTGGTGGGGCTGTGTTTGAACTCGCCCTGTAGTCTCGAGTATTTTGCTTTCACTAAGTAGAAGTTGTTTTGTTAATTCAATGGATTCAACCATGCGTGATGTTGTCTTGTCCTACTCACTAAACCTGGACACCAGTTGTGAATATGAGTGCCCCTAGTCCTTGAGTAATGTTCTCAGTCATGGCTTTGGTCTGCCCTCAAGGGGAAGGTGTTGCATAGATTGTGTCCTCACAGTAGAATGGTAGAATGGTGACACCCTCATTATCTTAGACAATAGCTATAGGATATACTCTGTATGGGGCAAGTCTTACTCAGCAGCTAACCACTCTCTTACTCAGCAGCTAACCACTCTCTTACTCAGCAGCTAACCACTCTCTTACTCAGCAGCTAACCACTCTCTTACTCAGCAGCTAACCACTCTCTTACTCAGCAGCTAACCACTCTCCCTCCCCCCAGTTGCACCTTGCTGTCCTTTGTGATGGAGCTGCTGAAGAACTCTGTGGCTATGCAAGAGCAGGTCCTGGCCTGCAAGGGCTTCCTGGTCATCGGTTACACTCTGGAGAAGGTGAGAGACGTGACACACACCACCCTCCTCGCCAGAGACACATTCACACTCTGTAATCTTCCTCTCGCCTGTCCTAATTGCTGTTCTGTGCTGAAATTGAAAGGTGGATAATATGATTTCCCAGCACTCTGTCCATTACATCAGAGAGGAGCAGATATTGAGCTGTCTGTCCTTCAGCCTCAGTGCTCTGCCCTCCAATTCCATACTGCATTTGTCTGTTCTGAGACCAGTGCTAAACGCCCCTACATCTGGTAGCTTGTTGATTGTGTCCGCGTGTGTGTGGCCAGATATATAGGTGACTCTAAAAGTCTATTTACATCTAAGGCCCTAATTGCTCCCCCCCCCCCCCCGTTAGCTGCATTTAGAGGTTACAGCTGACAGTGGGCTTGTTAGACAGAGAGTTAACCTGATTCACCTTTCTCTCTGTGGGTGTCCTCTACTCCATCCCTTCCTCCCTTCCTCCTCCCTCCTCTGTAGTCTTCCAAGGTGCATGTGACTCGGTCCGTGCTGGACATCGTGCTGGCCTTCGCCCGTTACCTCAGCAACCTGCAGAACGGCGTCCTGCTGCTCAAGCAGCTGTGTGACCACATCCTGTTCAACCCTGCCATCTGGATCCATGCCCCTGCCAAGGTAAGAGAGGAGAGGTACTGGCACAGGAACACACACATGTGCAGGCAGGTAGACGCACGCACGGTGACACACACAGTCACGGTGACATCACAGTCAAGGACACAGTTGTGCAAGCAGGAAGGCACATGAATGCACGGACACATGTGACGTGTAGACAGGCACACACACACACACACCCACCCACCAACCTCTGTCCATCCCACCATCATCCTTTCAATCTCTAGTCCTTGTATCTCTCCTCCCGTACATGAGAGAGACAGCCCACTGTTCAGTAGGTTAGGCTATTGGATTTTATTTCTGCCTCACCTCTAGCTGGGGTTTTCACGTCAAATCAAATGTTGTTTGTCACATGCGCCGAATACAACAGGTGTAGACCTTACAGTGAAATGCTTACTTACAAGCCCTAAACTAACAATGCAGTGTTAAGAAAAATAAGTGTTAAGTCAAAAATAGATAAAAATGATAATAATAATAATAATAATAATATATCAAGTAACAAATAATTAAAGAGCAGCAGTAAAATAACAATAGCGAGGCTATATACAGGGGGTACCGGTACTGAGTCAATGTGCGGGGGCACCGGTTAGTTGAGTGTGTGTGTCCTTACGTGTATGCGCGTGCATTCACCCCCCCAGGTGCAGTTGGCGTTGTACACCTACCTGTCGACCGAGTTCATCAGCACGGTGACCATCTACAACGCCATCCGCAGGGTGGGCACGGTACTGCAGGTCATGCACACGCTCAAGTACTACTACTGGGTCGTCAACCCCCAGGACCGCAGCGGAGTCACGCCCAAGGGCCTCGGTAAGAGAGCACACACATGCCTCCCCACACACACACACACACACACCGCACTCTTTCATATTTCCACTAACACACACTTTTCTACACACACTGAGACAGACCGATACCTCTCCTCCCCCAGACCAGTGTTGCTGTAGTGTTGCCATGGAAGTTGAGCAGCACGCTACTTTTACTGTGTGAAACTGGCTACATCATCCAGTCCTTTGTGTCCCCTGCAGAATGTGCTTTCCTGTCCTTCTTGTACCTCTATGTTGTCTGCTAAACCTAGAATAAACATGTTGTATTGTCTACCTACAGCTGTGCACTCTGCATCGCGTCCTAAATAACATCCTTTTGACAACAGACCTTCTCTAATGACTTTGTGTGTGTGTGTGTGTGTGTGTGTGTGTGTGTGTGTGTGTGTGTGTGTGTGTGTGTGTGTGTGTGTGTGTGTGTGTGTGTGTGTGTGTGTGTGTGTGTGTGTGTGTGTGTGTGTGTGTGTGTGTGTGTGTGTGTGTGTGTCGTTGTGTGACTGTGTGTGACTGTGTGTGTAGACGGTCCGAGACCCAATCAGAAGGAGATCCACTCTCTCAGAGCTTTTCTGCTGCTGTTTGTGAAACAACTCATAATGAAGGTTAGTGTATATAGTGACAATCTCGTTTGATATTCAAAATAATATATATATTTCACTTTTTTACACCTTATGTTAATCTACAATAGCTATGATCGGTGAAGAGTTTGATTTATATTCTGTACGATCTATTTTCAGGATTACGGAGTGAAGGAAGATGAGCTTCAGAGTATTCTCAACTACCTGCTCACCATGCATGAGGTTACAACTACAACATCATTCAAAAATATCATGTCCCATACACTGCACTACTTTTATACAATAGATACTTTATTGTTTAAAAAAAAAACAGCAAAAAACCCATTTGTGTTGTGAGTATGCAGCTCCACCATGCAGTACCACTCTCCAGTAATTCCTGTTCGTCCTTACTCGATGCGCCTTTACAGTTTTGAGGTATAAAACTGCCCACTAGGTGGCACTCTAAGCCAACAGCTCCGGCCTCCCAGACCCTCTCTCCTCTCTGCTATAGATAGATAGACAGACCAATCACACTGGGCCGGGGAAACGACCGGGCTCTTTTTAACCGTTGCCAAGTTTCACCAAGCCCTCCCTCACAGAAGCCTCTGTGTTTACACTGCAGTGATGCATAGAGAAATAATGGTGCTGTAAAACAAGCAGGAATAATCCCTGCAGGAACAAGGGAATTAACCGCTCTCCTTCAGGAGTTCTGCAGTCTTCTATGGATTGTTCATTCATCAGATAATTGTGTTGTTCCCATGAATTATTCATTCCATCAACATTTCTTATCAATGACTAATGATCTGTTTCCGTAGCGACCATTACTAATCAAGATGGAAACGGTGCACTGGTTTGATCTTTGATGTTGTGTGTCACCAATTAATCAATAATTAGTGCGAAAATAAACAGTATTAATTATTGCACTTACATGGTCAATGCCTGTGTTTTGTGGGTACTCTGCATCCATGTGGGTGTCTGTACAGTAGGGTGTCTTTTGGTGTCTGCTTCATGATGATACATGGTGTAACAGCACACCCACTAGCCACACCATTCATCTCTCGTTGGGTTGCATGACTCCGCAGTGAAAGGCCATGCTAATTGCGAGCCCATTAGCGCGCGCACACACTATTTATCATACTGCTAATAATGCTAACAACAGGGCCTCCTCCCTCATCTGATTCATTCAATTCAGTACAACTTTATTTCTTTTCCCAGGACGACAATCTAATGGATGTGCTTCAGCTGCTGGTGGCTCTGATGTCGGAGCATCACGGCTCCATGGTGCAGGCCTTTGATCAGCGCAACGGAGTACGGTGAGCTTCACGAACAGAATGACCCACCACCCATCGTAGAACTTCAATGGGAATGCCCCGTTCTAGTCATTTGACTTCTATGACGGTACTGTAACTATAACGTCATCTCCCATGGCAACGGGTGGCGCGTACTCCACCGCAGGCCCTGCGGCCTCTGAGAACAAGATCGTTGTGATGTTAGCCTACTTTGTGTGTGCCTTCGAAGTAGTGCCGGAGACGGTACCCTATTTCCTGTATAATAGTGCACTACTTTTAGCCGGAGGCTATAAAGGGACTAGGGTGCCATTTCAGACGTGCCCTTGTGGTTCTGTTTGTGTTTCATGAAGCCAAAATGAAGCCAGATGACACTGAGGCCAATAAAGAAGGTTTACTGGCTTCATTTGATCCTTCATCTGCAGGACTATTGACATTCAGCGACGACGGCACGCATGATTTATCTGGCTTATTTAGTCACCCTGTTTGCATTCTCTGTCACAGAGGGTTAAATGTAGTGTATCAACCATGCATGTCTGGGCTGATGTCTGATATAGGCCCATTTTAAAGTCTTCTGAAAATCTTTGTCTGACGCACATTTTGGGTGCCTTCTCATTTTACTAGGCACTCATAAAGGCTCCAACCGCCTCTATTTTACGACCAAAGTAGGTGTCCTATACAACTGTATAGTAGGTTCACAAAGCAGATATAATCTGTCATGAAGTGATTCTGTAAATGTTTTAGGTTTTATAATTTGAGATACTGTTTAAATTTGCTTAAATATGTGACATTTGTTATTCATGTGTTTTTCTTTGTTTCTGTACAGGGCCATTTACAAGCTGCTGGCTTCCAACAGTGAAGGAATCAGAGTTCAGGCACTCAAAGTCTTGGGCTACTTCCTCCGACACTTGCCCGCTAAGTAAGAACTCTAATATGTTGCTGTCACTTACCTTGTACTCTTGTCTGTAGGATATTATTAACAATTGTCTGTGCGCTTGGTCACACAAAAGCACTCAATTCTGCCTTGGACATTTAAAAGTATATTTGTTCCAGATTAAAGGAGGACTCAGTCATTGATGTAATTATTCCTATTCTATAGTAATTTACCTTTAGGCAGCCAAAAGGGTTTTCAATTCAAAATGGCCTCTCCTCAGTTGTATATTTCTAAGAGCCAAATCCCATCACGGAGATGAGTATCTACAGAGAAAAGGGTCTCATTCAGGTGGAGGTCGATATCTAATCCTCGTTCAGCCTGCGTACTGTAGTAAAATGAATAGCTGGTATTAAAGCCCTTTCTATTTCTCTCTCTCTGGAGAGTAAATTGCCTCTAGTTGTGTAGAAGTGTTTTAGTTAACAAATTAGCCACTCGTAATCCTCCTTTGGTTCAGCGAATAAGATGTCAGAGTCGAAAGAAAACAACCCAGGATGAAATACAGTGCAGGTCTCTGAGGCTATATTTCCAATTCTACTGATTCCTTTTTCATCTCCCAAACTTTTGATCAGTGGTAGTGCTTATTCCCCAGCCTCATCCCCAGCCTCATCCCCAGCCTCATCCCCAGCCTCATCCCCAGCCTCATCCCCAGTCCCATCCCCAGCCCCATCCCCAGTCCCATCCCCAGTCCCATCCCCAGTCTCATCCCCAGTCTCATCCCCAGTCTCATCCCCAGTCTCATCCCCAGTCCCATCCCCAGTCCCATCCCCAGTCCCATCCCCAGTCCCATCCCCAGTCCCATCCCCAGTCCCATCCCCAGTCCCATCCCCAGTCCCATCCCCAGTCCCATCCCCAGTCCCATCCCCAGTCCCATCCCCAGCCTCATCCCCAGTCCCATCCCCAGCCTCATCCCCAGCCTCATCCCCAGCCTCATCCCCAGTCCCATCCCCAGTCCCATCCCCAGTCCCATCCCCAGTCCCATCCCCAGTCCCATCCCCATCCCCATCCCCAGCCCCAGCCCCATCCCAGCCCCAGCCCCATCCCCAGCCTCATCCCCAGCCTCATCCCCAGTCTCATTGGACCCCCCCCTTACTAAACTTACTCTTGAAAGTTCTATAGTAGAATGCACAAGGTGACATATTGGGTAGTGCATCAGCAGTTCCTCTTGTCATGTCAGTCACTGCAGACCTTAGAGAGCTATTTACAATTTGTCAACTAGCCGATGTCAGCTAACATTTTTTTGTTTTTTTTAGCCCTTAGATTTTGTTGTAATGTTTGAGTCACAAAAATATCACATGAATACACATTAGGCATGCTTTAAAACTGCAACATTTGCTCTGCACCCCATGAAAACAAAAAAAAGAGTAAAATTGCAGGAAATACGCTTTAAGTTTGCAACATTTTCTCTCCGCCTACAAGAGGTGACGGAACAGTTTGTCATAAACAGTGCTTGTGCCCTTAGAAATAGACGTGGGGCATGCGTGCATGTTTAGAGGATGTTCCCTAATGCTGGAAGGGGGGCCTTAGTGAAAAAGTCTTAGACAGTCAGACTCTTTGCTGTCTGACTATACTAGCTTTATCATCCCAGAATATGTACAGATGAATGGTACTCGGAGATGAAAGCTCTGAGGGATACATGTCTTTGAAGGGTCCTGACAGACCTCTGCAGGGGTGCTTTTTTCATGTCTTTCAACTGTGTTCAACTGTGTTCTGAAGCACTGCTAAGCTTACACAAGCGGTGGTTCACAAACATTCATAGTCCGTGACTCACCCTATGGCTTCAGGAATTTTCCTTGTCGGTCCTCAACCAGTCCTTGACCGACAACCCAAAATGGAATATGTACTGCCCACCATTTTGGAAACATTGCGTGCTATACTATACAATGGTGCCAAGAAACGCTTTTGTGAATTTATAGTTAACTGTCTAGTTAAAATGTTTGCATGTAATTAAGTGCAACACGATACGCTGATACACTGTGTGGATACAGTGATCAATGCGCTGGTACCAAATGTCAATGGATACTCACTGACCATTTGACCCTTGACCTTTGTTCCAGGAGGAAGTCAGAGGTCATGCTGGGTCACGGCCTCTTCTCCCTGCTCAACGAGCGACTGATGCTCCACTCCAACCAGTTCAGCATGACAACCTACAACGTGCTCTTCGAGGTCAGTTAGTCCCTCTCTCGTCTCTTCCTTGCCGTGTATGTGTAGGAGCGTCTATAAGAAAATGTACTAGTTGACATACGAAGCTATTTTCTCTTTGCCTCCCCCATAAATCCTAATACTAACTGCCCTCCATTTTGTATTTGCATTGGCTGATGATTTCCATCACTGTATTAGTTCAATTATACATGCATTGATTACACATGAATTATTTCTGAGTACACATTATTTAGATTAGAAGTGTGTTTTCTGAATTATTTAATGCTTTTATAGTTTGTTTGATTAAGTTGTATAGAACGTGTAGTTAAACTCTAGTTTTCCTGTGGCTAGCGTCAGCTCTAGCGATTCTCCTTCTGTCTGGACCTAAATAGCTTATCCCTTCTGAAAACATTGCAGTCTATTTTGAAGCATGCCGTTCTATTATTACCAATTGGTAATACCTTAACTCAAATGATGGTCATTTGTGTTAATGTATCTATGTTATAATGGCATAATTGCACACTATAATGGCCATTAATGCACACAATATTCAACTCCACAGGAATCATGGACTTGTTGTGTCTGACCCTGTAAATGACACATTTTGACACACAGAAATATATGGGATTGTCAAGAGACACTGGGGGAATTTCATGTATTCCTCCTCTGCTGTTACTGTGAGATATTGGCGTCTTTTCGATTCGGCACTGATTCTTGTTACCTATTTCTTCTGTAAAGACTTGGTGAACACATACGAAAATATGTGGATTTCTGTATGGCTCAGTGTACCTCTTCCCTGGTGCTGTTAGTATGAGCTATAGATGCAGAAAAGTATTTATGTAAATCTTATTTCTCCCTTTTCTGTGCAGATCGTGGTTGAACTGAATACGTGTGACTCTGGAATTGCAATGTGGAACTCATGTACTTCTTGGTGCTGTTACTATGAGCTATAGATTCACATAAAAGTATTTATGTCTCTCCTCTATTTCTCCCTCTCCTTTTCTTTTCTCCCTGCGTCTCTTCTTTCTCTCTCTCCTTCTCTGCAGATCCTGACCGAGCAGATCTGCACTCAAGTGATCCATAAACAGCATCCGGACCCCGACTCCAATGTGAAGATTGTCAACCCGCGTGAGTCACCCCTCGGCACCCCACCGCTAAATAAATCACCTTTACCTACCGCTGCATGCTTGACCAGACATAGAGAGCCTCCTCTCCCTTACGGCCAGTGCCAGTGTTATATACTGGCCAACAAATGTGGAGCATAAATTGAGGCTACAAAACTATACTACTCAAACGGTATGTGATTATATATGATTAGACTAATGGTGGTCGTGTTGGGCTATAAGATTCAGCTGGTACATTTTTAAGTCAATCATTTTTTTGAAAGAATTATTAAAAAGATTAGCTATTGAGAGAAAAAAACCTACTTAATGAAATTGTATTGTGACAGTATATTTAAAAAATGTATGTTTCACAGCAAATTAAAGTTGTGAAATATCAGTTTTACTGAATAAAATAAGTGCATCGTTAAAGACCTCATGAAGTCAACACCAGGCCCTGTGGCATTATACATAATGCTAATAAGAAGCCTTTTCCTAGTTTTGAAACTCAACTGTCATTTTTCAAAAGTAGGTATTTGGTCCATCTGGGAAATGATGCAAAAAGCTTACATGGAAACTTAATATTTCATCAAGTTGATATACTATTGCATTATGCGGTATTTTTAATAAGAGTTTAGAGGAACAGGAATTTATAGTTCAAAATGTATCTCACAGACCATTTTACGTTTTTTTCTTGGCAATTAGAAACATTTTAAAATTATGTTTGAATTATGACCCTGTCTTCTGCAAAGGGGTTCTCATTTGATGTTTATCTTTTTAATATTCTGATAATGTACACATACAGTAATTTAAAGTAATACTCCCAGAGATGTAGCTATTTCCCTTTACTACCGGTGGCATATTTCTATATACATGCCTCATTAAGAGGGAAAACGTTCATGCTTAGTTTCTGTATGATGCAACGGTACAAGCTCATAGCAACCGCATTGCTTTGATCAATGTACTTGTCTCATCCTGTCCTAGTCTAGTATTTTCAGACCATTACTTACCTCTAATTTCACATGCCAGCTCTCAAAACCTTTTCATATGTGGGAGAATCAACTTCCCCAGCTGTGGCGGGGAGGGGGGGAAAAAACTGAGTCAGGCTGAAATCACAATCGAGGTTTACTTTAACCTTGCTCTAATCGTACAATTAAGCGCCATTTTGTGTGTGTGCTACACATCTCATAGTCACACATTGATTAGCATAGGCCCTTTATTGTGGTAAAGGCATCCAGTCGTGTGCTGCGGAAAATACATAGAGACAGTCCTATGTGCTTTTTGCATGTGAACTGAACCCACTTTATGGGAGTTCTGAGCCATGGGAGCACCATGAAGTCTGTTTCTCCTTTACTGTAGCTGCCTGCGTTCTCTTCTTGATGTTATCTGCTCTGAAGCCTCAAAATGGGCCTGATTGCAGTCTTTAGTAACGTCAGAGCGAATCAAACAAACTAAGGAAGTACCGTTTCCCTTAAATTAACTCCATGGAAAGAACCCAAGACCAAATGGGGGGAAAAAGACTCCATCCCCCAGTAACATGCAGAGGTCATTTTCTGGCAGTGAGAGTTCAGTGATTCATAATTTGATTGACTAAGGCGTATAGAAACAACATAAACGTCTGGGCTGCGGAGGGGTCCTTGTTGGTTACCATCGGTTACCACCAAGGTCCAAGACGACAAAGTGAAATCATAACCCCCCCTTCCTGACTCAAGCTAAATGGACACTGACATAGTCTATATAATTCATCTAAACAGCCAGTCTCTTTAGGTTAACCAAAGAAAGGGTTCCAGGAAGCCTGCGGAGGACTTTGGCAGGCGTGGTACACAAACAAACACACACACACACAGACACACATCTCTGAGTTGAAACAATAGCAAAGTTTGTTTGATCGTTTCCACCACATAGATGTTGAGGTGTCTGCTGACAGTCAAACCAAGATGGCTTGTGACACAATGATTCACACATGTTGAGATGAATTGTCTGATTTGTGTTGTTGAACTGTGGTCTGACTCTTACTCCCTCTGCAGTTGATTTGTTTCATGGAAAGTGTGTTCAAAAATCCCTTCTTTTTTTTTGCTATTGAGGATATACAATTTGAATCACTCTTAGGGAGTAAAATGGTATTATTCAGTATCAATATTAGGATATTTTTAAATGTTTTAAAATCAGTATTGTAGCATGTCACTATTTTCATACTACTTTCAAACAATCCTAATTTATTTAAATTGATTCATTTATTTAAATGAATTCTCAGATTCTGTCCCTTGCTTAATCACTTCTTATTTGGTGAATCAGTGTTAAAAACTCCTTATTTTAATGAAGATATGCTACTATGACAGACAACAGTCTGCTCTCTGCATTCCTCTGCTGACCGTCTGTTCTGTACGACCCGAGTCAGAAACCCTGCAGGGAAAGTAGGGCGTCTGTGTGTACTAAACCATGTCAGACACTGTAACGGGGCATTAACAGAACGTGTTTTCCTGTGTTTTGACAGAGGTCCTGAAGGTGATCGCTGCCCTGCTGAAGAACTCTCCCCTCTCCCCAGAGAGCATGGAGGTGCGCAGGGTCTTCCTGTCAGACATGATCAAACTGTTCAATAACAGCAAAGATAACAGGAGGTAAGGAACGTCTCAGCCCTGGAGTATACTACCAAGTACACCACATTCTAGTACACTACATAGTACACTACGACAGGGTCTTCCTGTCAGACATGATCAAACTGTTGAATAACAGCAAAGATAACAGGAGGTAAGGAACGACTCAGCCCTGGAGTATACTACCAAGTACACCACATTCTAGTACACTACATAGTACACTACGACAGGGTCTTCCTGTCAGACATGATCAAACTGTTGAATAACAGCAAAGATAACAGGAGGTAAGGAACGACTCAGCCCTGGAGTATACTACCAAGTACACCACATTCTAGTACACTACATAGTACACTACGACAGGGTCTTCCTGTCAGACATGATCAAACTGTTGAATAACAGCAAAGATAACAGGAGGTAAGGAACGACTCAGCCCTGGAGTGGACTACACTACAATAGACTACCACTAAACAAGAACTGGGTTCAAATAGAATTTGAAATCATTCAAATACTTTGAGGCTTTGCTTGAGCCCGCCTGGAGTGCCAGGTGGGCGGAGCTTTGCAGTTTTGCGACTATTCCATTGGTTCAGTTGCGCCAGGCAACCTCAATCAAGCTCAATCAATCCACTCTAGGGAGTATTTGAAAGGAAACAAATACTATTTGAACCCAGGTCTGCACCAATATCACTTCAGTACAGCCCTCTGGTTGAGTTCAGTACGTGTAATCCTGGCATACATCCCCTGTCCGATTACATCTCCCAGTTCCTCATGCTGGCGCCATGCTGGGGCTTCACTGCAGTGAGGCCAACAAGCTTTGTCCTTCGTATGCTCAGAGTACAGGATGTTTTGAAGCTGTGTGATCATGTGTACACTACATGAGTGTGCTGTGTATGTAGAATTGTTTTCAAATGTTTGTGTGTATGCACGCACATACAGTACCGAGTCTTCGGAGCGCTCATATCTGTGTGTGTTTGTGTGTGTCTGTCAGGAGCCTGCTGCAGTGCTCGGTGTGGCAGGATTGGATGCTCTCTCTGTCCTTCATCAACCCCAAGAGCAGCGAGGAGCAGAAGGTCACTGAGATGGTGTACGCCATCTTCCGCATCCTGCTCTACCACGCCATCAAGTACGAGTGGGGCGGCTGGCGCGTGTGGGTGGACACCCTGTCCATCACCCACTCCAAGGTCAGAGAGCTCATTAACCCCGTCAGACGGTCAACCAAACTCTGTCTCACGGAGAGACGCAGGGCTTCTGGATGGGTTTCTATACGTCTCTGTGGATTGCCAACTCTTTCTCTTGCTCTTCCAATCTGTTCTCTCTTCTCTTTTTAGCTACGTCCTTTTCTCTTTTTCATTATTTTGTGAACAACACACACACACACACACACACACACACACACACACACACACTCTCCCCCGCTCTCATTCGCTCTCCTCTTACTTTCTCTCTCTTTCTTTAGCACTCTGAAATTAGACTCCACTCACCTCGCTGCCCTTTCTCCTACCTCAGCTTCTCCAGGACGCTCAGCCATCAAGGTCTATCTCAAGTCTCTATCCAACCAGTCAGGGGCTTCCTTGTTTAAGTTGGATCCTGACAATAATAACAGTCTCAGAGGAAATGTCCAAAGATCCCTCCTAGCCTCAATGACCCACTCACTCATAGATGAATAGTGACTGACTAACAGAGAAGTGCCTCTCTCTCGGTGCCCATCAGATCCAGCCTGGTGGAAATCTTGTGCTGATTATGATGTGAAAACGGCAGTGTGCTGGCTTAATGGAATCACTTTTTTTCCCCTCTTCCATCCCTTCTAGTCGTTTATTTATGTATTGAGTTTCCCACTCTTTAGTTAAACATAAACTACCGGCTCTTCTTATTTCAGAAACTCAATTTAAAAAAGGCTGTTTAAAAATGAATTGTTGATATTGGATTACGGAGCCAGGTTCCAAGGCAGTGAAGTAATTTGGTCGGCGTCGGATTGTGGTGTGGGTGGTTTATAAAGCTTGGCAGATTGGAGGTTGGTGGAGGGAAACTAGGCTAGTTTTTGTGTTGAGGTGGATGTCTATGGAGTTCTGAGGATGTAGGGATGGATAAAGGCCACTAGGGGGCACAGTTACACCATTTGGCTCCGTCTCTCTCCTCAGGACTGGCTTGGTTGCACAGTATTTGCTAGACCAAAAGCTCTCGACCTCAACATTTACGTACCCAACCTCAACCCAGTCCGTGTGTATCCAACCTAAAGGTTGTAAGCGAAAAAATAACTTTGTGTATCCACTATCATATCTGACTGAAGGATTTCTCATATCATTGCTAAGGACAGTGCTGAGTAAATATGTAGTTGTGGAGATGTGGGGGGAAAAAAACAAAGAAAGCTACAAAATGACATCACCGCCAATTCTGGCTAGACTGTTCCAAATTATTCTGCTGCCGTTTCTGCATTTTTGCCTTGGACTTTAAGTGGCTTATCGTGACAGTCATTTTTCAGTAATTTCCTTTTTGTGATGTAATTTTGTACTAAAACTGTTCATAGACAAACGACTGGGACTATTTCACTTCAGAGTTTTACACAAGCTTAAACATCAAATCGCGAATATTGCTTTCTACACCGTAGACTGTAGCAGTAAATACACAGCGTCTTACTTATTCACGAGACCTTTAAAAAATGTACTTTATTTCCATGAAAGCACACCATGAATGATTCTTCACATATTTATTGATATATTGTATATTAAAGAATAGTTTTGCAGAAACATTACCCTTTTAAATTAGCTGGGAGCGGATGCGAAGACGCATGTTAAAAGTCCTAGGCTTGTCCAATTGACATCAGTCCTGTGCAGTACAAAACAAACCCAAAGTGACTGTTTATTTGTAAATAACACCTTGTGTATTTAGGGTTGTGTGTCGCCCCGAGCGTATTAATGTAGCACGTTTTCACATGGCCACAATCACACGCTGTTCTGTACTTTCACTTTACTACACTGCCATACCAGCCGCTGTGCGAGTGAGTAGAGGAATTGATCATTCTCTTCAGTACTGGACAGATGGTAATTGCCCTTTTCCTATAATTGCACAAGATTAATGCTCTTGCTGCCTAGCTCTGTTTACAGTGTCCCAGCACTAATCTAAAAACAGCTCCACACACACACCACACACACCACACACACACACACACACCACACACCACACACACCACACACACACACACACACACCACACACACCACACACACACACACACACACACACACACACACACACACACACACACACACACACACACACACACACACACACACACACACACACACACACACACACACACAGAGTCCCATGCAGTCTTTGAATTGGGTAGGTGCGGCGGGCACTAGCCATCCAGATACATGCATTTGCTATAAAATAAAAAAAAGCTGGAGAAACTCAATTGCAATTTTATTGTCCAGTTTGATAGATTTCCTGCCACCTCTGTAGCACCAGAGCTGTTTGTCACTGTTGCTCTCTCCTCCCACGGCTGCAGGGTGTGTGTGTGTGTGTGTGTGTGTGTGTGTGTGTACACCACTCTCTCCCTCTACCCACACACATTGTCTCCTCCTTCGCTCTGAGGTTTCGAGAAAGCCTATTCTGAACACATTGAATATTCATCCTTAGCTGCACCTCAACAATCAGAGAAACAAGACCTCATCAATTTAACCAGCCCACCGGGAGCATCCCGATAAATACAGACACACATTCAGAAATATCTACATACTGGATGCACACACCTTCTCCTATGCACCTAAGCCTCTATCCAGTTCATTATTTATATGCAATTTGGAACACATTGTGTACATTATGCAGTTGAAAAGAAGTGCCTCTGTTCTTATGTGAATTTTTATGAGAATCACATAAATTCATTTATACATTTCCCACAAAAATAACGTTGTGTTTTTAAGTCATGATTTGTTATTACATGAACACTGAATCCTGTATCACTGATATATTACCTACATAATTACATGACCTCTGCCTAATGTAGTCTTCCTGCTCTTTTCAAATCCAGAATTCTGGATAAATAAGGTGATATTAAACATTCACTTATAGCCTCTTTTTAATCATAATAACCAAACCTGTACACATCAGTGGTGGAAAAGACAGAGTTTTCATCCTGCATCAATATTTACAGTAGTTGGTTATCTGTACTACAGTATATTTAACATGGCCAGAGGGTGAGAGAGAGGGCCATAGAGGGAGATTTTCAGAAATGGCTTCCATCTTTCCTTGCCTGCCCAGACTGAGCTAAAGCAGCACTAGTCTAGATGACCAGTTCAGGTGGCTTCCAGATCTCCCTGGATATAGTCTGCTGCAGACTCCTGAATGGTCACCTGGGGTAATATGAAATGATGTGATTGGATCACTGGGACCTGCTGGGGGACTATAGTTGCAATTGAACATGTATGACTGTCTGGCATATCCTGTGTGTGTGTGTTTGCAGTCAAAGGTCACGCCTGTGTGTAACTGTTGGTTGTGTGGGGTGAGTGCACATGTGTATGAAAAGTATGATGAATGCACACCTTTTCTGTATGAATGAACATATATGTTAGTGTCTGTGTGCGCGCCCATGTGTGTACACAAATGTGTGTGTCCTTTATCTGAGCCAGAGCAGCAGCAGGCTTTGTGCCGCAGTGTGAGCAGACCAGGCAGATGTTTCTGCAGGTGGGCCTGCTGACACCACACACACACACACACACACACACACACACGATGCCTTTCTCCCAGCTCTGCACACAAATGAGTTGGATTTGTGGAAGATTTCTGAAACGGTCATCAGTGTGTGAAGGACTCCATACCCTTCTAGCTTCAACAGTCAGCTTCTCTCTAGTATCCACCTTGTGGAAATGATGGCATCAGACATAAACCGATAAAGCGACATTAGTGCAGGTGTGCTTGTAAAGCAGAAGAAACCAGATGGGGCTTTCAGATATAGTCCTATTTGAATCATGTCTATTTGTAGCCTTGTATTAGATCAATAGCAGCTTGTACACATTACAAACGGTGTGTTTACTCTAATGTGGATGCTAGTTCTCTACTAGCAGCAGTTCACAAGACACAAGGGAGTATGGATCCACAGTACAAAGCCTCCCAGTACTGAGCCACAGCATGTTGAGATGTAGCTTCTAGACTCTCTCTCTCTATTGTTCAGCCTTAATGCTGAGATGGACACATCGACAACTCCACAAAGGAGATGGAAGTACAGGACATGCAGAACATTGACCAGGGCTGCTCACATACACGGATACACACACACACACACACACACACACACACACACACACACACACACACACAAATGACGGTGTACAGGACTTCTCATAGGGTAAACTGTAGGCCTAGTGTGTGTTGTATAGAAGTTCCACAGTGCTGAAGCTGAGCAGTGGGAGTTATTGGGATATCTACGTATTACCTTAGTTTCCCTAAATGAACCTGTATCTGGTCCTACTTAGAACTGTCTGGTGGCCCACCTGTGGACCCTGTCCCATAGCTTGGGAACCCAACTGTGTGAGCTATAGGAGGACAATGTAACTGTCTGGCTGTCCTTCACCATGTGGTCTTAATGGACTCCCTTTTGGTTCCCAAAGACATCACCAGTCAGTGCTCTGCTCGGATTCCTGCTTCACATCATCAGGGGAAAATGATCCAGGGAAGGAGAGAGAGAGAGAAAGGGAGAACAAGATAAAGGGAGAGGGAGAAAAACAGAGTGAAAGGAAGAGTTCCGTCCAGGCAGGACTGCGGCAGGCAGTGCAGGCAGAGACAGACGACATTGATTTGGGAGGAGGGAGGAATTGCATTTAGCTAATTGGATTAGAGCCGCGCTGGCTTTCCCCATTTCCCCATTGTTTTGTGGTCGCCGCCTATCTATTGATCTCAATGGGACTCCCAGGCCCTAACCTGCTATAGGGGGTTCCCCCGGACCAGTGGTGAGCCACCCAGCCTCACACCACACAGCCTGCGGTCTGGGGCCCAAACTGATCTCTGAACAGTTGTTAAATGGACTAAGAGAAGAATGGAGGACTGCAGCCAAAACCCTGCATTGCGTTCAGATTTTAAATTGGTCTGCATTGTGATGTCAGTTTGTATTATATTGAGTTGAAATGAGATGTCTGGATTAGAATACAGTTTGTTTACAGGTGGGGTGTTTAGAGGGATATTGAAATTTGATAACAATTTTTTTTTCAGTTTGTCATTTATTTTTGTTTATATTGCAATTTGTAAGGTCGATTTGCAGCTCTGTGATTTGGCTACAGACAGCGCGTCCAGCTAATAGCTGTCAGGTTAGAATAGCCTGCACTGTTTTCCTACACTACCATAAAAATATTCCATACCCCTAACCAAGATGTGGACTAGAATTAAATTAGACCAGATTGGCTAAACTGATGCCTTGGCCACCCAGTGCTGCTGGTCTCTTATTGTAGCTCTACGCTAACCACCGTTTCAAATACAGTACTCCCATTCTAATGGTAATTCAATCTTTATAGAAACCCATTTAAGGCCAACATGCATCATTTTAATGTACTGCATCGCAGTGTGACGTTATTCCACTGACTAACCACTCCAGTGTAGTTTCCATATGGTCACACTGCTCTACTTTGAATGCAATGCAGGATGTTTTTAATTGGTAAAAAATGCTAAATGTCAAATGAAGCAGAAACTAATGGGGGGGAGGAGAAGGCTAAGTCACTAGACTGTGATCGTTAAACCGGAGAGAAAAGGCCTTTACTATCGGTGCGTTTAGAAAGGCCTCTTTACATTTCTACTCTGAGAAAACAGATATGGATTAACAATCCCAGCCAACCCAGTACCAGAAGAGTAATGACCAGCCTTGTAGCCATCTAATTTAGAACATTAATGACTAACGCCTAATTAATTACAAATAGTCAGGCATTCTCTCTCTGTCTCTCTCTCTAAATGTTCTTAGTTAAAAGCAGTGTAGATGATCTAGTTTGGATGTATTTTCTCCCTCTTTACTCCCCTTTGACTTTCTGTCCTCAGAGCCACAGTGATTAATGCAGGGTCTTAAATTAGGAGAGGGATGATTTGCCGATGACACACAGACACGAACGCTGTTCAACTGGCAGACACACACTTTACAGTATCTACTAACTAATCTATGACTGCTAACATGGATGGGTGACGGTCTCTTCCTCAAATGCCACAGCAGATAATTGTTCTCTATAGACTCCCAGATGGTGAAGCGATGATACTCTGGACATGTCACTGACCCTCAGTCATTGGGGGCGGCAGGTAGCCTAGCGGTTAAGAGCATTGGGCCAGTAACCCGGAAGGTCACTGGTTCGACTCCCCGAGCCGACTAAGTGAAAAATCTATCGACGTGCCCTTGAGTAAGGCACTTAACCCAAATTGCTCCTGTAAGTCGCTCTGGATAAGAGCGTCTGCTAAATGACTAAAATGTAAAAAATCTATTATCTATGTAGCTAAAATCTGGTCTAAAGTTTGTTGTTGGCCCCACGTGGAGCCTGTCAAACGAAACTAACACTTTGCTTTGTTTGTTTATGTTTGCAGGTGACCTTTGAGCAGCACAAGGAGAACCTGGCCCGTATGTTCCGTCAGTACCAGAGACTGGGCTCCGAGGGCGATGCGGCTGGTATCCGGACCATTTCCGGGGCCAGCCGAGACTCTGAGATTCTGGGCCAGCTCCGGACCAACAGGGATCAGGGGGAGGAGACTGCCCCCTCCACCGTGATCGAGCTCACCATTGACCCAGAGGGGGTGTCCCAGAACCAGGAGTCCCCCAACACTACCCCTCCCTCAGCAACCTCAACAGCATCTGCCTCCACCCCCAGCCCTCCAGAGAGAGAAGGAGATAGAAGTCAGAGGGGTCAAGCACCCATAACTGTGTCCAACATGCTGGCCAGAGCTGAAGAAGAGGAGAAAGAGGAACTACAGCAGGTCCAGAATCAGATCTCTGAGGATCAGAGAGGAGGTGCTGGTGACAGACCTGAAGCTACTACACAGGAGACTGAAGCTAAACTTACTGAGGATAAAGTCAGCAGTAAGACCGTTGAGGCCATGGCTGAGACTGAGACCGCCACAGACAAGACTGATGATGCTGCAGCATCTAGCACAGCTGAAACAGACGAAGCGACCAAGCCAGGAACTGATGTCGCGAAGGTGGCTAAAACAGAAACAAGCGACGGTGCTAAAACATCTGATACTGACAAAGTAGTAAGACCTCAAACGGATGGAGAGAAGGGGTCAGAAACGCACAGCTACAAAGACGCCAACGTTCTTATGTCTGAAGATTCCCTGAATGAACCCAAGGAACCGGAACTGGCAAAGCAACCGGAGGAACAGGTCTCTGCTGCGGTCTCGGCTTGCCAGAAGGGCAGCGTGGCGGAGGGGTCAGCAGTCGGGGCATCTGTCCAGTCAGTCAGTGACCAGGTCCGACCCAGCTCCACCGACGACAGCATGGAGGAATCCTCTTTTGTCTCTGCCGCTGGTGGAGAGGAGCAAGAAAAGGAGACAGAGGAGGTGAAGACAGAGGAGGTGAAGACAGAGGAGGTGAAGACAGAGGAGGTGAAGACAGAGGAGGTGAAGACAGAGGAGGTTGTAGTTGAGGAGGAGAAGATGGAAGAGGTTAATGCAGAGGAGATCAAGACGGAGGAGGTTGTAGTTGAGGAGGAGAAGATGGAAGAGGTTAATGCAGAGGAGATCAAGACGGAGGAGGTTAAAACTGAAAAGAAGAAGGAAGAGGAGAGTGTTGCTGAGGTCACAAAGTCAGCAGTAGAAAGTCAAGAGACACCACCTGCTTCTGTTCCTGAGGAGAGTCAGACCCAACCCCCTCAAATGGAGGAGATTGACCTTGACCCGTCTGCACCAGGCACCCTCCCCACCAACACAGGGCCAGCACAGCAGCCTTTAGAGTCCACAACATCGCCCCCTACAGCCCTGGAGGCTATACTACCAACACCAGCAGCAGTAGGGGCCACTGTCTCTAAATCTGACACCTCACAGGCTGTAGCACCAACAGAGGCCCCCAGCACCAAGGCGATCCAGCCAGAAGCCCCACAGGCCTCAGGGGCCACAGAGGCCCCCAGCACCAGGACTGATACCTCTCCGAAGGTAGCCTCTGCTACTGCTGTGGAGGCAGGGAAAGACAGTGCAGCAGAGGGCCCTGGCTCTGCCACCAAGACCAAAGAGATCCACATTGCCAGGCTGGATGTGTCCAGTGTGGCCTCAGACACAGAGAGATTGGAGCTAAAGGAGACCTCAACACCTGTATGTCATCACTGCTTTCATCTATTTACTGGTCTTAACATGTATTTACATGTATATTGTGTATTTCACGATAAGTGCTTTATAATGTACAGTATGTACGTGGGTATGGCTATATGGCTAAAGCTAATCCTGTTTATATTTATATGGCTAATGCTAAAGCCAAAGCTAATCCTGTTTATATATATATATATATATATATATAATGCTAATGCTGCTGCTAACCGTCTTGAGTGCTGTACCACAGGAAGTTCCTCAGGGCGACGCTGCTGCAGCCGGTGCCTCAGGAGGCCAGGCCAGAGAGAGCAGCAGCTCCTCCGCTCGCTCCACCATGTTTCGTATTCCAGAGTTCCGTTGGTCTCACATGCACCAGC